>NC_057795.1:470386317-470740261 GCF_018294505.1 Triticum aestivum | reverse complement strand
AGTTAGTAGCAGTAGCAAAGGAATCGCTCAATTGGGTTTAGTTAACAGCCATCGACCGATCGCTCAAGTTCAGTAATGCATAGCCTGCAGTGCAATCGCTCGGGTTCAGTTAGAGCCCAACGCCTCGCTCGGGTTCAGTTAGAGCCAACGCCTCGCACACACGCGCGTACATGTACGAGAGAAACACACATCACTCGGCCCTCGACCACCCACCGTAACCGGGAACTCGCCGAAATTTTCCTCGCCCTCGCTTCTACCACGGTTTTTTCCGTCATGGACAGCCCAAAGAATGTCATGTAGCTGCGTCTTCGGCCTGCCCAGGACGAAAATCCCATTTTTTGTCATGATTTTTTGTCATAGAAGTAGGAGCCCACCACATATATGATGATACCGGGTTTTGTCACAATTATAGTCATAAAAGTGTCATAAGTATGACATATTTTTTTTCGTTCGGCCCAAAATGTCACGGATGTGTCTTTCTTTTGTAGTGCGAGTGCCATGATTTCAGATCTGAACCTATTATGTTTTCATGAATATATGTGAGTTCTTGATCCTATATTGCAAGTCTATAGTCACCTACTATGTGTTGTGATCCGGCAACCCCGAAGTGACAATAATCGGGACCACTCCCGGTGATGACCGTAGTTTGAGGAGTTCATGTATTCACTAAGTGTTACTGCTTTGGTCCGGTACTCTATTAAAAGGAGGCCTTAATATCCCTTAGTTTCCAATAGGACCCCGCTGCCACGGGAGGGTAGGACAAAAGATGTCATGCAAGTTCTTTTCCATAAGCACGTATGAGTATATTCGGAATACATGCCTACATTACATTGATGAACTGGAGCTAGTTCTGTATCACCCTATGTTATAACTATTGCATGAGGAATCGCATCCGACATAATAATCCATCACTGATCCAATGCCTACGAGCTTTTCACACATTGCTCTTTGCTTAGTTACTTTACTGTTGCTGCTGTTACAATTACTACAAAACTGCTACTATTACTTTTGCCGCTGTTACCGTTACTTCCATACTACTTTGCTGCTAAATACTTTGCTGCAGATATTAAGTTATCCAAGTGTGGTTGAATTGACAACTCAACTGCTAATACTTGAGAATATTCTTTGGCTCCCCTTGCATCGAATCAATAAATTTGGGTTGAATACTCTACCCTCGAAAACTGTTGCGATCCCCTATACTTGTGGGTTATCAGGCTCACGTTGAGCATTGGGTTGTTTGGCCTATCCCAGTAGCGACGACCGACCAAGAGGATCTCCACTCTGTGCTACTAGCGGCCTGCGCACCGCCCTCCCTCGCGCCACGCCACAACCGTGCCCCTGCGCGATCATCAAGCTCTGTCGCGACGATCGCACCGCACACTCGTCGGGAGCAGGCAAACATGTGAGTCGCACTCATCATGGCGCGGGAGTTGCTGCGATGCAGGTTGGCAGAACGCGACTACGGCGCCCTGCTGGAATAGGTCACCAAGCTGATGGACACTGCATGCAGGGGTGCGGCACCATTCTGCACCCTACCTACGTCACAAGTTGTACTGGGGGTGCACGCTCGCCCCCACTACGCCCCGCTAGAGCACCTGGGGGGCCGTCAGCACCGGCCCGGCTCGCAGCGCCGCCCATCCTACCCCGACCGTGCCACCCCAGGGTGAGGCAGACCCGGGCAGCCGCTCCTAGGGCCGTGCTAGAGCACCAACCCATTGCCATCAGGACCTGGCCCTAAGTCTGGAGGCCAGTAACGCGGGGCTCCCAGGCGACCACTCTGGCGTGACCAGTCCAGAGGCCTATGTACCGCCCATGATGGACCTGCCGTACACGTTAAGAGAAGGCCTCGGCTGACTCCCCTTACCAGGTTGGGTGCTGGGGGCGCATGAAGATGAGGCTCTCCACGAGCCACCCCGGAGCTTCACCAACACCTTCAACGACAACAGTCATTTGGTACGGCCGATGCCTCAGGAGCACGATTATACTAACCATGGACCATAGGTAAACCAAGCTACAGTCGCTGCCAGGGACCCCAGGGTGATGGCCCCGCCGAAGGCGGGCGGAGAGCCCTGGGGGCGGCGCGGGGGGAGCCCGAGGCCAGGGCCTCCCCCATGTCGCACGGAGCAAGGCACGGCGCGGAGGTAGGTCCTCTGCCGGGGAAGGCCCCGGCGAGCCCTTCCCCCCGGCGGAGGGCCTCGGTCGCTGAGGGTGCCGCCAGTGTCCCCCTTGCCCCTTGGCCTCGTCCTGGTTTCCGGACGCCCCAACGGTAGTCGGGGGTGGCACGGGGAGGCACCCACGTCGGGCGACATGAAGTTAGGCCCCGTGCCTGTGAAGGTCTCCGCTCGTGACACTCTCACGTAATAATGAGTGGGGTTGTACACGCCCTGGAGAATCCTGAGTGCCGCCCTCGGGCCTCACGAGGGCTCCCACCCACATCCAAGTGGAAGCACCATGCTTCGCGCTGGCCGTCGACACATTCCCCCAATGACTGTGCCCACACCCAGTGGTAGCACTTAGCTCTGCACGGTGAGAAGACCAGAAGACTAGCTAGGCACCGGACGCGGCTGTTTGCTTTTGCCCCTTTTTCTGTAACCCAGTTTGTCATCTTCTTGGAATGAATTTGAAGTTTCATGTGCTTATCAAAAGAAAAACGAGGGGATTTTTCTTGACTCGTGTCGGTTTCTTGCTTTCTGGCTTCGTGTTTAAGAGCGAGGCTGACGCCTGCTGCCCCCCGCGAGCGGGGGGCTGGGTGTGGTACACGCGCATTGAGCAAGTTTGGGCCAGCCCCTATGATGCTAAGGCCCCTCCCGGGGGTCAGGAGTACGGCCACCATGTGCGTAACTTGCCGTAACCCGGCAATCGGCTCCTCGCGAGGCCCTGTAGGGCAGGTCAGCAGGCTCCTCGGGAAGCTTGAAACCTCGCAAGCCCGCGGAGGGCTCACCTCAGGAGAAGAGCGCCACTACGACATCAGGACCCGCTCAAGACCCATAGAACCAAAGATAAGTCGCAACAACTACTCCGCTCGGGAGCCCGCAGGCTCGCTGTGGCACACTCCGGACCCTACTTCAAAAGCATATCATCGTTTCGTAAATTATAAGGTCCCCCTTCAAAAAATGCTCTCACACCCCACAAGGCCATGTCTGGAGGTTTTTTCATACATGTCAAGGTAGAAAAGAAATACAGGCCTAGCTGGATGCGCTGTCTTCATCGTCTCTGTCGGTGTCAAAACCGGCGGATCTTGGGTAGGGGGTCCCTAATTGTGCGTCTAGGCGGATGGTAACAGGAGACAAGGGACACGATGTTTTTACCCACGTTCGGGCCCTCTCGATGGAGGTAAAACCCTACTCCTGCTTGATTAATATTAATGATATGAGTAGTACAAGAGTAGATCTACCACGAGATCAGAGTGGCTAAACCCTAGGAGCTAGCCTATGGTATGATTGTTGTTCGTCCTACGGACTAAAACTCTCCGGTTTATACAGACACGGGAGAGGGCTAGGGTTACACAGAGTCGGTTACAATGGGGGGAGATCTTCATATCGTATCGCCAAGCTTGCCTTCCACGCCAAGGAAAGTCCCATACGGACACGGGACGGAGTCTTCAATCTTGTATCTTCATAGTCTAGGAGTCCGGCCAAAGGTGTTAGTCCGGCCATCTGGACACCCCCTAATCCAGGACTCCCTCAGGGGGCGTTCGAGTTTATACTCTTCGGCCGCCAGGACTTCGGTCCATCTGTCGGCTAGCAAGTCTTGGTCAGCTATTTTTTTCTTGAGGCTGCTTGCCCTGGCCATAAGCCTGCGTTGAAACGCTCTTGTTCGACGGGATCCTCTGGCACGACGAATTCATCATCGTCGAGGCTTGCCTCGTCTTCGGAGGGAGGCATATAATTGTCGTCCTCGACCTCTCTGTCGGCCACTCTCTCATGAGGGCTGGCTCCTTCGTCCTCCTGCACTGAATCCTGCTGGAGGGGGTTGTCTTCGGCACTGTCCGGCGTGTTGTTATCTCCGGTGTCGGATTCGCCGTTTGTGATTTGGCAGGATTTAGAGCGGCGCCGCTGACATCGGCGCTTGGGTTGCTTCTTGGAGGGGTCGTCCTCCGCTTTTTCCTCGCCATCCCCTGCCTTGGGGGTGTCCACCATGTATATGTCATATGACGAGGTGGCCTTCCAATGCCCTATAGGTGCTGCTTCTTGGTCGTCTCCTTTATCAGCGTCCATACCGCCGATGTCTTCGGAGTCGAAGTCGAGCATGTCGGTTAGATCGTCGACAATGGCTACAAAGTGGGTGGTGGGTGGGTTTCGAATTTCTTCGTCGTTCGCATCCCAACCCTGCTGACCATAGTCCGGCCAGGGCTCTCCTGACAGAGAGAGAGAGACTTTAGGGAGTTCAGGATATCGCCAAAGGGCGAGTGCTGAAAGACGTCCGCGGTGGTGAACTCCATGATCGGGGCCCAATCAGGTTCGATCGGAAGGGGTGTAGGAGATTCGGAGTCCGGAACGGAGTCCGGCAGCTTGGAGTCACGGGCCTTGCAAAGGACTAGGCTGGTATTCGGCTCTATCGCCGTAGAGATTGCGGCTTCCGGGGCGGCGTCCAACCGTCCATCCTCGACTCACGCAGTCGGCTCCGAGCTAATGATCAGAGCGGACACCTGAGGGGCACTCTGGGCGCTGTCCGGCGGCAGAGTTAGATCATACCCATCGGGACAGTGCGACACGCTCGGCCGTGGCTCGAATCCATCGAAGACCAAGTCCCCGCGGATGTCGGTCGTGTAATTTAAGCTTCCAAACCTGACCTGATGGCCAGGGGCATAGCTTTCGATCTACTCCAGGTAGCCAAACAAGTTGGCCCATATTGCGAAGCCGCCGAATACGAAGATCTGTCCGGGGAGAAAAGTCTCACCCTGCACCGCGTCGTGGTTGAGGATTGAAGAAGCCATCGGTCCTAAAGGTGATGACACAGAGGAACTCTCAATGAAAGCACCAATGTCGGTGTCAAAACCGGCGGATCTCGGTAGGGGGTCCCGAACTGTGCATCTGGGCGGATGGTAACAGGAGACAAGGGACACGATGTTTTTACCTAGGTTCGGGCCCTCTCGATGGAGGTAAAACCCTACTCCTGCTTGATTAATATTGATGATATGGGTAGTACAAGAGTGGATCTACCACAAGATCAGAGAGGCTAAACCCTAGAAGCTAGCCTATGGTATGATTGTTGTTCGTCCTACGGACTAAAACTCTCCGGTTTATATAGACACCGGAGAGGGCTAGGGTTACACAGAGTCGGTTACAATGGGAGGAGATCTTCATATCGTATCGCCAAGCTTGCCTTCCATGCCAAGGAAAGTCCCATCCGGACACGGGACAGAGTCTTCAATCTTGTATCTTCATAGTCCGGGAGTCCGGCCAAAGGTCATAGTCGGGCGATCCAGACAACCCCTAATCCAGGACTCCCTCAGTCTCTGTCCGTGCTGCCCGCACTTCGCAATCGCCCTCCGCATTGTTGCCACCTGCACTGTCTTCTTCAGCCGCGATCACGACCACGTCATCCTCGGGAGAAAACTCTGCTACCAAAGCGTCCACATGGTCGTCCACCCAGCCGGCTGATACGTCTCCAACGTATCTATAATTTTTTATTGTTCCATGCTATTATATTATCCATCTAGGATGTTTTATATGCATTTATATACTATTTTATATGATTTTTGGGACTAACCTATTAACCTAGAGCCCAGTGCCAGTTTCTGTTTTTTCCTTGTTTTTGAGTTTTACAGAAAAGGAATACCAAACAGAGTCCAATGGACATGCCAATTTTTGATGATTTTTTATGGACCAAAAGAAGCCCCCAGAGTAAAAGAGTTGGGCCAGAAGAGTCCTGGGCTGCCCATGAGGGTGGGGGCGCGCCCATCCCCCTGGGCGCGCCCCCTATCTCGTGGACAGCTCGGAGGCCCCCCTAACGTGGGACATACGCCAAAAGTTCCCATAAATACAGAAACCTCCAGAAAATAACCTAGATCGGGAGTTCCGCCGCCGCAAGCCTCTGTAGCCACCAAAAACCAATTGGGACCCTGTTTCGGCACCCTGCCGGAGGGGGGATCCCTCACCGATGGCCATCTTCGTCATCCCGGCACTCTCCATGACGAGGAGGGAGTAGTTCACCCTCGGGGTTGAGGGTATGTACCAGTAGCTATGATTTTGATCTCTCTCTCTCTCTCTCTCTCTCTCTCTCTCTCGTGTTCTTGATTTGGCACGATCTTGATGTATCGCGAGCTTTGCTATTATAGTTGGATCTTATGATGTTTCTCCCCCTCTACTCTTTTGTAATGGATTGAGTTTTCCCTTTGAAGTTATCTTATCGAATTGAGTCTTTAAGGATTTGAGAACACTTGATGTGTGTCTTGCATGTGCTTATATGTGGTGACAATGGGATATTCACATGATCTACTTGATGTACGTTTTGGTGATCAACTTGCGGGTTCAGTGACCTTGTGAACTTATGCATAGGGGTTGGCACACATTTTCGTCTTGACTCTTCGGTAGAAACTTTGGGGCGCTCTTTGAAGTACTTTGTGTTGGTTGAATAGATGAATCTGACATTGTATGATGCATATCGTATAATCATACCCACGGATACTTGAGGTGACATTGGAGTATCTAGGTGACATTAGGGTTTTGGTTGATTTGTATCTTAAGGTGTTATTCTAGTACAAACTCTAGGATAGATTGAACGGAAAGAATAGCTTCGTATTATTTTACTATGGACTCTTGAATAGATTGATCAGAAAGGATAACTTTGAGGTGGTTTCGTACCCTACAATAATTTCTTCATTTGTTCTCCGCTATTAGTGACTTTGGAGTGACTCTTTGTTGCATGTTGAGGGATAGTTATATGATCCAGTGATGTTATTATTGTTGAGAGAACTTGCACTAGTGAAAGTATGAACCTTAGGCCTTGTTTACTATCATTGCAATACCGTTTGTGCTCACTTTTATCATTAGTTACCTTGCTGTTTTAATAATTTCAGATTACAAAAACCTATACCTACCATCCATATTGCAGTTGTATCACCGTCTCTTCGCCGAACTAGTGCGCCTATACAATTTACCATTGTATTGGGTGTGTTGGGGACACAAGAGATTCTTTGTTATTTGGTTGCAGGGTTGTTTGAGAGAGACCATCTTAATCCTATGCCTCCCACGGATTGATAAACCTTAGGTCATCCACTTGAGGGAAATTTACTACTGTCCTACAAACGTCTGCACTTGGAGGACCAACAATGTCTACAAGAAGGTTGCGTAGTAGACATCACCGGCCAGGTTGTCCTGGATGACCTCGGGCATGGGGGCTATCGTGGCATCGAAGTCAAAGTGAGGATTAAGGTTGAGAAGGTGGCCGAAGACGTGTGAGAACACGTTCCCGAGAAGACCCCGGCTTCTCTGTTCAATGAGCACGCGAGCCCTCACGGCCCGATCCTCCAGGCGGGTCACGATATCGGTGAAGCAGAGGTGGCTGGCGTAGTCATCCTCGTGTGGGTGAGGGGCTCTCTCCTCTAAATTGGTGAACAAGGATCGGTTGGCTCTGATCTGAGGGCCTGGAGCATCGAGGCATGCTCACGCTACATCATCCAGCGGCGGTTTGCTTTGTTCGCGGTCTTCTCCGCGAGGGACGTGATGTCCTCGATTTTCTGCTGAAGAGAAGACAGGTCGGCACGAGCAGAGGCCAAGGTGGCCTCGAAAGAGGCCTGAGCTTCCTTGGCGGCCCTCTCGCGCTGCTCCGCAGCATCCAGCTTTGTCTTCATGGCTGTGGTATCACCATCTCTTCGCCGAACTAGTGCACCTATACAATTTACCATTGTATTGGGTGTGTTGGGGACACAAGAGACTCTTTGTTATTTGGTTGCAGGGTTGATTGAGAGAGACCATCTTCATCCTACGCCTCCCACAGATTGATAAACCTTAGGTCATCCACTTGAGGAAAATTTGCTACTGTCCTACAAACCTCTGCACTTGGAGGCCCAACAACGTCTACAAGAAGAAGGTTGCGTAGTAGACATCAAGCTAATTTCTGGCGCCGTTGCCGGGGAGGGGAGGTAAGTGGCACTAACGCACCATCAACTAAGCTCTTTTCTGGCGCCGTTGCCGGGGAGGTGAGTGCTTGAAGGTATATCTTTAGATCTTGCAATCAAATATTTTTGTTTCTTGTTTTATCACTAGTTTAGTCTATAAAAGAAAATTACAAAAAAATGGAATTGAGGGTGCCTCATATGCTTCATCTTTTTAATGTCTCCCGTGAAAATAAGGATTCCGAAAATTGTGCACAAGTACTAGAATAAGAAATACATTAAATGCTTGGCATAAAATATGTGAATGATGAGCATGATTGCAATGTTGTTACTGTGAATTCTTTGAATACCCATGATGCTAATGATATGCAAAGCCACAAGCTTGGGGATGGTATGTTTGATGAATATGATATTTTTTGTCCCCCAAGTTTTGATGAGCAAATTTATTATGATGAAAGCATGCCTCCTATTTATGATGATTATTGTGATGATACGTATGCCATAAAGAATAAACATAACCAAGAAACTTGTCATCGTGATTTTAATTTTCAATTGGATTATGCTTCACATGATAGTTATTTTGTTGAGTTTGCTCCCACTACTATTCATGACAAGAAGTTTGCTTATGTGGAGAGTAGTAAAATTTATATGCTTGTGCATCATGAAAATAATGCTTTATGTGATGGTTATATTATTGAATTCCATGATGCTACTGAAAATTGTTATGAGGGAGGAACATATGCTTGTAGGAATTGCAATAATATCAAGTTTCCTCTCTATGTGTTGAAACTTTTGAAGCTATGCTTGTTTTACCTTCCTATGCTAGTTGATTCTTGTTCTCATAAGTTGTTTGCTCACAAAATCCCTATGCATAGGAAGTGGGTTAGGCTTAAATGTGCTATTCATATGCTTCATGATGCTCCCGTTATGTTTCAATTCTTATTTTTATGTGAGCATCATTGTCATCATCATGCCTAGCTAGAAAGGCATTAAAGAATAGCGCTTGTTGGGAGACAACCCAATATTTACCCTTACTGTTTTTGTGTGTCCACATGATTATGCTACTGTAGTAATCATGTTTTATAGCTTTTGTTTCAATAAAGTGCCAAGTAAGACCTTTAGGATAGCTTACGGTGATAGTTGTGTTGATCCTGCTAAAAGTCAAAACTTTTGCGCCTAATAAATTAGTTTTTATAATTCACAGACACGTGGTTTTGATCTGATTCTCTTTTCTATGGATAGGTCCACAAATTTATCAGGTTTTCCTAATTTGGTAGAATTTTTGGAGTTACATAAGTATTTGAGAGTTACAGATTACTACAGACTGTTCTGTTTCTGACAGATTCTATTTTCTATGTGTTGTTTGCTTATTCTGATGAATCTATGAGTAATATCGGAGGGTATGAACCTTAGAGAAGTTGGAATATAGTAGATATTACACCAATATGAATTTAGAATGAGTTCATAACAGTACCTAAGTGGTGATTTATTTTCTTATACTAACGGAGCTTACGAGTTTTCCGTTAAGTTTTGTGTTGTGAAGTTTTCAAGTTTTGGGTAAAGATTCGATGGACTATGGAATAAGGAGTAGAAAGAGCCTAATCTTGGGTATGCCCAAGGCACCCCAAGGTAATATTCAAGTACAACCAAGAGCCTAAGATTTGGGATGCCCCGGATGGCATCCCCTCTTTCGTATTCATTCATCGGTAACTTTACTTGGAGCTATATTTTTATTCACCACATGATATGTGTTTTGCTTTGAGCGTCATTTTGTTTTATTTTGTTTTTATTGCTGTCGGAATAATATCCCAAGATCTGAAATTCTTAAATGTTAGAGAGTCTTCACATATTTGCATAATTATTCGACTACTCATTGATCTTCACTTATATCTTTCGGAGTAGTTTGTCATTTGCTCTAGTGCTTCACTTATATCTTTTTAGAGCACGGTGGTGGTTTTATTTCGAAGAAATAGATGAACTCTCATGCTTCACTTATATTATTTTGAGAGTCTTAAACAGCATGGTAATTTGCTTTGGTTATAAAATTAGTCCTAATATGATGGGCATCCAAGAAGGATATAATAAAAACTTTCATATAAAGTGCATTGAATACTATGAGAAGTTTGATTCTTTATGATTGTTTTGAGACATGAAGATGGTGATATTAGAGTCATGCTAGTTGAGTAATTGTGAATTTGAGAAATACTTGTGTTGGAGTTTGCAAGTCCCGTAGCATGCACGTATGGTAACCGTTGTGTAACAAATTTGAAGCATGAAGTATTTCTTTGATTGTCATCCTTTGTGTGGAGGTCGGGATCGCGTGATGGTTAACTCCTACCAACCCTTCCCCTAGGAGCATGCATGTAGTGCTTGGTTTTGATGACTTGTAGATTTTTGCAATAAGTATGTGAGTTCTTTATGACTAATGTTGAGTCCATGGATTATACGCACTCTCACCTTTCCATCATTGCTAGCCTCTTCGATATCGTGCATTGCCCTTTCTCACCTTGAGAGGTTGTGCAAACTTCGCCAGTGCATCCAAACCCCGTGATATGATACGCTCTATCACACATAAACCTCCTTACATCTTCCTCAAAACAGCCACCATACCTACCTATTATAGCATTTCCATAGCCGTTCCGAGATATATTGCCATGCAACTTTCCACCATTTCATTTATTATGACATGTTTCATGATTGCCATATTGCCTTGCATGATCATGTAGTTGACATCGTATTTGTGGCAAAGCCACCATGCATAATGTTTCATACATGTCACCCTTGATTCATTGCCCATCCCAGTACACCGCCGGAGGCACTCATATAGAGTCATATTTTGTTCTAGTATCGAGTTGTAATCCATGAGTTGTAAATAAATAGAACTCTGATGATCATCATTATTAGAGCCTTGTCCCTTGAAAAAAAAGGCCAAATAAAAAAAGGAAAGGCCAAATAAATAAAGAGAAAGGCCAAAAAAAGAGAAAGGCCCAAAAAAGGAAAAGAAAAAGGGGACAATGCTACTATCTTTTTTTCCACACTTGTGCTTCAAGGTAGCACCATGATCTTTATGATAGAGAGTCTCTTATTTTGTCGCTTTCATATACTAGTGGGAATTGTCGTTATAGAACTTGGCTTGTATATTCCAACGATGGGCTTCCTCAAATGCCTTAGGTCTTCATGAGCAAGCAAGTTGGATGCACACCCACTTAGTTTCTTTTGTTGAGCATTCATACATTTATAACTCTAGTGCATCCGTTGCATGGCAATCCCTACTCACTCACATTAATATCTATTAATGGGCATCTCCATAGCCCGTTGATACGCCTATTTAATGTGAGACTATCTCCTTCTTCTTGTCTTCTCCACAACCATCAATCTATTCCACCTCTAGTGCTATGTCCATGGCTCACACTCATGTATTACGTGAAAGTTGAAAAGTTTGAAAATTTTAAAGTATGAAACAATTGCTTGGCTGAAACCGGGGTTGTGCATGATTTGAATATTTTGTGTGACGAAGATGGAGCATAGCCAAACTATATGATTTTGTAGGGATGAAGTTTCTTTGGCCATGTTATTTTCAGAAGACATGATTACTTTGTTAGTATGCTTGAAGTATTATTATTTTTATGTCAATATTAAAATTTTGTTTTGAATCTTATGGATATTAATATTCTTGCCACAATAAAGAGAATTACATGCATAAATATGTTAGGTAGCATTCCACCTCAAAAATTCTGTTTTTATCATTTACTGACTCGAGGACGAGCAAGAATTAAGCTTGGGGATGCTTGATACGTCTCCAACGTATCTATATTTTTTGATTGTTCCATGCTATTATATTATCCATCTAGGATGTTTTATATGCACTTATGCTATTTTATATGATTTTTGGGACTAACCTATTAACCTAGAGCCCAGTGCCAGTTTCTGTTTTTTCCTTGTTTTTGAGTTTTACAGAAAAGGAATACCAAACGGAGTCCAATTGACGTGTGATAATTTTTATGGACCAAAATAAGCCCAAAGTAAAAGAGTTGGGCCATAAGAGTCACGGGCTGCCCACGAGGATGGGGGGCGCGCCCACCCCCCTGGGCGCGCCCCCCTATCTTGTGGACGGCTCGGAGACCCACCTGACGTGAGAGCTACGCCAAAAATTCCTATAAATACATTAACCTCCAGAAAATAACCTAGATCGGGAGTTCCGTCGCCGCAAGCCTCTGTAGCCACCAAAAACCAATCAGGACCCTGTTCCGACACCCTGCTGGAGGGGGGATCCCTCACAAGTGGCCATCTTCATCATCCCGGCGCTCTCCATGACGAGGAGGGAGTAGTTCACCCTCGGGGCTGAGGGTATGTACCAGTAGCTATGTGTTTGATCTCTCTCTCTCTCTCTCTCTCTCTCTCTCTCTCTCTCGTGTACTTGATTTGGCACGATCTTGATGTATCGCGAGCTTTGCTATTATAGTTGGATCTTATGATGTTTCTCCCCCTCTACTCTCTTGTAATGGAATGAGTTTTCCCTTTGAAGTTATCTTATCGGATTGAGTCTTTAAGGATTTGAGAACACTTGATATATGTCTTGCATGTGCTTATCTGTGGTGACAATGGGATATTCACGTGATCTACTTGATGTACGTTTTGGTGATCAACTTGCGGGTTCAGCAACCTTGTGAACTTATGCATAGGGGTTGGCACACGTTTTCGTCTTGACTCTTCGGTAGAAACTTTGGGGCATTCTTTGAAGTACTTTGTGTTGGTTGAATAGATGAATCTGAGATTGTGTGATGCATATCATATAATCATACCCACGGATACTTGAGGTGACATTGGAGTATCTAGGTGACATTAGGGTTTTGGTTGATTCATATCTTAATGTGTTATTCTAGTACAAACTCTAGGATAGATTGAACGGAAAGAATAGCTTCATGTTATTTTACTATGGACTCTTGAATAGATCGATCAGAAAGGATAACTTTGAGATGGTTTCGTACCCTACAATAATCTCTTCGTTTGTTCTCCGCTATTAGTGACTTTGGAGTGACTCTTTGTTGCATGTTGAGGGATAGTTATATGATCCAGTTATGTTATTATTGTTGAGAGAACTTGCACTAGTGAAAGTATGAACCTTTGGCCTTGTTTCCTATCATTGCAATACCGTTTATGCTCACTTTTATCATTAGTTACCTTGCTGTTTTAATAATTTCAGATTACAAAAACCTATATCTACCATCCATATTGCACTTGTATCACCATCTCTTTGCCGAACTAGTGCGCCTATACAATTTACCATTGTATTGGGTGTGTTGGGGACACAAGAGACTCTTTGTTATTTGGTTGTAGGGTTGTTTGAGAGAGACCATCTTCATCCTACGGCTCCCACGGATTGATAAACCTTAGGACAACCACTTGAGGGAAATTTACTACTGTCCTACAAACGTCTGCACTTGGAGGCCCAATAACATCTACAAGAAGGTTGCATAGTAGACATCACCGGCCAGGTTGTCCTGGATGACCTCGGGCACCGGGGCTATCGTGGCGTCAAAGTCAAAGTGAGGATTAAGGTTAAAAAGGTGGCTGAAGACGTGTGAGAACGTGTGCCCGAGAAGACCCCGGCTTCTCTGTTCAATGAGCACGCGAGCCCTCATGGCATGATCCCCCAGGCGGGTCACGATATCGGTTAAGAAGCGGAGGTGGCTTGTGTACTCCTCCTCATGCGGGTGAGTGGCGCTCTCCTCTCAAATGGTTCCCAAGGCTCGGTTGGCTCTGACGTGAGGGCCTGGAGCATCGAGGCATGCTCACGCTGCATCGTCCAGCGGCTGTTCGCTTCGTTTGCGGTCTTCTCCGCGAGGGACATGATGTCCTCGATTTTCTGCTGAAGAGAAGACAGGTCGGCACGAGCAGAGGCCAAGGTGGCCTCGAAAGAGGCCTGAGCTTCCTTGGCGGCCCTCTCGCGCTGCTCCGCAGCATCCAGCTTCGTCTTCATGGCGGTGGTTCTTCCCTCAAGCTCGGCCTCCAGGAGCTCCGACTTCAGCCGCTATTCATCGACAAGAGTGAGGCGAACCTTCTGATCGACCTCCTGCTATACCCTGGCCTCCCGGGTGGCAACAGCATCCTCAGCCGTGGCTGCCTGGCGCTCCCTCGTTTCCAGTCATTCAAGCTCTAGATTGCACTCTGATACGTCACCAACGTATCTATAATTTATGAAGTATTCATGCCATGTTTACAATAGTTTTATATGATTTTGGTGATTTGATTAGAATTAACCCGGACTGATGATGTTTTCAGTAGAACTACCGTGGTGTTGTTTTCGTGCAGAACTAAAAGTTCTCGGAATGCGCTGAAAATCAACGGAGATTTTTTTAGGAAATATAAAAAATACTGGGGGGCGCCTCCACCCCCCTGGGGCGCACCCCTATGCCTTGTGGACTCCTCGTGGGGCCCCCTGACTTGTCCTCGACGCCAACCTCACCTATAAATGCCCAAACTTCCATAAAATAACCTAGATCGGGAGTTCTAAAGCTGCAAGCCTTTGTAGCCACGAGAAATCAATCTAGGCCCTCTTTGGCACCCTGCCGGAGGGGGCCATCATCCCCGGAGGCCATGGGGAAGGATCCCGGAGGGGCCATCATCGCCATGAAGGCCAAGGACCAGAGGGGAAACCTCTCCCCATCCAGGGGAGGCCATGGAGGAGGAAGCATAAGGGGGAGAACCTCTCCTCCTCTCTCACGGTGGCGCCGGAGTGCCATCGGGAGGGGAATCATCGCCGCAGTGATCGTCTTCATCAACATCACCATCATCATCACCATCCTCATCTCTTTTACGCTGTCCACTCTCCCGCACCCCGATGTAATCCCTACTTGAACATGGTGCTTTATGCCACATATTATGATCCAATGATGTGTTGCCATCCTATGATGTTTTGAGTAGATATCCTTTGACTTTGGGTTGATTAATGATCTAGATTGGTATGAGTTGAATGTTTTATTTTGGTGCTGTCCTATTGTGCCCTCCGTGTCGCGCAAGCATGATGGATTCCCTCTGTAGGGTGTTGCAATACATGCATGATTCGCTTATAGTGACAGAAACATAAACCCGAGTAAGGGGGTTGTTGCGTATGGGATAAAGGGGACTTGATATGTTAATGCTATGGTTGGGTTTTACCTTAATGATCTTTAGTAGTTGCAGATGCTTGCTAGAGTTCCAATCGTAAGTGCATATGATCCAAGAAGAGAAAGTATGTTAGCTTATGCCTCTCCCTCATATGAAATTGCAATAGTGATTGCCGGTCTCGTTAACAATTGCCTAGGATAATTCCGCACACCGACCCATCATTATTCCACACTCGCTATTTATAATACTTAAGTATTATATTCTAACTCTATGATAACAGCACCTACTTTTATATTTAGCTCTCCAATATCATACAAAGTTATCCTCTTCATACCCACAATGTAGTTTTATTTCTTGTTTCTAGTTGGAAGCAAACGTTTGGTGTACGTAGTCGTATCAGTGGCAGATAGGACTTGAGAGAATATTGATCTTACCTTTAGCTCCTTGTGGGTTCGACACTCCATACTTATCACTTCCACCTTTGAAAATTGCTATGATGATTCCCTACACTTGGGGATTATCATGCTCCAGAGCATCCAGCGCCAGTCCCTCCTCGCGCTTCTGGATTTCCGCCTCATTGGGAGATACTTCGCCAAGTGATGTAGCCAAGGCGACTCTACGTGCTTTGATCTGCTGCTCAAGGGCAGCATTCGAAGCCTGGATTTCCCGCTCTTGCTCCTCGGCCACCTCACGACGATGATCGGCGGCCCTGGCCTCCTCCAGGGTACGGGCGCAAGCTGCACGAGAAACAGCAAGGGATGCTGCGGCGCTTGCGTTGGCACTCTCGTGCTGAAGGCACCCGAGGTTGATGGTAACCTTAGCTGGTGCCACTCGCGCGCTAGATGGAGATCCTCCGTCTCGAGGCAGGCGTCAACATCAGCAGGCTCTCCTCCAAGTCGAATCAGCGCGCGCATCGCCTCACCGAGAAGCTCGTGGCGGACAGCGTTGCGCCCATGCGCGAACTTCAGTGTGTGGCCGGGCCCACCCGCCACACCAGGGGTTGTTGGAGGGGCGCGGAGCGTCTCGCCTGCCTCCGGTGGGGAGCTGGGCGGTGCGGTCCTGCTACCTGAAGATGAAGCCAACATCGAGGGTGCCCAATCGTTAGTAATGATCAGCGGAGGGGCCCTTGGCACGCCTTCTGCACCCCAGGCTAGGCCGCAAAGGAAGGATGCCAAAATCTCAAGGATGTGTAATGATTCAAGAGTGACATGTATGAAAAATTATGAATGGTGGCTTTGCCACAAATACGATGTCAACTACATGATCATGCTAGCCAATATGAGTCATAATAAACGGAACGGTGGAAACTTGCATGGCAATATATCTCGGAATGGTTATGGAAATGCCATAATAGGTAGGTATGGTGGCTGTTTTGAGGAAGGTATATGGTGGGTATATGGTACCGGCGAAAGTTGCGTGGTACTAGAGAGGCTAGCAATAGTGGAAGGGTGAGAGTGCGTATAATCCATGGACTCAACATTAGTCACAAAGAACTCACATACTTATTGAAAAAAATTATTAGTTATCAAAATGAAGTATTACGCGCATGCTCCTAGGGGGATAGATTGGTAGGAAAAGACCATTGTTCGTCCCTGACCGCCACTCATAAGGAAGACAATCAATAAATAAATCATACTCCAACTTCATCACATAACGGTTCACCATACATGCATGCTACAGGAATCACAAACTTTAACACAAGTATCTCTCAAATTCACAACTACTCAACTAGCATGACTCTAATATCACCATCTTCATATCTCAAAACAATCATAAAAAAACAAACTTCTCATAGTATTCAATGCACTTTTTATGAAAGTTTTTATTATATCCATCTTGGATGCCCATCATATTAGGAATAATTTTATAACCAAAGCAAATTACCATGTTGTTCTAAAAGACTCTCAAAATAATATAAGTGAAGCATGAGAGATCAGTAATTTCTATAAAATAAAACCACCACCATTCTCTAAAAAGATATAAGTGAAGCACTAGAGCAATATTGTCTAGCTCAAAAGATATAAAAGAAGCACATAGAGTATTCTAATAAATTCCGATTCATGCGTGTCTCTCCAAAAAGGTGTGTATAGAAAGGATGATTGCGGTAAACTAAAAATCAAAGACTGAAATCATACAAGACGCTCCAAGCAAAACACATATCATGTGGTGAATAAAAATATAGCCTCAAGTAAAGTTACCGATAGACGAAGACGAAAGAGGGGATGCCTTCCAGGGCATCCCCAAGCTTAGGCTTCTGGTTTTCCTTGAATTATCTTGGGATGCCTTGGGAATCCCCAAGCTTAGGCTCTTGCCACTCCTCATTCCAAAATCCATCAAATCTTTACCCAAAAACTTGAAAACTTCACAACACAAAACTTCAACAGAAAATCTCATGAGCTCCGTTAGTATAAGAAAAAAAACCACCACTTTAAGGTACTGTAATGAACTCATTATTTATTTCTATTGGTGTTAAACCTACTATATTCCAACTTCTCTATGGTTCATACCCCCCGATACTACTCATAGATTCATCAAAATAAGCAAACAACACACGAAAAACAGAATCTCTCAAAAACAGAACAGTCTATAGCAATCTGTAAATTTCGAATACTTCTGTAACTCTAAAAATTCTGAAACAAATCGTTGGACGTGAGGAATTTGTCTATTAATCACCTGCAAAAATAATCAACCTAAAATCACTCTCCAGTAAAAAATGACAGCTATTCTCATGAGCGCAAAAGTTTCTGTTTTTTACAGCAAGATCGCAAAGACTTCACCCAAGTCTTCCCAAAGGTTCTACTTGGCACAAACACTAATTAAAACATAAAACCAAATATAAACAGAAGCTATATGAATTATTTATTACTAAACAGGAGCAAAAAGCAAAGAACAAAAATAAAATTGGGTTGCCTCCCAACAAGCGCTATCGTTTAACGCCCCTTGCTAGGCATTGAGATTTTGATGATGCTCACATGAAAAACAAGAATTGAAGCGCAAAGAGAGCATCATGAAACATGTAACAAACACATCTGAGTCTAACATACTTCCTATGCATATGCATCTTATAGTCAAACAAATTATCATAGCAAGCAAAAACTAGCATATGCAAGGAAGCGGAAAGAAACAATAGCATTCTCAACATAATGAGAGGTAATTTAGTAACATGAAAATTTCTACAACCATATTTTCCTCTCTCATAATAATTACATGTGGGATCATAAGCAAATTCAACAAAATAGCTATCACATAAAATATTTTCAACATGATCTACATGCATGCGAAGTTGACACTCTTCCAAAATAGTGGGATTAACATTAACTAAAGTCATGACCTCTCCAAACCCACTTTTATCAAAAATTTCATAAGATTGAACATTCTCCAAATATGTGGGATCTAAAGTCGACACTCTTCCAAGCCCACTTTCAACAATATTGCAAACACTATTATCAATCTCATATTCATCATGGGGCTTAAATAAATTTTCAAGATCATAAGGAGAATCACCCAATCATGATCATTGCAAGAAATAGTAGTCATAGCAAAACTAGCATCCCCAAGCTTAGGGTTTTGCATATCATTAACACAATTGACATTAAGAGAATTTATAATAACATCATTGCAATCATGCTTTTCATCAAAGGAACTATCAAGTATGGGTGCAGTAGCAACGATCTCATGTTTAACATAAGGAACATAGCAAATTCGTCTTCAAAAATATTGGCATCATGGCCACAAGAATAGCAAGCATCATGTTCATCAAGGGATATTTCGATCAAATCATCGGAACCATAATTATCTATAGATTCATGCATATCATTATTTTCTTCCAAAGCAACGGTCATTCTTTCAATAAATTCTTTGACATAGACATTATGAGCATAGTTTTCATAGCAATATTTAAGTATGTCAAAATTTTCAGATTTGTAGAGAGTAATATCATACTTTTCAATCAAAAAAGCAACTTCATAAGCACCCTTAAAAGCAACAAATTCTTCAGTTTGTTCGATATCATAGTAACTATAAGCACCCTTTGCCTAAGAAGATAAGATTTCATTATCATTAAACTCACATAGGTAAGGGAGGTGTTTTTTAGGGTTCTTGGAGCAACAAGTAAAATCATAAATTTCACAAATATTCCAAGCATAACACAACAATCTGTTTATTTGATCCCATAAGAGTCTCCCTTTTTAAGACAAACGGTGAGCACAAAATGAGCATGCTCATCTAAAGATTTCCCATCAACTAGGCTAGATGGGGTTTCAGCACGAGCTCATAAGGATCGAAGATGATCCAAGTAGAACACTTTAAGTGGATTTATATCAATAGATTTTTAGCAAGCAAAGATGCAAGCACATAGAAGGCACATGGAGACACAAGAAAACATCAGATCGAACAAATGAAGGTTGAAGAAAAGGCAAAGGTTTTTGAAAATTGTTTTAGAAGTGGGAGAGAGGAAAACAAGAGGCGAATGTCAAATAATGTAATGCAAGGGCGAAGAGTTTATGATGGGTACTTGGTATGTCTTGACTTGGCGTAGATCTCCCCGACAATAGCACCAGAAATCCTTCTTGCTACCTCTTGAGTATGCGTTGGTTTTCCCTTGAAGAGGAAAGGGTGATGCAGCAAAGTAGCGTAAGTATTTCCTTCAGTTTTGAGAACCAAGGTATCAATCCAGTAGGAGACGACACACAAGTCACCTAGTACTTGCACAAACAATCAAGAACCTTGCAACCAACGCGATAAAGGGGTTGTCAATCCCTTCACGGTCACTCGCAAAAGTGAAATCTAATAGAGATAGTAAAGTAAATATTCTTGGTATTTTTGTTGTATAGATTGGAAAGTAAAGATGGCAAAATAGTAAATGAGATGCGATGTAATAAAAGAGATGTAATATAATAAGAAAGAGACCCGGGGGCCATAGGTTTCACTAGTGGCTTCTCTCAAGATAGCATGTATTACGGTGGGTGAACAAATTACTGCCGAGCAATTGATAGAAGAGTGCATAATTATGAAGACATCTAAGGCAATGATCATGAACATATATAGGCATCACATCTGTGTCAAGTAGACCAAAACGATTCTGCATCTACTACTATTACTCCACACATCGACCGCTATCCAGCATGCATCTAGAGTATTAAGTTCATAAGAACGGAGTAACACATTAAGCAAGATGACATGATGTAGAGGGATAAACTCAAGAAATATGATATAAACCCCATCTTTTTATCCTCGATGGCAACAATACAATACGTGCCTTGTTGCCCCTACTGTCACTGGGAAAGGACACCGCAAGATTGAACCCAAAGCTAAGCACTTCTCCCATGGCAAGAAAGATCAATCTAGTAGGCCAAACTAAACCGATAATTCAAAGAGACTTGCAAAGATATCAAATCATGCATATAAGAATTCAGAGAAGAACCAAATAATATTCATAGATAATCTTGTTCATAAATCCACAATTCATGGGATCTCGGCAAACACACCGCAAAAGAGTATTACATGGAATAGATCTCCAAGAACATCGAGGAGAACTTTGTATTGAGAATCAAAGAGAGAAAAGAAGCCATCTAGCTAATAACTATGGACCCGAAGGTCTGTGGTAAACTACTCACGCTTCATCCAAGAGGCAATGGTGTTGATGTAGAAGCCCTCCGTGATCAATTCCCCCTCCGATAGATCGCCGGAAAAGGCCCCAAGATGGGATCTCACGGGTATAGAAGGTTGCGGCGGTGGGAAAGTGGTTCCGTGGCTCTCCTTGATGTTTCTAGGGTATAAGAGTATATATAGGCGAAAGAAGTACATCGGTGGAGCTACGAGGGGCCCATGATGGTGGGGAGCGCGCCTACCCCCCTGGGCGCACCCTCCTGCCTTGTGGCCTCCTAGTGGAGTCCCAGACTTCTACTCCAAGTATTCTGGATTTCTTTTGGTCCAAGAAAGATTTTCGCGAAGGTTTCATTCCGTTTGGACTCCGTTTGGTATTCCTTTTCTGTAAAACACTAAAATAGGCAAAAAAACAGAAACTGGCACTAGGCCTCCGATTAACAGGTTAGTCCCAAAAATAATATAAAAGAGCATGTTAGCGCCCATTAAACATCCAAAACAGATAGTATAATAAAATGGAACAATAAAAAAATTATAAATACGTTGGGATGTATCAAAGGGACCCTGCGGAGCCTTGGTCAGAAAGAGATGTAGCATGCGAGAAGTCACTAGGATAAGGTAGTTACTCATCTACGGCTATGTACTTCCTCTGCTTGAGAGGCTGGTAGGCGTCACCATTGCAGCTCGGAGGCCCCTTTCTCTTGCAAAGTGCTTCAAGGTTCAAGCAAAGTCGGCTGGGCTTCGCAGAGTGATCCTCAGCAGCTGGAGCGCTTGGCAGGGCCCCTTGAGAAACGGTCTCAGGAGCGCCAGGCGGAACCTGCCCAACAGCCACTGCCTCAAGACCGCTTGCCCGAGTCTTGGTGGCGGTCGCCTCAGGGGCGTCGGGCCATGCCAGCCTCCCAGTGGCTCCTTTAGGGGCCCTCATCGGGACTTCAGGAGCACCTGCCTCATGGACGCCCGGCGACGCCCACTCCCCAGCAGGCGTTTTGGTGGCACCCGGTGGCGCTTGCCTCCCTGCATGCACATTCGGGGCATGCTCCACGGGGTCAATAAGCAAGGGAGCCACGAGGATGGGATTCTTGCGAGGACCTTCAAGGCCTGCCGGGCGCAGCCTCCAAAGAGGGGCATCTGCCTCACCAAGTCCTCCTTGTCCACCGGAAGCATGACTGGCGCTGGGTCGCCCGTCAGAAGCCCGAGCCCGTGCACAACGTCTTGGAAGGAAGCGCAGGCACCTGGAGCCTTATGGGGTCCTTGATGCCGGAGAAGGCCCATATTGGGCGGGAATGGCGCTGAAGCAGGGCGATGCGCCATCGGATGAATTTCTGCACCACCATCGGCGCTGTCACTCCGAGCTTCTTCAACCTGGTCAGCCGAGTCCAGACACAGGCAAGCCGATGGTCGACAAGCTTCACATGCCCCCAACCGGAGTTGGACACTGCTAGTGCCCGAGGGAGCAGGAGCAGGGGACTGCGCGTGCCAACGTCCATGAATAGCCACTATTTCGGGAACCCCTTCACATCTGGCGAGAGCTCGAAGTCGATCCCCAAGTCAGTCGTCGCTGCTACAGCTTGGAAGGCCATGCACCCTGAGCGTTGGCGGGCGTCGACTAGTCAAAGCAAGAGGAAATGGCGAAACAAGGCTACGGAAGGAGCGATGCCAACCATGGCTTCACAAAGGAAGGCGAAGACGGCAAGGAGGAGGATGGATTGGGGGTCCAAATGTAGCGCATGGATCTGGTAGTGCGAGAGTATGGTGTTAAAGAAAGGGGAGAAAGGGGGAATCAGGCCCACGAAGAGATCGTGAAGATGGACGGTGAAATCCATGTCAATCGCGGCCCGAGAGGTAGGTCAGGCAATCGTCGCCTTCCACTCATTGAAATCAGTGGCAAGAGCTGGGCGGACCTTGGCCAACCCCTCTCAATTGATCACCATCGACCGCTCGAGAGTAGGTTCCAAGGCCGGCGGGGATTCGGTTGGAGCATGGGACTTCCCATTCTTCCTCTATCTCGGAGCCATGGCGGAAGCGAGAAAGGGGGGAATATGCTGGCGCCGAATCTGCAAGAGGGGCTGCAAGCTCAAGGAAAGAGGAGTAGCCAAGGCCAAGCACGACAAGCAATGGAGGCAGGACTATGCTGGCAACGGGCGGCCGCCAAGCCTGGCAGATTTCAAGGCAACGTGGGAAGCAGAGATGCTCACGTCCCATCAATCCCCACGCATCGTCCAAGGTCATAGGAGGTTAGGGCTAGCGACACTCCTCACTTTCCCTTTGGCTTCGCCTCGAAGCCAAGTCCGAGCGCGCCTTGGGCCCGGGGGCTACTGTCAGTGTTCTGGGAACGGGGGTACCCAGACTTGCTTGCCTGCGGACCACGGCGTGGTTCCATCGACGGCCTGGTATGGCCCAGCTTCGACATCATCAACTCAAGACCCTCGCGAGGGTCCAAGCCTCGCAAGGCAGACAATACCAAGACCTCCAAGGTGAGCAGCCTCCTTGGGCTGGCTCCCGAGGAGCGGTGGTTTCTATGCCAGGCCCACCTCGTGAGGTTCGGGTGATGTGAGCCATGACAACCAAGGCCAGCTAGGCGCCAGCGAGCGTAGTGTACCAGTTTCCTCTTTGGTACAGAGGAGGCAAGCGCAGGCGTCGAGTCCCTAGGAAGCAACCAAAGGTTTCCATTCTCATGCAACAATACCAAGACTGCTAGGACAGCAGGACGAAGGTCATCGCCGAGCCCACCATGGCGTCATAACCAGAGGCTTTTGCAGGCCAAGACCACTTTCATCAGGATAAGATGTACTAATTGTCTCCCTTCAAATTAGGCCGTTGTGGGATCCCTTCCCGCCTTCATTTGGGAAGAGGACGAAGGCCACTATAAATAGGACCTAGCCACCACCATGGAGGGGGACGACAGATCAAGTCGACCAAATCCATTCCACCCTCACCAGCTCACTTGAGATCAAGAACACACCTCTTGAGGTTGTTCTCCATTGTACTAGTTCATCCTTGGCCCCTTGAGGCAAATCCACCACAAAGCAGGAGTAGGGTTTTACACTGCAAGGTGGCCCGAACATGGGTATACTGTTGTGTCCCCTTTCCTTCGAGTTTGTCATGCTAGGTTGTGAGATTAGCAAGCGGGGAGACTGGGGAGGTTGAGATCTCCACATGTACCCCAGAATTTTAACCTCTCAAGGGTTTGCAGAACCCAAAATCCAACAGTCGACAGGGGTGAGGAGCCATAGGGGGCGCCACCGCCGGGAAAGGGAGGTTGTCCTCGGCCCATATTTGATTGGGAGGAGGGATATGATGACTATCACTACTATAGGATGGTGCTAACGTGACACTACGATCAGAGACTCGTCGACAAAACTGTGTGCGATGCAACAATCACAAACGATTATGTAAAAAACCGTCAAAAAAGGTGCAAAACGTTTGTGATGAAGGATGCATCAAACACGGTTCAGATTTTAGTTTCATGTGCGATGCAGGGCATACGGTTCAGTTCAATGAACTGTTTACGATGAGGAAGAAGATCGGAAACAGGCAGCCAAATGAAGGCGTGTGCGATATATGGCATACAGTTCAATCGGATTAACTGTTTGTTATGAGGCGGAACAACAGAAAAGGACGGCTAGATAAAGGTGTGTGCGATTTTTCAGGGCATATGCTTCAGAAGGATTAATTGTTTGCGATTAGGCAACAGAACAGAAACGGTCAGCCAGATCAAAGGTATGTGTGATTGATGGCATACACTTCACACGGATGAACTGTTTGCGATTAGCCACAACAAACAAAAATAGTTAGACAGATCAACGTGTGTGCGCTAGACGGGCACCCATTCTAATTAAAAGAAGCATGCACGATGGTAATAACGAGCGCGCACGGTTCTTGGAACAAGACGTGTGCTGACATTGCGTATTGCGGTGCACCCTATGGTGCAAACGCCACGTACGCGGCCGAGAAAGCGTGCCCACATTACACCGTCCAGGAATAGTGCTGCACTTAGAAATTATAGAACCGCCAATAATTTTTGAGCCTGCTTCCCGTCACATTCCAAATTGCAAACCTGTTCACACCGATCAAAACCTAAACAGTTTCCCACTTAGGAGCGTATTAGTACTCGATTATAAATACTACTACTCCAAGATGACTGCACATTCCTCCTCAACTCCTCATCCACAAAAACAAACAAGTCATTCATCATTGTTCCCTTGCGACTGCCATGGCCAGCGTGAGTTCTGGATCGAGAGACTGCCACCAGGGAGAGGCGAGCATGGAAACAGAAGCACGAGAGATGTCCCGCCTTGCCGCAAAAGCAGCCGAAGTCCCACCGTGCAGCCATAGCAGCACAGAGGTCCCACCGCGCCGCCGAGGCAGCACGGAGGTCCTGCCGCAGCGTCGATGCAGCAGACTAGTGCGGCCGCACCGAGGCAGCAGCAGAGATGTCCTCCTGTACCGCGGCGGCCTTGGAAAATGTCTCGTGGGCAGGCGAGGACTCTTACAGGCGATCGTCCATAGCCAGATGGATCAGATCTCTGGCTGGGCGAGGTTGTAGGACGACATGAAACCTTGTTTGAACAGGCTACCGGCATCATCCGGCAACTAAGGGAGACCAATGAGAAGCTCCAGGCCGAGTGCGACCTGCTGAGGGCGAAGATCGTCGGAAGTGCGGAGTAGCAGGAGGAGACCACTGCCTTGTTGAAGAGGACCAGCGTCATCCTCGAGAAACTTATGGACGAGAAAGCTATGCTGCGCACGAAGCACAAAAGGCTGGTGGAGGAATCCGTGGATGCTCTCAAGTAGCATATTGAGGATAGGAAGGAGCTCATCTCACTCGCCGCGGAGACTAGTTCCTGCGACCTGCAGCAACGAATCAAGAAAGTAGAGATCAGCCAGCCAGATCGTTGTCTTCCTTCTTCTTTTGCCCTTGTGTATTTCGGGCATTTCCGCATGTGGCTTTTTTTTAATTGTGTTTCTAAATATGTAAGACAATTATTATCCACTATCATCGTCCTTATATTCATCATGCTTGCTATAAGTCGTAGTCGATGCTTGATACGTCTCCAACGTATCTATAATTTATGAAGTATTCATGCTATTATATTATCCATATACGATGATTTATATGCATTTATATGTCATTTTATATGATTTTTGGGACTAACCTATTAACCTAGAGCCCAGTGCCAGTTTCTGTTTTCTCCTTGTTTTTGTGTTTTACAGAAAAGGGATACCAAACGGAGTCCAAATGACGTGCCAATTTTTGAGGATTTTTTATGGACCAAAAGAAGACCACGGAGCATCGGAGTTGGGCCAGAAGAGTCCTGGGCTTCCCACGAGAGCGGGGGCGCCCCCCCCCCCTAGGGCGCGCCCCCCTATCTCGTGGACAGCCCGGAGACCCCCCTGACGTGAAACCAACGCCAAATATTCCTATAAATACAGAAACCTTCGGGAATTAACCTAGATCGGAAGTTCCACCACTGCAAGCCTCTGTAGCCACGAGAAATCAATCTAGGCCCTTGAGAGAGTCCTGTATTAGGGGGTGTCCGAATAGCCGGACTATAACCTTTGGCCGGACTCATGGACTATGAAGATACAAGATTGAAGACTTCGTCCCGTGACCGGATGGGACTTTCCTTGGCGTGGAAGGCAAGCTTGGCGATACGGATGTGTAGATCTCCTCCCATTGTAACTGACTCTGTGTAACCCTAACCCTCTCTGGTGTCTATATAAACCGGAGGGCTTTAGTCCGTAGGACGAACAACAATCATACCATAGGCTAGCTTCTAGGGTTTAGCCTCCTTGATCTCGTGGTAGATCTACTCTTGTACTACCCATATCATCAATATTAATTAAGCATGTCACATCCCTAGTTCTGGTATGCACTAGGCTAGCCCTTCATGTGTGCATCATTTTTAAATTTTTATTTAAGTTGAAATGGGGATTGCTCAAACCCTAGCACCAGATCAAATCAACTAGGTTTAAATAAAAATATTCTCAATGAACCCAAAATGCTCTTCAGAAAAGTTCATTATTTTTGGGATTGGTCTAGAACCTCTCCCAAAAATGGTGCACATTTTTCTAGGCCATTCTGGATTTTTGAATTAAATCATTATTTATTTGCATTTGGGCATTTAAATACTATAAAATATTTAAAATGTCCAAATAATCCTAAACTGAAATGTTCCATGTTGGATATATTGCAAACAGTGGCCATGAGAAGTTTGGTGATTTTTGAGTGTGCCTAAGTATTTTTAATAAAGCCCAAGATTTACACAAGAAATAGAAAAATAGAAAACTAAATAGAAAATGGAGAGAGAGAGGAAACTACCTGGGCCGCTTACCTGTCCAGCCTGGCAGCCCAGTTGGCCAGCCCAGCCCACCTGGACCCTTCCCCTGTCGTCTTCCTCCTTGCCAGGAGGACGAGCGCATGGCCGCAGCGCCGGCACGCGCCCCGGCCACCTCCACCCTGCCTGCCTGCGTCCCCGACGCCTAGACACCTCCAATGTTGCCACGCTACCCCTCCGGAACCCCTCGCTCACTCTCTCGTCCCCATCCTCTCCTCTGCTCTCTCTCCCTCTCTGCCCGAGCGGAGCTCGTTGCCACCGACGCTGTTCGCCGCGGCCACAGCCACCCCCTCGCTCCCTCTCCGCATCCTTGAGCTCCGCCCCGACCCCGTGGAGCTACACACCAGACGCACGTGACCAGAGGAGGCCCCAGTCGACCGGAGCGTTGTCGTCTTCATCTCCGGTGCCCGGAGATCACCGCCGTCAATTCACCGTCGTAGAAGCTTCCCCGAGCTCGCCGACCCCTCCGTTCGATCCACTGTGAGCCCCACCGCCTTTTCCCTCCTCCTAGAGCTCGTTCCCGCCCTCTAGCCACCTCTTCTGCCGTGCCCGAATCTCGCCGCCGCCATGCCATGTCACTGCCACGGCCACAGCTGCCTCCGCCCGCTTTTGAGCGTGTCGCCGTTCTCACCGTGCTCCCATGAGCCGAACGCATGCACCAGCTCCTCCTGCCGTGCTCCCTAACACCGACCCCGAGCTCACCCGAGCTCCGGCGACCGCCAAGGTCATCGCCGGCGACAACTCCGGCCACCCCAGGCCCAACTGCCACCACCACCGGATGCGGACATGCGTCCGCATCACGTAGATGCCCTCCGTCGGCCGTTTGGTCGCCGGAGACACAAACCCGAGGCTCGCCACCGCAGCTGGCCACGCCGACGTCAAGCCGCCGGTGGGTTTGACCCCGCTGACCCGGGGTTGACCTTGTTTGACCCCCCCAGGGTCGCTGACAAGTGGGCCCAGGGCCCCAGCTAATCCTAGTTTAGTTTTTAATTAAGTCTAATTACTCCACTGACATTTTTAGTTAGTAATAGTTTAACACTAATTAATTTAGATTAGTTAGTTAGTCACTGACGTGTGGACCCCACACGTCAGGTTTGACATGCACCCAGCTCCGTTGACCCGCTGACGTCACACTGACATCAGGCTGACGCAGTAAGTCATTTTCTAGATTTATTCTTTTGAGGAAATTCCAGAAAATAGTATAAACTTCTAAAAATCATATAAAATCAACCGTAACTCCAAATGAGATAAACTATATATGAAAAATGATCAAAAAAATCCAATCTATCCATCTGTACTGTTTTCATGCATGTTAGAAGAACTTATAGCTGCTGTTTAGGACAAATCATATTAATGGCATTTGAATTTCACATATGGAGTTTGGAATTGAACTTAGGGTTCAAACCAACTTCATTTAACTTTGTTGCTAGCTGCATTAGCTCAAAACACCAGCATGTTGCCATGTCATGATCATGCATCATAATGTGCATTTCATTGATAGTGTTTCCTCTCTATTGCCAGTAATTGTTCCCTCTCAGTAGACGTGGTTCCGACGATGAGATCGATGACACCGATGAAGAGCTATACTATCTTCAGAAGTGCCAGGCAAGCAAAACCCCCTTGTTCATTCCGATAAAATCCCACTCTCTCGCCCCTGCTCTCTTTTACTGCATTAGGACAACAACGATTCAACTGTTACATGCTGCGGTAGTTGAACCCCTTTCCTTTGCATGACCTGTCATTGCCACAGTAAATAGGTGAAACCCACTAGCATGAGTAGGAGTTGTTTGAGCCCTAATGTGCCTACTCATTCATGCTTGTTTGTCATGCCTGCTACTGCTTAGAGTTGAGTCAGGTCTTATTCATCGGGGATGAATTGGAGGTGTTGAACATGTCCTACTGTGTGTGAGCTAAGTGTGTGAACACGATTTGGTAAAGATAGCGGTGAGAGGCCATGTAGGACTACATGGTGGGTTGTCTCATTGCAGCCGTCCTCAGGAACTGAGTTCTGTGTTTGTGATCCATGAACAGTTACTACCATGCATTGGAATGCTTAAGTGCCCCTCTTGACTTATTAATCAACTTGATCTCTGTCCAGGAGTTGCAACTAGTTTCTGGTGTTTGTAGGTAGTGTTAGTAGTCTACCAAGTTGCACCCGGTACAGGTGGGCTTGGGACAGACTAGGCACAGTGGCCCGGTGTACCAAGTAGCACCCGGATGGTGGGCTTGGGAACCCTGCACACATCGTTTGGGGCCGTGAGCGACACCCCGGCTGGATCTCCTTGTGGATGGAACCCGAATAGGCGATAAACCTGGACGAGAGACTTGTGTGGTTAGTCAGGTCATGGCCGACACCCTCGCTGGGCTTCCGCTTGAAGGTTGCCGAGTACATGTCGTGTAAACGGCGGTAAGTAGTGAGAGCGTGTGTGAAGAAGTACACCCCTACAGGGTTAACAATATCTATTCGAATAGCCGTGTCCGCGGTAAAGGACTTCTGGGTTGCCTGTACAGTTCATAGACAAGTGAAAGTGGATACTCTAAAATACGCAAGATAAGCGTGAGTGCTATGTATGGCGTTCTCGTAGGGAGACGGTAGCGGATCCATAGTGGTGTATTGATATGGTGAATATGTGGACTCGTGTGCGCCACCTCAAAAGAGTTACTTGCAGTCGTAGTTCAGGATAGCCACTGAGTCAAAGTTGGCTTGCTGCAGTTAAACTCCACCACCCCCTTTGTTGATAATGATGCATATGTAGTTAGTTTTGATGTAAGCCTTGCTGGTTACATTTGTACTCACGTTGCTTAATTTATGTTTTTGCAGAGAGACTTCAGTCTCGCTAGTAGTTCCACGTGGACTTCGACGTTTAGCTTGTTACCTCAGCTATGATCTTGTGCCCTCGGCAGGATCTGGTAGGCAGTCAGGCTTCTCAGCCTTTTTCTTTTGCAGATGTCTATACTCAGACATGTTAAGCTTCCGCTTGTGCTTGACTTGTTTGCTCTAAATGTTGAGTCATGAGACTCATGCTTGTAATATCTTGCTCCTCGGAGCCTATTGAATAAATACTTTGAGTTGTAGAGTTATGTTGTGATGCCATGTTGTATTTGCACATATCGAGCATATTGTGTGTATGTTATTGAAATGCTTGGTATGTGTGGGATCTGACTACCTAGTTGTTTATCCTTGGTAGCCTCTCTTACCGGGAAACGTCTCCTAGTGCTTCCACTGAGCCATGGTAGCTTGCTACTGCTCCAGAACACTTAGGCTGGCCGCCATGTGTCCTTCTTCGTTCCTGTGTCTGTCCCTTCGGGGAAATGTCACGCGATGTCTACCGGAGTCATGTTAGCCTGCTATAGCCCGGTTTACCGGAGTCCTACTAGCCCAGTTGCTACAGCCCGGATTCACTCGCTGATGACCGACACGTTCGTTGTTGGGTCATGTATGCCTGTCCCTGTAAGTTAGTGCCACTTTGGGTTCACGACTAGCCATGTCAGCCCGAGTTCTTTGTCATATGGATGCTAACGGCACTATCATGTACGTGAGCCAAAATGCGCAAACGGTCCTGGGCCAGGTAAGGTGGCACCCGTGGGAATACCGTGCATGAGGCCGCAAAGTAATATGATGTGTTACATGCTAGATCGGTGTGACTTAGGATCGGGGTCCTGACAAAGTAGGAGTAGGATTTTACCTCCATCGAGAGGGCCCGAACCTGGGTAAAAACATCGTGTCCCTTGACTCCTGTTACCATCCGCCTAGACGCACAGTTCCGGACCCCCTACCCGAGATCCGCCGGTTTTGACACCGACATTGGTGCTTTCATTGAGAGTTCCTTTGTGCCATCATCTTTAGGCCCGATGGCTCCTCCGATCATCAACAACGATGCGGTCCAGGGTGAGACTTTTCTCCCTGGATAGATCTTCATATTCGGCGGCTTTGCACTGCGGGCCAATTCGCTTGGCCATCTGGAGCAGATCGAAAGCTACGCCCCTGGCCATCAGGTCAGATTTGGAAGTTTGAACTACACGGCTGACGTCCGCGGAGACTTGATTTTCGACGGTTTCGAGCCACAGCCGAGCGTTCCGCACTGTCACGATGGGCATGATCTAGCTCTGTTGCCGAACAGTGCCCTGGAGGCCGCACCCGTGTCCGCTCTGACCCTCAGCTCGGAGCCAACTGCGCAATTGAGGACGGCTGGCAAGACACCGCCTCGGGGGCTGCAATCTCTACGGTGATCGAGCCGAACACCAGCCTTGTCCTCTGCGAAGCCCGTCACTCCAAGGTGTCGGACTCCTCTCCGGACTCTGAACCTTCCGCGCCCCTACCGATCGAATACGATTGGGTGCCGATTATGGAGCTTGCCGCCGCGGACATCTTTCAGCACTCACCCTTTGGCGACATTCTGAATTCACTAAATTCTCTCTCTTTATCAGGAGAGCCCTGGTCGGACTATGGTCAGCAAGGATGGGATGCGGATGACGAAGAAATTCAAAGCCCACCCAGCACCCACTTCGTAGCCACTGTCGATGATTTAACTGACATGCTCGACTTCAACTCCGAAGACATCGACGGTATGGACGACGATGTAGGAGACGAACAGGAACCAGCGCCTATAGGGCACTGGACAACCACCTCATCTCACGATGTATACATGGTGGACACACCTAAAAGAAATGACGACAAGGAACAAAGGGACGCAACGAGGGATCGTTCCCTCGAAAAGTAGTCAAAGCGGCGGCGTAAGCGCCGCTCCAAACCCCACCTCAACAGAGACAGCAGCCATACAGACCCAGCCACAGAGCAGGGCGAACTGGCGGACGACGAACATGCCATCAAGCAACCGTCCTAACAGGGCAACTTGGATAAACAAACCGAACAACCCGTCCTCGGCAAAGATAATAGTCCAGATGACCTCACGCCGGACAAGTTGCTGGAGCAGAAGAACCTCCACAAAAGGCTCGTCGCCACTGCGCGTAGCCTGAAAAAGCAGAAGCGGAAGCTCAAAACAGCGGAAGATGCACTCAGAATTAGATGGAGCAAAATACTCAACACCGCAGACAAATACGGCGACAGTCGCCACACAAAGAGCTATCTGCAGCGAAAATTACTGCCGGAATTTGATGAGGAGGCCTTAGAGCCCCCGCAACCAAAAAATAAGGAAGCCACCCAGTCGGATAAACAACCCCATGGCCAACATAGAGTGGAAACGGCGCCGCACACAAGCCGGCACGCGATCCGCACAAGGATTCACATCAAAAAGACGGCCCAACCAGATCTATCTACGGGCCAAGAAAGCAAGCTCGAGTAAGCAATGCAACGCAACAAGTATTCGAACATCGGCACTCCCAAATATAGGGGTGCCGCACACCCCCTATGTTTCACCGATGAGGTGCTGGACCATGAATTTCCAGCGGGATTCAAGCCCATAAACATAGAGGCATACGACGGAACAACAGACCCTGGAGTCTGGATTTAGGATTATATCCTCCACATACACATGGCTAGAGGAGATGACCTCCACGCCATAAAATACTTACCCCTCAAGCTCAAAGGGCCAGCCCGGCATTGGCTTAAAAGCCTTCCCGAAAACACCATTGGAAGTTGGGAAGAGCTCGAGGATGCTTTTCGGGCAAATTTTCAAGGGACCTATGTCCGACCTCCGGATGCAGACGATCTAAGTCATATAACTCAACAACCCGGAGAGTCAGCCCGGAAACTCTAGAACAGATTTCTTACTAAAAAGAACCAGATAGTCAATTGTCCGGACGCCGAAGCCTTAGCAGCTTTCAAACACGACGTTCGAGACAAATGGCTCGCCGGACACCTCGGCCAAGAAAAGCCAAGAACAATGGCCGCATTAACAAGCCTCATGACCCGCTTTTGCACAGGAGAGGATAGCTGGTTGGCAAGAAGCAGTACCAGTGACCCAAGTACATCCGAAGTTAGGGATGGAAACGGGAAACCGCGACACAGCAAGGACTAGCGCCGGACCAAGGGAAACATCCCGAAGAGCATGGCAGTCAACGTCGGATTCAAAAGCTCTCGGCAGAATCAGAAAAAGTTGCTCCTCAAGGATAACAGGGACGAGCTATCTAACATAAACAAAATCTTGGACAAGATATGCCAAATCCACAGTACTCCCGGGAAGCCTGCAAACCATACCCACAGAGATTGTTGGGTCTTCAAGCAATCTGGCAAACTCAACGCCGAACACAAGGGGCTCGATATACCAAGCGAGGACGATGACGAACCCCACAAGCAGAGCACCGGAGAACAAAAGAGTTTCCCACAAGAAGTCAAAACAGTAAACTCACTTCACGTGACAAAAGGGAAAAATAGAGTGGTGCCTATAGAGATACGCGCTATACGGCCTATACTAGAGGAGTCCCGCCACTGGTTGTTAAAACCAACCACCTTCGACCATCAGAATTACTCTAGAACTATCCGGAACGCAGGCTGGACTGCCTTGATATTAGATCCGATAATTGACGGACTCCACTTTACACAAGTCCTAATGGACGGCGGCAGTGGTCTAAACCTGCTATATCAGGACACAATCCGCAAAATGGGGATAAACCCAACAAAAATTTGCCATAGCAACACCTCCTTTCAAGGGGTAACGCCAGGCCTAGATGCCCATTGTACGGGTTCTCTCCTGCTAGAAGTTATGTTCGGCTCCCCTGACAACTTCCACCGTGAAAAGCTAACCTTCCACATCGCCCCATTTACAAGTAGCTATCAAGCACTACTGGGACGCGAAGCTTTCGCCCTCTTTAACGCAATACCGCATTATGCATCCCTTACGCTTAAAATGCCTGGTCCCCGAGGCATCATCTCATTAAAGGGAAATATCGAGTGTTCCTCGAGCGCGGAAGACTGTGCAGCTGCCTTGACAGCCACACACTAAACCGGCTTCACTAATCAAAGCACCTAAACAGGTCGTTCAGACACCGGACATGGCTAGACGAGTCCGGCGTAAACATACAAGGGCTTACTAGCCGCATACCCCCGTACAAGGGGCTCCGTGCGTGTACAACAAGAGACAATAAAGCTCAATTTTAGCCATTTTCTAAATTATACTTTGTTTATTTAATATAGCATACATTTTCGCACGATCTTTTTCAACTAACTTCCTCTCTTTTACAGATGAACACCGTGCTACACCCATCCAGGATACGGCACAATGGAGACACAGGCGCAGACGTGCAGTAGGGACCCGTTCCAAGGATTCTTTTCAGATTAAGACTCTGCGTAAACCTTTTTCACTGTCTCTTGTTGATACACATCCCCCGGCTTCTTGGTATAACCAAGGAGGAGGCTGGCGTCTTGGCATGTGGCCACATCAGAATTTTGCGCGTACCTGGACACCAGGGGCTTCTTACCAAGGGCGTTGTTCAGCCCGTTTTCATAAAGACCAAATACCTTAGGGAGTGTTCGGCGTCGCAAGTTTGGCCTTATATGCATCAGCTCCGAATCATGTCTTTGGTCAAATGTTGGGTTTGCCCGGCTCCTGTGTTTTGCTGCCGTATGTTCCGCTCTATCGGCTAAGGCGGCACCAGGAGAAGTACTGTGATTGTGCCTCGGTTCGGCCAGGCGAGCACCTCAGTAGAGAAAGCCGAAAACTGACTGTCATGCTATAGCGTGAGAATGGTCAACCACTCGATGACCCGCCAGAATCTTTAGGATTCCTCCGCATTAACGAAGGGCCATTTCCCGGCCAGGCACACACGCGCCCCGAATTCGGGTGAGCGCGGTGCCCCTAGGGGCTATATAGTAGCCCCACTGTCAAACTCCTATGGCTAAGTGAAAGTGATAAAGCATTATAGTCTGGTTGCCTAGTTCACTGCGCTATCACCTCCTTAATAGGACCGAAGACTGCCATCTTTTAGGTTATATACACATATACATTAACGGCCGCACAGGAGGTATTCTAATTCTTGAAGGCACAAGTATAAAAATCTTTTATATCCCATCGAAACATTGTTTTACAATAATACATGTTATTCGAACATAATATCCTTCGAGCACTGCGTATCTATTAAACGAGCGCCCTGCAGAACTTCCTGAAAATAGTGCTCGGCAGGTACTCGTCTCTCGTCCGAATCTTGGGATGCAACAACGATGGCCTTCATCTCCGCCCAGTATGTCTTGACACGGGCAAGAGCCATCCGCGCACCCTCTATGCATGTTGACCTCTTCATTGCATTAATATGCGGCACCGCACCAAGGAACTGCTGCACCAAGCTAAAATAACTCTTTGGCTCGGGCCTTTTCGGCCACAGATGACTTACAACATACTTCATGGCGAGTCCGGATAACCTATTCAGCTCCTCCCATGCGGCCAAACGATCGGTTAATGGAAGTGGGTGCTCTGGATTGTGGAACTGTGACCAAAAAAGCTATTCCACTTCGGGGTCCTTTTGATCTCGGAAGTGTTCGGCCGCGTCCACGGCACTCGTCGCCAAGTCCAGATAAGTGTCCGCCGCACTCCACAACCGGTCCAACGGAGCATATTTAGGATCCCCGAACTTCATCCGCAGCATAAAGGGCTTTCCAGCCATGATATCTCCGGCCTGACATAGCTCCTCCTTCATAGCTCTCATCGCAGAGCGAGTATCCTTGGCCTCGGTAGTGGCCTTCTCCAGGTCCTTCTGTGCCGCCCGATCTTCTTTTCCAAGAAGCTTGCAGCAGTCGGCAGCATTCTTCAACTTTACAGCCATCTCGGCCATTTCCTTCTTGCTTTGGAAGTGAGCAGCCTGTTCGGCTTTTAGCTCTTCAGCCGCCTTTAAGGCAGCCGCATCGCTTTTCCTGGCCTACTCCTTGGCTCGGGCAAGTTCCGCCTGAAGGTTCTCCATGGCAGCGGCACCATCTGCATCAAGCACACATGTTGTAAGGTACAGGCATCAAGCTCCTCTTACCAGGTGTCTTCAGAGAAATTACATACCTTGTGCCTCGTCAAGCCGCTTGTTGACAAGCGCGATGTCGGCATCTGCCACGTCAAGTTGCCGCTTTAGCTCGGCAAATTCATCAGTCCGGCTAGCCACCGGACACTTCGCCACCTACATAGGAAAGGCGACATATTATACCTGGGATTATGATCCTCGGCGCGCCGTCATTTTTGACAACGCACAGAGTCTCAGGGGCTACCATCTATACAGGGCGCATCTTATATATGCGAATTTGTCAAAAGGTACATCATTTCGCGTACCTCAAAACCTGTCAGTAAACTCCTGACGGCCTCATACAACCCGCTATGCGCGGATGAAATCCTTCCAATCACTGTATCCATCAATGCACGATGTTATTCTAAGATAGACGCTCGCCCGAGAAGATCCTTCGGCTCCTCCGACCGTGCACCGGACGGTGCCGGACTCGTCCGATGGCCTTTTTCAAAGGCCAGACACGGATTCGGAGAAACCCTCCGTGACGACACCTCAGGGATGACTGCCTTCCGGCCCTGTCAGATTCGGGGAAACCCTCCGTGACGACACCTCAGGGTCGCCTGCCTCGCAAGGCGGTACGGTAGGGGGAGGCGTTCCGCTCTCCATCATCTCCGGATGAAGATCCCCTGAAGATGAGCTCTGCTGAGAAGGGCTGAGATCCGAACTACAAGGTAAAATTTCGGTTATCTTCCTCAGAAATAGAACAGGGATGTCTCTCGTTTTAAAACTCCCCTCTTTACTTACGGCTCGGTGGAGGGCTGATCCCCTTGGGGGCACAATGCGACCGAGGCATCCCCCGGCGCCGGACCCTCTAACGAAGATTTCTTCCCCCGCTTTGAGACCATGGTCTCTGGGTCTTCAGATGCGGTCCTCTTCTTCCCCTGGTTAGAGGAATTCTTGATTCCTCCTTTCCTAACAGCCTCCTTCGGGGAGGCAATAGCTTCCTTGTTACCCTATTCGCCTTCTTCCAAAGGCGCAACCTCCAGCATCCTGATTAACACGGGATCCGGCGTAGTCTCAGGGAGGGGGCCGGACACCTGATTAGCTTTGCTTTCACTATCCACTCCTGTTTAAGGGACAACTCTTTTAATTGCAATTTCATGATAAATATACGGATAGCATGTCTGGGTACAGGGCTACTTACTTGAGTATCCGGGCTATTGTAGCTCAGACCTGCGTCCTCGAACGAGTCCGGACACATTGCTTGTGATCCGAAGAACAATTTATACATCTCCATGGCGTCGTGCCCACAAAATGTTGGAGGGCTCGTGGTCCCTCCGGATTAAACTCCCACAGGCGGAGGGGGCAACGTTTGCAGGGCAGGGTGTAGCGAATCAACATGACCTGCGTCACTACGACCAGATTGATGTCTCTTTCTAGGAGATCTCGAATGCGGCCCTGCAACAAGGGCACGTCCTTGGACGGCCCCCAGTTAAACCCTTTATTGACCCATGATGCTAGTTGTGGTGGGGGACCCAAGCAAAAGGCAGGTGGCGCCACCCACTTGGTGCCCCTGGGAGCTATGATATAAAACCACTCTCGTTGCCATAAGCTGAACTCCTCTTGAAAAGAGCCCTTGGGCCATGGAGCGTCAGCATTCTTGCTTATAACAACACCTCCGCACTCCGCGTTCTGCCCCTCAATCATCTTCGGCTCTACTTTGAAGGTTTTAAGCCACAATCCGAAGTGAGGAGTAATACGGAGGAAGGCCTCGCACACGACAATGAACGATGAGATATGGAGGATGGACTCCGGAGCTAAGTCATGAAATTCCAGCCCGTAATAAAACATGAGCCCCCTCACAAAGGGGTCCGTCGGGAAGACTAGCCCCCGAAGGAAGTGAGACGCGAACACCATGCTCTCACCAGGCTTGGGAGTGGGATTAACCTGCCCTTGAGCAGGCAGCCTATGCGAGATTTCGCCGGTTAGATATCTGGCATCTCTTAGCTTTAGCATGTCTTCTTCCGTAACGGAGGAAGGCACCCACCGGCCTTGAAGGTCGGCGCCGAACATCATCGGAGGTCCGAAGCGCCTGAATCTGGAGCTTTGGGTGTTGGAACTCAAGGTGAGAGGCGGATTTGATTGAGATTGAAAGAAAGGAGTCAAGCCTCGGTCTCTTTATAAAGAGGTTGAATACCAAGAGCCCTCCCCGTGACCGTTTGGGACTTGCCTTCAATTGAGGAGACATACCAACAGGCGCGATTAGGTTACCCACGCCCGTATTGATTAGAATCCCGGAATAAGGGGACACGATATCTGCTTCGACAAGACGTGCCAAGGAAACCGCCTCGCTATGTATGCTGAGGTGGGACAGTAAAAACGATTCAAATAAAGGCTTGGCTGTCGTGTAATGCCATGCTACGGAATACGGCAGCAGATTAGATTTGTGCAAATATTATTCTCTCTATGGTGGTATGTGGAACTTGGTTTGCAGAGCCGGACACTATCCTTGTCTTCAAAATCTTCTATGAAGTATTCGGAGGAGGAACCCGCCTTGCAATGCCGAAGACAATCTGCGCGCCGGACTCGTCGTCATTGAAGCCTGGTTCAGGGGCTACTGAAGGAGTCCTGGATTAGGGGGTGCCCGGATAGCCGGACTATAACCTTTGGCCTGACTCCTGGACTATGAAGATACAAGATTGAAGACCTCGTCCCGTGTCCGGATGGGACTTTCCTTGGCGTGGAAGGCATGCTTGGCGATACAGATGTGTAGATCTCCTCCCATTGTAACCGACTTTGTGTAACCCTAGCCCTCTCTGGTGTCTATATGAATCGGACGGTTTTAGTCCGTAGGACGAACAACAATCATACCATAGGCTAGCTTCTAGGGTTTAGCCTCCTTGATCTCGTGGTAGATCTACTCTTGTACTACCCATATCATCAATATTAATCAAGCAGGAGTAGGGTTTTACCTCCATCGAGAGGGACCGAACCTGGGTAAAAACATCGTGTCCCTTGTCTCCTGTTACCATCCGCCTAGATGCACAGTTCGGGACCCCCTACCCGAGATCCGCCGGTTTTGACACCGACAGCCCTCTCTGGCACCCTGCCGAAGGGGACCATCATCACCGGAGGCCATGGAGGAGGATCTCGGAGGGGCCATCATCTCCATGCAGGCCAAGGACCAGAGGGGGAAAGCCATGGAGGAGGAAGCACAAGGGGGAGAACCTCTCCTCCTCTCTCTTGGTGGCACCGGAGTGCCATCGGGAGGGGAATCATCGCCGCGGTGATTGTCTTCATCAACATCACCATCATCATCACCATCCTCATCTCTTTTACGCGGTCCACTCTCTCACACCCCGCTGTAATCCCTACTTGAACATGGTGCTTCATGCTACATATTATGATCCAATGATGTGTTGCCATCTTATGATGTTTTGAGTAGATATCTTTTCTCCTTGAGTTGATTGATGATCTAGATTGGTACGAGTTGTATGTTTTATTATTGGTGCTGTCCTATGGTGCCCTCCGTGTTGCGCAAGTGTGAGGGATTCCCGCTGTAGGGTGTTGCAATACGTTCATGATTCTCTTATAGTGGGTTGCTAGAGTGACAGAAGCTTAAACCCGAGTAAGGGGTTGTTGCGTATGGGATAAAAGGGGACTTGATGCTTTAATGCTATGGTTGGGTTTTACCTTAATGAACCTTTAGTATTTGCGGATGCTTGCTAGAGTTCCAATCATAAGAGCATATGATCCAAGTAGGAAAAGTATGTTAGTTTATGCCTCTCCCTCTTATGAAATTGCAATGACGACTATCGATCTTGTTAACAATTGCTTAGGACAATTCCGCACACCGATCCACCATTATTCCACACTCGCTATTTATATTATTTAGTAATATATTCTAACTTTATGATAACAGCACCTACTTTTATATTTTAGCTCTCCGATATCATACAAAGTTATCCTCTACATACCCACAACACAGTTTTATTTCTTGTTTCTAGTTGGAAGCAAACGTTCAGTGCACGTAGAGTCGTATCAGTGGCAGATAGGGCTTGAGAGAATATTGATCTTACCTTTAGCTCCTTGTGGGTTCGACATTCCATACTTATCACTTCCACCTTTGGGAATTGCTACGATGATTCCCTGCACTTGGGGATTATCAAGCTCTTTTCTGGCGCCGTTGTCGGGGAGCAATAGCGTGGGGTTGATATTTTCGTGTGTGCTTGTTTGCTTTCTTCACTTATTAGATTTTCTTTTTCCTTTTTGTTTCTGTTTAGTTGTGTGTGAAACATACAAATTTTTTTAAATAATGGAAATACCAAAAAGGAATTGCTTGCCTCTCGTGCCTAAAAAAAGGGTTTTTCAAAAAGAGAAGTGATTGGAAAGTTATGCATTGAAGAAGTGAGGGTCGACCTTGAGCACTTGTGTTCATGCTCACGGAAACAATGTACAATTTTTCATGGAAGTTTCTCTGTAAATAATTATCCCCTTGTATATAACCATTGTATTATAAAAATATTGTGCCAAGCTTTGGTTTTGGTGTGATAAGATTGCTTGTTTACTTTGTGCAGAACAAAAACAGAAACTTTGGCTGTAGTGCATGAATTTACATTTTTTACTGGAAAGTCTAATCGGTCTGAAACTTTTTGCACATTACTTATGTAAAAAAAGTTCAAATTGTCAAATTTATTTCATAAGTTTTGGGGTCACAGAAGTTCACTAAACTTCCAGATTACTACAGACTGTCCTGTTCTTGACAGATTATGTTTTTCGTGTGTTGTTTGCTTATTTTGATGCATCTATGGCTAGTATGCAGGGTATGAACCATAGAAAAGTTGGAATACAGTAGGTTTAACACCAATATAAACAAAGAATGAGATAATTACAGTACCTTAAGGTGGTAGTTTGCTTTATTACACTAACGGATCTCACAAGTTTATGTTTAAGTTTTTGTGAATGAAGCGTTTGAAGAACGAGGAGTTACCGATGTGAGAAGAATAAAGAGAGACAAGAGTTCAAGCTTGGGGATTCCCAAGGCACCCCAAGTAAATATTTCAAATGATACTCAAGCATCTAAGCTTGGGGATGCCCCGGTGGCATCCCATCTTTCTTCTTCAACAAATATCGGTATACCTCGGTTTTTGTTTTGTTCACATGACTTGTGTCCTTTGTGTTTGTATTTTCCTTTAAGATTAATGCTAGTATGAGATAGCTCTTCATTGATTTATAGAATACTTCATGTGCTTCACTTATATGTTTTAAGTATGATCTTATAGAATTGCTCTTTGTGCTTCACTTAAATCGTTTGAGTATGGTTTTATAGAATGCTTCGCACGTTTCACTTATATATTTTGAGCTTGTATGTTGGCTAGTATATATTAATTGTAGAATGCTCCAGGAACTTCACTTATATCTTTTGGAGTATGAATAATGCTATAGTTTAAAGTGGGTTTGGAAGAGTGTCAACTTTAGGAATTAGTGATCCCACTATCTTGGAGGGTGTTGAATCTCTGTACGATATTTATGAAAGTGGATTTGGAAGAGTGTCAACTTTAGTTAGTATTCCACTATTTCGGAAGAGGTCCCAATTGAGTATGAGAACAAAGTTCCTATCCATGATGCTACGGAAATTTTTTATGAGGGAGGAATATGTGCTTGTAGGAGTTGCAATAATATCAAGTTTCCTCTCTATGTGCTTAAAGTTTTGAAGTTATACTTGTTATGCCTTCCTATGCTAGTTGACTTTTGTTCCTATAAATTGTGTGCTCACAAAAATCCCTAGGCATATGAAGTGAGTTAGATTTAAATGTGATAGTCATATTCTTCATGATGCTCTCTTTGTGTTTCAACTCTTTTCTTTTGTGCGAGCATCATTGAAATCATCATGCCTAGCTAAAAGGCATTAAAGAAAAGCGCTTGTTGGGAGACGACCCAATATTTATCCTTACTGTTTTTGTGTGTCTACATGATTAAGCTACTGTAGTAATCATGTTTTATAGATTTTTGTTTCAATAAAGTGCCAAGTAAGACCTTTGGGAAGACTTGGGTGAAAGTTGATGTGATCATGCTGTAAAAAACAGAAACTTTGTGCTCACGAGATTAGCCGTCATTTTTTACAGAAGAGTGCTTTTGAGTTGATTCTTTTTGCAGAAGATTAATAGACAAATTCCTCACGTCCACCAATTTATTTCATAATTTTTGTAGTAGCATAAGTATGGTTATTTTTCAGATCATTACAGACTGTTCTGTTTCTGATAGATTCTGTTTTCATTGCATAGTTTGCTTGTTTTCTAGTTTCTATGGCTTATATTTCTGAATATAAATTGTAGAAATGATATGGTACAGCAGGCATTATGTGAAAACAATTATGAACCTTGTCTTTTACAGTACCAAAGTGCATGGTTTACTCTTTATCATACTAACCTATCTCACGAAGTTCCATTAAGTTTTGTGTGATTGAAGTTTTCAAGTTTTGGGTCAGATATCGATATGAGGAGAATAAGGAGTGGAAAGACCCTAAGCTTGGGGATGCCCAAGGCACCCCAAGGTAATATTCAAGGAAGACTCAAGCGCCTAAGCTTGGGGATGCTCCGGAAGGCATCCCCTCTTTCGTCTTCAAAACTATCGGTACATCTTACTCGGAGCTATATTTTTATTCGTCACATGATATGTGTTTTGCTTGGAGCGTATTTTCAATTTTACTTGCTGTCTGAATAAAATCATTGGATCTGAATTATTGAATAAAAAAAGGGAACCCTCACATGGCTAGTTAATTATTTGACTACTCAGTGTCCTTCACTCATATCTTTTGGAGTAGTTTGTCATTTACTCATGTGCTTCATGTATATCCTATGAGTAAATGGGGGAAATTAATTGAATGTCATAAATCTGAATTTTTTATATTCTTATAACATGGTTAGTGATGACTTCACACATAGAAAGTATGAGGCATAAAAGTTGTTGAGAGTTGGCAAACGTAGTTTTGGTCATCGTTGCAATTAATAGGACGTAATAAGGAAAGAGAGGTTCACATACAAATATATTATCTTGGATATCTTTTATAATTGTGAAGCACTCATTAAGTATGACATGCTAAAAGAGTTGACGTTGGACAAGGAAGACAATGTAATGGTTTATGTTTTCCGACATCTCAGTTAAAGTATATTGTCATTGACCTTCCAAACATGTTGAGCTTGCCTTTCCCCCTCATGCTAGCAAAAAAATCCTAGCACAAAGTAGAGATACTACTTGTGCTTCCGAATATCCTTAAACCCAGTTTTGCCATGAGAGTCCACCATATCTACCTATGGATTGAGTAAGATCCTTCAAGTAAGTTGTCATCGGTGCAAGCAATAAAAATGGCTCTCTAAATATGCATGACTTATTAGTGCGGAGAAAATAAGCTTTGTACGAACTTGTTATGGAAGCAATAAAAGCGACGGACTGCATAATAAAGGTCCATATACAAGGGGCAATATAAAGTGACGTTCTTTCGCATTAAGATTTTGTGTATCCAACCCTAAAAGCGCATGGCAACCTCTACTTACCTCTACGAAGGGCCTATCTTTTACTTTATGTTTTTACTTTATGCTTGAGTCAAGGTGATCCTCACCTTTCCCTTTTTCATTTTATCCTTTGGCGAGCTCCTTGTGTTTGAAAGATCATGATATATATATCCAATTGGATGTAAGTTAGCATGGGCTATTATTGTTGACATCACCTAAAGGTGAATATGTTGGGAGGCAACACAATAAGCCCCTATCTTTCTCAGTGTCCGGCTGAAACTCCATAACCACAAATATTGCGTTAGTGTTAGCAATTGTAGGAGACTATATGATAGTTGAGTATGTGGACTTGCTGAAAAGCTCTATTCTTGACTCTTTCTGATGTTATGATAAATTGCAATTGCTTCAATGACTGAGATTATAGTTTGTTAGTTGTCAATGAAGTTTCTGAACCATACTTGACATTGTGAATAGATTGTTACTTGATCATGAAAAGTTTTATGAGATAAGCTACTATTATGACACATATTGATGCTAGAAAAGGTGATTGAAATTATCATTGATCAAACTTGTGCACCTACTAGCATTCACACTTCATAAATTATTTCTTTTATCATTTACCTACTCGAGGACGAGCAGGAATTAAGCTTGGGGATGCTGATACGTCTCCAACGTATCTATAATTTATGAAGTATTCATGCTATTATATTATCCATCTACGATGATTTATATGCATTTATATGTCATTTTATATGATTTTTGGGACTAACCTATTAACCTACAGCCCTGTGCCAGTTTCTGTTTTCTCCTTGTTTTTGTGTTCTACAGAAAAGGGATACCAAACGGAGTCCAAATGACGTGCCAATTTTTGAGGATTTCTTATGGACCAAAAGAAAACCATGGAGCATCGGAGTTGGTCCAGAAGAGTCCCGGGCTGCCCACGAGAGTGGGGGGGCGCCCCCCTAGGGTGCGCCCCCCTATCAAGTGGACAGCCCAGAGACCCCCCTGACGTGAAACCAACGCCAAATATTCCTATAAATACAGAAACCTTCGGGAATTAACCTAGATCGAAAGTTCCACCGCTGCAAGCCTCTATAGCCACGAGAAATCAATATAGGCCCTCTCTGGCACCCTGCCGGAGGGGGCCATCATCATCGGAGGACATGGAGGAGGATCTCGGAGGGGACATCATCTCCATGAAGGCCAAGGACCAGAGGGGGAAAGCCATGGAGGAGGAAGAACAAGGGGGAGAACCTCTCCTCCTCTCTCTTGGTGGCACCGGAGTGCCATCGGGAGGGGAATCATCGCCGCGGTGATCGTCTTCATCAACATCACCATCATCATCACCATCCTCATCTCTTTTACGCGGTCCACTCTCCCACACCCCGCTGTAATCCCTACTTGAACATGGTGCTTTATGCTACATATTATGATACAATGATGTGTTGCCATCTTATGATGTTTTGAGTAGATATCTTTTGTCCTTGAGTTGATTGATGATCTAGATTGGTACGAGTTGTATGTTTTATTATTGGTGCTGTCCTATGGTGCCCTCCGTGTCGCGCAAGCGTGAGGGATTCCCGCTGTAGGGTGTTGCAATACGTTCATGATTTGCTTATAGTGGGTTGCTAGAGTGACAGAAGCTTAAACCCGAGTAAGGGGGTTGTTGCGTATGGGATAAAAGGGGACTTGATGCTTTAATGCTATGGTTGGGTTTTACCTTAATGAATCTTTAGTATTTTCGGATGCTTGCTAGAGTTCCAATCATAAGAGCATATGATCCAAGTAGGAAAAGTATGTTAGTTTATGCCTCTCCCTCTTATGAAATTGCAATGACGACTATCGATCTTGTTAACAATTGCTTAGGACAATTCCGCACACTGATCCACCATTATTCCACACTCGCTATTTATATTATTTAGTAATATATTCTAACTTTATGATAACAGCACCTACTTTTATATTTTAGCTCTCCGATATCATACAAAGTTATCCTCTACATACCCACAACACAGTTTTATTTCTTGTTTCTAGTTGGAAGCAAACGTTCGGTGCATGTAGAGTCGTATCAGTGGCAGATAGGGCTTGAGAGAATATCGATCTTACCTTTAGCTCCTTGTGGGTTTGACACTCCATACTTATCACTTCCACCTTTGGGAATTGCTACGATGATTCCCTGCACTTGGGGATTATCAATACTATATAGGTCCGTCGGATCTTACATCAAGATCCATGCAAAACTTTCTTTTCAGATTTTCATTTTCCCCTCTTAAATCTCACGGTGAGACATAGCCACGCCGTGAAACAGGGGCTAGGGCGCCATCAATGGAGACGTTGGGAGGGAGGTGCGCGGCCGATAGAGGTGAAAGGGCTCCTCCCGATGAACACGCGCAGGGGTCTGATCGCACGCCTCCCGTACTCAAATAGCTGCCCTGCACGGCGCCTCCTAGCCAATAAAAAAAGGGGATGTGTGGCGGCACATAATTGGTAAGTAGAACGCCCATGGTTTCAATAATAGTTGTGTTTCTGATTTGTAATGTGACAACACTTGTTCCAAAATGACTTTGTTGATTGTTAATGTGTGCGCCTTCGCAAATTGGACAGAAAAATTACCACAACATGTTGGTGCCATGTCATGACACCATGCCAAGTTTCATGATTTTCGGGCGTGTTTTGGATTTACAGGAATAAAAAAACCAAATTTCTCAATCTTTTTGGCTGAGCCACGACGCCCAGATGTTTGAATTTCATTCTCATTTCTTGCATGGGACCTAGAAATTCACCCAAGGACACAAATGTGAGTTTTCAACCAACTTTGGTGCACTAGAGCATGTGCTTGGAGTTCAAATTTGAATTATGCACATTCAATGCTCAGAAATTCAATAAATGTATTTAAAAGGTCAAACAAAAACCCGGAATAATTCCAAAATTTAGCACGATAGTTCTATTTGGTCTAATCTAGCTATGTAAAAAATAAGGCGGGAGAAGGCAGTGTGTGTATGTCGTTTCGCACACGGAGGTGACACGTTCCCTCTCGGAACCACGAGCCTTCTTGAGAGAAGCTCCGGTTTGCAAGAAGCTTATACCAAAGCTTGTCCCAATTCGGCCAAAAAAATTACTGCAGCATGTTGGTGCCATGTCATGACACCATGCCAAGTTTCATGATTTTCAAACGTGTTTTGGATTTACATGAATTAAAAAACCAAGTTTCTCAATCTTTTCGGTCGAGCCACGATGCCCACATGTTTGAATTTCATTCTCATTTCTTGCATAGGACCTAGAAATTCACCCAAGGACACACATGTGATTTTTTTAACCAACTTTGGTGCACTGGAGCATGTGCTTGTAGTTCAAATTTGAATTATGCACATTAAATGCCCAGAAATTCAATTAATGTATAAAAAAGGCCAAACGAACCCGGGATAATTCCAAAATTTAGCATGATACTTCTATTTGGTCTAATTTGCCTGTGTACAAAAAATAAGGCAGGAGAAGGTAGTGTACATTTGTCGTTTCGCATACGGAGGTGACACGTTCCCTCTCGGAACCACGAGCCTTCTTAAGAGAAGCTCCGGTTTGCAAGAAGCTTATACCAAAGCTTGTCCCAATTCGGCAAAAAATTGGCCACAGCATGTTGTTGCCATGTCATGACACCATGCCAAGGTTCATGATTTTCAGGCGTGTTTTGGATTTACATGAATTAAAAAACCAAGTTTCTCAATCTTTCCGACCGAGCCACGAAGCCCAGATGTTTGAATTTCATTCTCATTTCTTGCATGGGACCTAGAAATTCACCCAAGGACACACATGTGATTTTTCAACCAACTTTGATGCACTAGAGCATGTGCTTGTAGTTCAAATTTGAATTATGCACATTAAATGACCAGAAATTCAATTAATGTATAAATAAAGGGCAAACGAACCCAGAATAATTCCAAAATTTAGCATGATACTTCTATTTGGTCTAATCTGCCAGTGTAAAAAAATTAAGGCGGGAGAAGGCAGTGTACGTATGTCGTTTTGCACACGTAGGTGACACGTTTCTCTCGGAACCACGAGCCTTCTTGAGAGAAGCTCCGGTTTGCAAGAAGCTTATACCAAAGCTTGTCCCAATTCGTCCAAAAATATTACTGCATCAAGTTGGTGCCATGTCATGACACCATGCCAAGTTTCATGATTTTCAGGCGTGTTTTGGATTTACATGAATTAAAAAACCAAGTTTCTCAATCTATCTGGCCGAGCCATGATGCCCAGATGTTTGAATTTCATACTCATTTCTTGCATGGGACCTAGAAATTCACCAAGGACATACACGTGATTTTTCAATCAACTTTGGTGCATTGGAGCATGTGTTTGTAGTTCAAATTTGAATTATGCACATTAAATGACCAGAAATTCAATTAATGTATAAGAAAGTCCAAATGAACCCGTAATAATTCCAAATTTTAACACGACACTCATATAGTTCAATGTTGCCTCTGTAAGAAAACAAGGGGGGAGGCAGCGTATATCATTTCGAACACAAAGGTGACACGTCCCCGCTCGGGAACCACGAGTCTTCTCGAGAGAAGCTCCGGTTTGCAAGAAGCTTATACCAAAAACTTGTCCAAATGCGGCCAATTTTTTTACCACAACATGTTGGTGCCATGAAATGACACCATGCCAAGTTTCATGATTTTCATGCGAGTTTTGAATTTCCAAGAATTTAAAAACCAAGTTTCTCAATGTTCCTGACCGAGCGACGACACCCAGATGTTTGAACTCATTACAATTCCTTGCGTGGGACCTATAAATTCACCCAAAGAAATACATGTGATTTTTCAACAAACTTTGGTGCACTGGAGCATGTGCTTGTAGTTCAAATTTGAATTATGCACATTAAATGCCGAGAAACTCAATTAATCCACAAAAATGCCAAATGAACCCGGAATAATTCCAAATTTAAACACGACCTCATTTAGTTGCATGTTCATTGTACCTTAATGTTCTAGCAATTCAAACTCCATTCTTTCCCTCTGTAACACCATTTTCTCTTTCAAAACATAATGAAAAAAATCATGTATACCACAAATAGTTTACTATAAAGAATCGTGTGGGATGTGATATAAAATATCTTGGCGCACCGTCTTGTCTGGCTTACGCAGGAAGCTTCGTCGTCTACAGTTCACCACCACCGCTTGAACCACACTTGCGCACCAGTTTCTCGTGGCACCGAGCGAATTTTTTTTGCCACCGCAAAAATATCTATCTCCCCGCCCCTCCCTCCCACCAAAAGCCACATTTCCACTGTTCATCCTTGCTTTCCAAGTTCAAACCTTCACTGCAGCTTACTGGCAGCTCAGCCTCCTCGCCGGTGACCCGTCTTCTTGTAGCGCCGCCTCCTCGCCGGCCATCCTTATTCTTGCAGCGTCGCCTCCTCACCGGCGACCCTTCTTCTTGCAGCGCTGCCTCCTTGCCGGCGACCCTTCTTCTTGCTGCATGGCTTCCTTGCGGGCAACCCTTCTTCTTGCTGTGCGGCCTCCTCACCGCCGGCCCTTCTTCTTGTTGTGCGGCCTCGTCGATATGGTCAGGTAATCCACACACCACCCACACCGTCCTCCTCCTTTCCTGTCCCGCATGCCCCGACCGATGGCGCGACACCTTCCGCCGAAATCACTGTCCACCTGCTCCAATTAAGTGCCGCCCACAGCCATTTTGCATGCAGTATAACATGGAGCTCATTAGCATCTGGCATCGGAGAAGCAAATCGCGGCCGCACGCGCGCACGAGGTCGCTACGGCTGCCATGCGTGCGGACTGCCAGATCTTGGAGGAGCACCTTGTCTTCGAGGCCACCGTTGACACCGCCACGCGGTTGTCTACTTTAAGTTCGTGATGTTTTCTCGAGGCCATCGCCAATGCATTCTAGTGATTTGTCCTCTGTAATGCTAATATGCAATCTAATGTTCACTTTACAGTCTGGTCCTCTGAAATGTAATGTTCACTTAACACTTTGGTCCTCTGAAATGTAATGTTCAGTTAACAGCTTGGTCCAACAATTGCTACATTTTGTAGTAGTGTTCTCAAGCATTCTCTGTTTTGTTAATTGTCTTATCTTCTAGTACATGTTTCTATTCTGCAATGTCGTGCTCAGTTAACTATTTTGGTTCATTTGGTCTGCTGTCCATTTAACTGTATGCTTCAGTTCTGCAATTTGATTTTCATTTGCTGTGGGTACAATTTTGTATTGTTACGCATGTGAAATAAACCGAATTTGGATGTACTCAATACATATTCAACTGATAGTATGACAACTCTCAGTTAACCTGATCAAGATCTTCCTCATGTGTGTTGCAGGGAAGCAATGGGAGACACTGCGGTTTACCATTGAGGTTTGTTCAAGCATGGTCCTTTGGCTAATAGCACATTATTGTGCAGTTGCAGGAATCATTCTAATATTTAGGTTTCTTACAATTTGGTCTTGCACATGTAGGTCCTACTGTCAGAGGCTTAGACCCACTGTTCGACCCATTTTTCATATGTGGAAATGAGATGTCCATGAATATCAGTCAAGTTAAGAAACACAAAAATGATTGTTAGGATGAAGAAACTTGCGACGAATAACAGCAAGATCTTTGTTTGCACAATGAAGAAGACATTTGTTAACTATAGGATGGTACTAACTCTTTTACCTTGTTTTTACCCCTTGTGCCATTTCAAAATTTATAGCAGCGATTTATGCATATCTTTGTTTTCAGTACTTTTCAAAGCAGTTCATCGATGATTACCTCTCAAACCACCTGCATGGTCAAGAGGCGAGGAAGGTATTCATTCAACACCCATGGTACAATATTGAAGTCTTGCTGAAGAGGACAAAGTTTGGGCCGGCAATTATCCATAGCCATTGGCCAAAAGTTGCAAGGACATTCAACATCACTGAAGGCTCAATATTTGCCTTCCGCTTCTGCGGTTTCCCAGATGAGATTCATCTGTCTATTTACCATGTATGATGCTACTTTCCAAAGGTTTTTGATATTGCATGTGAAACTTGGTGCTGTTGTGTAATGACGAAACTGAGTGCCGAAGCTACCGTATGTAATTTGATTATGAAATCCTGGTTGCTGTTATACTAATATGAAATGTCTGGTGGTGTTTCTATAAGAAATATCAATTTGATTAGTACATGGATTAACAATAATAGGCTAATTACCCTACTTACTGGGATTTTCTATTGCAGACGGTTACTTAGACAACACCGTGGGCGATGAACTCAAACAACCCACATGGTTTCTAGAAAGTAGGCATGTGCGATCAACTAACAATCACACACGGCTTCCAGCAGAGAACTGTTTGCGTTAGGCCACCTTGCGCAAACGTTTCCACACAAAAAACTGGGTGTGATATACATACGAACGGAAATGTTTTTCTGGGATTCACCGTGTGGGGTGTACATACGAATGGAAACAATTGGGTTTTGATGCCCCGCCAGATCGCACATGAGCTCATTTTGCCCCAGCCTGTGTGCCAGGAGGGCCTATCCCCGACGGTTTCTGGGTCGTGTGGGAAGGATCCGCTATCGCCCACACTCACTTGGCGACGGCTCCAAACACCGTCGCGGAAAGGGGTTAAAAACCGTTTGTATAGCAAGTCTCTGCACCAGTGTGTCAACATATCATCGGGGAGGTTGTTGACAAAGTCTAGGCCTACTGGAGTCGCTTGCAGTTCTTTAACGACTCGCCTCCGCTTGTTGGCAGCCTCTTTCTCCACCTCGTCGGTGGCGATGGAAACCTTTGTCTTCATATTCACACCATGCTCCGGTGTAGGCGGAGAGAGAGGATTATGTGCGTGGCGAGGATGGGGGGCTTGCGGCCACTCGGGCGCGCCATTAATACAGACCAGTGGGAGCGAGACGGGCGGCAGTCAAAGGTTGTCTCGCTTCCAGGTGAGAACGACTGCTTAATCTATGAATGAAATAGTGCTAGCAATTTTTAGCCGCCTATTTTGACAAATCGTAGTGTTACAAGGTTGACAAATGGCAATTTTACTAGATCAACAAATGTCATTCTTTCTAGTTTGACAAATGGCAACATACCCAATATGACAGATGCAAATCTTACCAAATTGTTTGTACGTGGTTGCACATGGGTCACAAATCCTGCTCGGCACATTTTCTCTTGGCTTAGCGCCAAAGTCTGGCTTTGCATACGGTATTCAATCTGAACCGTTTGCATTGAAGAGATGCACAAATCCTGCGTTGAACAACTTGCACTCTTCCGGGTGAGCCTCCCTGATACGTCTCCAACGTATCTATAATTTTTGATTGTTCCATGCTATTATATTACCTGGTTTGTATGTTTATGGGCTTTATTTTACACATTTATCTCATTTTTGGGACTAACCTACTAACCGGAGGCCCAGCCCATATTGCTATTTTTTTGCCTATTTCAGTATTTTGAAGAAAAGGAATATCAAACGGAGTCCAAACGGAATGAAACCTTCGGGAGCGTGATTTGTGGAACGAACGTGATCCATAGGACTTGGAGTGCAAGTCAAGAAGCAGCCGAGGCAGCCACGATGGTGGATGGCGTGCCCACCGCTATAGGGCGTGCCCCCTATCTTGTGGGCCCCTCGGGTGGCCACCGACCTACTTCTTCCTCCTATATCTACCCGCGTACCCCGAAAACATCCAGGGAGCAAACGAAAAACTATTTCCACCGCCGTAACCTTCTGTATCCGCGAGATCCCATCTTGGAGCCTTTGTCAGCGCTCCACCCGAGGGGGAATCGACCATGGAGGGCTTCTACATCAACACCATAGCCCCTCCGATGAGTTGTGAGTAGTTTACCACAGACCTTCGGGTCCATAATTATTAGCTAGATGGCTTCTTCTCTCTTTTTGGATCTCAATACCATGTTCTCCTCGATCTTCTTGGAGATCTATTCGATGTAACTCTTTTTGCGGTGTGTTTCTCCAGATCCGATGAATTGTGGGTTTATGATCAAGTTTATCTATGAGAAATTTTTTGAATCTCCTCTGAATTCTTTTATGTATGATTGAGTTATCTTTGCAAGTCTCTTCAAATTATCAGTTTGGTTTGGCCCACTAGATTGATCTTTCTTGCAATGGGAGAAGTGCTTAGCTTTGGGTTCAATCTTGCGGTGACCTTACCCAGTGACAATAGGGGTAGCAAGGCACGTATTGTATTGTTGCCATCGAGGATAAAAAGATGGGGTTTATATCATATTGCATGAGTTTATCCCTCTACATCATGTCATCTTTCTTAATGTGTTACTCTGTTCTTATGTACTTAATATTCTAGATGCATGCTGGATAACGGTTGATGTGTGGAGTAATAGTAGTAGATGCAGGTAGGAGTCGGTCTACTTGTTGCGGACGTGATGCCTATATACATGATCATGCCTAGATAATCTTATAATTATTCGCTTTTCTATCAATTGCTCGACAGTAATTTGTTCACCCACCGTAATACTTATGCTATCTTGAGAGAAGCCACTAGTGAAACCTATGGCTCTCGGGTCTATCTTTTATCATATAAGCTTTCAATCTACTTTTATTTGCATCTTTACTTTTCCAATCTATATCATAAATACCAAAAAATATATTTATCTTATCATACTATCTCTATCAGATCTCACTTTCGCAAGTGGTTGTGAAGGGATTGACAACCCCGTTATTGTGTTGGTTGCAAGTTCTTTGTTTGTTTGTGTAGGTGTGTGGGACTTTGGAGGAGCCTCCTACTGGATTGATACCTTGGTTCTCAAAAACTGAGGGAAATACTTATGCTACTATTGCTGCATCACCCTTTCCTCTTTAAGGAAAACCAACGCAAGCTCAAGACATAGCAAGAATGATTTCTGGCGCCGTTGCCGGGGAGGTCTTCGCTCAAGTCAAGACATACCAAGTACCCATCACAAACTCATCTCCCTCGCATTTACAGTATTTGCCATTTGCCTCTCGTTTTCCTCTCCCCCACTTCACCCTTGTCGTTTTATTCGCCCTCTCTTTCCCAATCTTCTCCTCTCTTTTTTGCTTGCCTTTTTCTGTTTGCTCATGTGTTAGATTGTTTACCTTGTCTTAATGGCTAGTCCTCCTATCCTTGTTATTACTCCCGAACATGAAATTCTCAATTTTAAGCAAAGGGAGGGAGAAAATTTAAAAGATGCTTGGCATAGAATTTGCAATGCTCAAAATAAATCTACTAGGAAGCTTTCTACTTCCGTTCTTCTTCGCAATTTTTATGTAGGCATTACTCCTTGGAATAGATGAGTTCTTGATACCGTTACCAGAGGGGATTTCTTGAGTAGCCATACGTTTGATGCTTATAATGCTATTTTAGATTTGTTTGGCCCACCACCTCTTTTGGTTAATGGAACTGTTTTAACTTTGGAACATCTTATGCAACGACTTGAAATTATTAAAAATAAAGTTGCCACTGTTGAGTTGATTGAAAATTTGGATAAAAAGATTCATAATCACATTACCCAATATGTATCTAGGGTTGGAGTTACTTTGAAATTTTTTAAAGAAAAAGAACCTATAGTTAATAAAAAAAATAGATCTAGATTCTACAAGAATCGGTAAACTTGAGGATATCATTACCAACTTAGGGTAGGCGTTTTATTCCATGAAAAACACTCCAAAACCCCCTACAAAAACTACCAAATTTATTTATGTTCCTAAAAAATAAGGGTGAATCTTCTAGTAAGGGAGACGCGGATCTCAAATCAATAAGTGTTCATCCTAATTGTCTCTCTATCATTAAGGAACCTTTTGCTGCAAATGAATTTCTTGAATTTTTGCCTAAAGGTTTAATCATTGCCAAAAAGGGAGAAACCCCCAAAAATTATAAGTGCTCTATTGAGGAATTGAGTGCCAAAGATGGCACTACTTAGATCTATCCTCGCTTTTATGCCTAACTAGGGGCGTTGAATGATAGCGCTAGTTGGGAGGCAACCCAATTTTATTTGTGTTTTTTGTTTTTGTTTCTGTTTAGTAATAAATTTTGCATCTACCTTCTGTTTAGATGTGTTTTTATGTTTTAATTAGTGTTTGTGCCAAGTAGAACCTATAGGATAACCTATGGTGATAGTTAATTTGATTCTGCTGAAAAACAGAAACATGATTTTGCGTTGATTCTTTTTGCTGTAGCTCAATATACACATTTCCCAGGACTTCATATTTTGGTAGGATTTGTAGATTTCCATAAGTATTCTTGGGTTACAGATTGCTACAGACTGTTCTGTTTTGACAGATTATGTTTTTTGTGTGTTGTTTGCTTATTTTGATGCATCTATGGCTAGATTAAGTAGTATGAACCATAGAGAACTTGAAATACAGTAGGTTTAACACCAATATAAATAAATAATGAGTTCATTACAGTACCTTATGTGGTGGTTTTGCTTTCTTTCACTAACGGAGCTTATGAGATTTCCTGTTGAGTTTTGTGTTGTGAAGTTTTCAAGTTTTGGGTAAAGATTTGATGGACTATGGAATAAGGAGTGGCATAAGCCTAAGATTGGGGATTCCCATGGCACCCCAATATATTCAAGAATAGCCAAAAGCCTAAGCTTGGGGATGCCCCCGGAAGGCATCCCCTCTTTCGTCTTCGTTCATTGGTAACTTTACTTGGAGCTATATCTTTATTTGCCACATGATATGTGTTTTGCTTGGAGCGTCATGTATGATATTAATATTTTCTTTTTAGTTTTCCACAATCTTCCTTGCTGTACACACCTTTTGGGAGAAGCCCACTTGATTGGAATTTATTAGAATACTCTATGTGCTTCACTTATATCTTTTGAGCTAGATAGTTTTTGCTCTAGTACTTCACTTATATCTTTTAGAGCGCGGCGGTGGCTTAATTTTGTAGAAATTGCTAGTATCTCATGCTTCACTTATATTACTTTGAGAGTCTCTTAGAACAGCATGGTATTTTCTATGATTATAAAATTGGTCCTAGAATGGTAGTCATCCAAGTTGGGTATAATAAAAACTATCATAGGAAGTGAATTGGATGCTATGATCAATTTGATACTTGATAATTGTTTTGAGATATGGAGGTAGTGATATTAAAGTCATGCTAGTTGGGTGATTATGAATTTAAAGAATGCTTGTGTTGAAGTTAGCAAGTCCCGTAGCATGCACGTATGGTTCAAGTTGTGTAACAAATTTGAAACATGAGGTGTCCTTGGATTGTGCATCCTTATGAGTTGCAGTCGGGGACGAGCGATGGTCTTTTCCTACCAATCTATCCCTCTAGGAGCATGCGCGTAGTGCTTGGTTTTTTATGACTTGTAGATTTTTGGAATAAGTATATGAGTTCTTTTGACTAATGTTGAGTCCATGGATTATACGCACTTTTACCTTTCCATCATTGCTAGCCTCTTCGGTACCGTGCATTGCCCTTTCTCACCTTGAGAGTTGGTGCAAACTTTGCCAGTGCATCCAAACCCCATGATATGATACGCTCTATAACACATAAACCTCCTTATATCTTCCTCAAAACAGCCACCATACCTACATATTATGGCATTTCCATAGCCATTCCAAGATATATTGCCATGCAACTTTCCACCATTCTGTTTATCATCATGACACGCATTACTATTGTCATATTGCCATTGCATGATCATGTAGTTGACATCATATTTGTGGCAAGGCCACCATGCATAATTTTTCATACATGTCCCTCTTGATTCATTGCCCATCCCGGTACACCGCCGGAGGCATTCATATAGAGTTATATCTTGTTCTAGTTTTGAGTTGTAATTCATGTGTTGTAAATCAATAAAAGTGTGATGATCATCATTATTAGAGCATTGTCCCCCAAAAAAAGAAAAAAAGAAAGGCCAAAGAAAAAAAGTCCAAAAGAAAAAAAAGAAAGGCCCAAAAAAAGAAAAAAAAAGAAAATAAATAAAAAGGGGGCAATGTTACTATCTCTTTTTTCCACACTTGTGCTTCAAAGTAGCACCATGTTCTTCATATAGTGTCACATCCCTAGCTTCTGGTAATGCACTAGGCTAGACCTCTTGCTGCATCATGTTTAAATTCAAACGAAATTTGAATTGAGGAATTTTCAAAGCCTCAGAAACCTCTAAAAATAACCAACAGTTAAATCTTCTCAAATGTGTCCAAGAAAATGTTCCTGTTATCCTCTGGAAATATTGGCAAGAGGTAAAATCCAAACCAATATTTTTGGTGTCTCAGAAACATTTAATTTGGGCATTTGAATTAAAGCAATAATTATTTGAATTGGATTTATATCTACTATTAAATAAATATAGGTCCAATAATTCTGAAATATTTTGTGGAGCATTGTTTTAATTCTTTTAGCTCCTAAAAATATTGTCAGAAGCAAAATAAATTGAATTGGTTTCAAAACCAAATTCAAAACAAACCTGCAAAATAGAAAACTGAAATAATTAGAAAAAGACAGAGAGAGAAGGGAATTACCTGGCGCCACTTACCTGGCCCAGCTGGCTAGCCCCCCCAGCCGGCCCAGCCCACCTCCCCCCTTGTCCTCTTCTTCCTCTGCCAGTAGGCAGAGGCGAGGCGTGGCGCGCGCCCGAAGAGCGCCGGCCACCTCCTGCTTCGCCGTGGCAGCCTCCCTGCCTCCCTCCTCGACGCCCGGAGACGCCACGCCACCCCCTCGAACCCCTCTCACTCTTCCTCGAGGCCCCGCCCCTCTGCTCTTTCTCTCTCGCCCGAACCCGAACACAGCCGTCGCCGCCGACTAGAACCACCGCGGCCACAGGCCCTCCCCCGCCTCACCGACGTGTTCATGGCCTCCGTTTCAACCTCCTCGTCCTCCCCGTCGGCTCACTCGACGCCGGATGCCTCAAAACACCGTCACCGGCCTCTTCTTCATCACCGGCCGCCGCGGATCCCCATCATCGACTCGTCGCCGTCCGGCCTTCCCCGAGCCTGCTTCGGCATCCGCTGCAACCGCCGTGAGCCACCGAACCTTTTCCCCCTCTCCGTTCCCTCTCTGGCACGCCGTAGCCGCCTCGCCCCTTTCGCCCGACTGCGCCGCCGCCTGCACTCACCGCCGACACGACTCCGGCGACCATTTGGTCCGGGCGTCGTGTCCAACATGTTCGCTGCCTCGCGTAGCTGCTGTAGGTGCCACGAACGCGATACCACGGCCGCAGCAGCCCCGTAGCCAGAAACAACCGAACGCCGGCGCCGCCTCGAGCTCGTTTCCGGCGAGCTCCGGCCGTCCCCGCTGCTGCCGCAAGCCTCCCTGGATGCGGGCGAGCCCCAGCTCCCCGCGCGTGCACTCGGCCGGCCGTTTGGTCGCCGGAGACGCAAACCCGAGGCTCGCCACCGCGGCTGGCCTCGCCGGCGTCAAGCCGCCGGTGGGGTTGACCACTTGACCCCGACGGGACCCTCCCCTGTGTCCATGACAGGTGGGGCCGGCCTGTTAAATAGGTTAGGATTAGTGTTAACTAAAATTAGTTAGACTAACAGACACTGACAGTGGGCCCCGTAGCGGGTCAAAGCCCGAGTCAACGCGGGATTAGCCCCTGTGTCACTGACGTGTGGACCCCACACGTCAGGTTTGACCCTGACCGGCCCCTGTTGACTTGCTGACGTCATGCCGACGTCATGCTGACGCAGTAAAGTATTTCTGGAATTAAATAAATTAGGAAATGATTTATAATTCCAGAAAATTGTATAAACTTCTATAAATCATAGAAAATTAACCGTAACTCCAAATTAAATAATTTATATATGAAAAATTATCAGAAAAATTCAAGGAATCCATCTGTACCATTTTCATGCATGTTAGAACAACTTATCACTACTGTTTAGAGCAAATGAAGTGAATGGCATTTGAATAATCACATATGGAGTTTGAATTTGAATCTTGTATTCAAACCAACTTCATTTAATCTGTTGCTAGTTGCATTAGCTCAAAACACATTCATTTTGCCATGTCATGATCATGCATCATATTGTGCATTGCATTGATTGTATTTCTTTCTGTGTTGCCGGTATTTGTCCCCTCTCGATAGACGTGATACCGATGATGTGATCGTTGACACTGATGAAGACTCAATGTTATCTTCAGAAGTGCCAGGCAAGCAAAACCCCCTTGTTCATTCCGATAAAATCCCACTCTCTCGCTCCTGCTCTCTTTTACTGCATTAGGACAACATCGAATCATCTGTTACTTGCTGCGGTAGCTGAACCCCTTTATCCTTTGCATGACCTGTCATTCCACAGTAAATAGATGAAACCCACTAGCATGAGTAGGAGTTGTTTGAGCCCTGTTGTGCCTACTCATTCATGTTTGTTTGTCATGCCTGCTACTGCTTAGAGTTGAGTCAGGTCTGATTCATCGGGGATGAATCAGAGGTGTGTGAACATGTCCTACTGTGTGTGAGCTAAGTGTGTGAACATGATTTGGTAAAGGTAGCGGTGAGAGGCCATGTAGGAGTACATGGTGGGTTGTCTCATTGCAGCCGTCCTCAGGAACTGAGTTCTGTGTTTGTGATCTATGATTCAGCTACTACCACGCATTGGGCCCGAAACCAATGGACCCTCTCGGCTTCTTATTCACCCTAGCTCTCCGTCCAGGAGTTGCAAGTAGTTTCTGGTGTTTGTAGCCTACTGGAGGCCGTGGACAGCGCTGACCGTAGGGGTGGGCTGTGATGTGGTAGGTACGTGGCACGGTGTACCGAATACCCGTTAGGTATCTCGAGAACCCTGTTCACATCGTTCGGGGCCGTATGGGAAACCTCGGCCGGACTCCCTGCGGATGGAACCTGAATAGGCGATAAACCTGGACTGGAGGCTTAGGTGATTAGGTAGGTCGTGGCCGACACCCACGTTGGGCTTCCGCTTGAAGGTTGCCGAGTACATGTCGTGTAACGACGGTAAGTGGTGGAAGCGTGTGTGAAGAAGTACACCCCTGCAGGGTTAACATCATCTATTCGAATAGCCGTGTCCGCGGTAAAGGACTTCTGGGTTGCTTATATCAGTTCATAGACAAGTGAAAGTGGATACTCTAAAATACGCAAGATAAGCGTGAGTGCTATGGATGGCGTTCTCGTAGGGAGACGGGAGCGGTTCCATAGTGGTGTATTGATTTGGTGAATATGTGGACTCGTGTGCGCCACCTCAAAAGAGTCGCTTGCAGTCGTAGTTTAGGATAGCCACCAAGTCAAAGCTGGCTTGCTGCAGTTAAACCCCACCACCCCCTTGTTGATAATGATGCATATGTAGTTAGTTCTGATGTAAGTCTTGCTGGGTACATTTGTACTCACGTTTGCCTATTTTATGTTTTTGCAGAGAGACTTCAGTCTCACTAGTAGTTCCGCTTGGACTTCGACGTTTAGCTTGATACCTCAGCTACGATCTTGTGCCCTCGGCAGGATCTGGTAGATAGTCAGGCTTCTCAGCCTTTTTCATTTATAGATGTCTGTACTCAGACATGATAGCTTCCGCTTGTGCTTTGACTTGTATGCTCTGAATGTTGGGTCATGAGACCCATGTTTGTAATATCTCGCTCCTCGGAGCCTATTGAATAAATACTTGAGTCATAGAGTCATGTTGTGATGCCTTGTTGTATTTGCACATATCGAGCATATTGTGTGTATGTATTGAAATGCTTGGTATGTGTGGGATCTGACCATCTAGTTGTTTATCTTTAGTAGCCTCTCTTACCGGGAAATGTCTCCTAGTGTTTCCACCGAGCCATGGTAGCTTGCTACTGCTCCGGAACACTTAGGCTGGCCGGCATGTGTCCTTCTTCGTTCCTGTGTCTGTCCCTTCGGGGAAATGTCACGCGATGAATACCGGAGTCCTGTTAGCCCGCTACAGCCCGGTTCACCGGAGTCCTGCTAGCCCAGTGCTACAGCCTGGATTCACTCGCTGATGACCGACACGTTCGATGCTGGGTCATGGATGCCTGTCCCTGTAAGTTTGTGCCACTTTGGGTTTACGACTAGCCATGTCAGCCCGGGCTCCTTATCATATGGATGCTAGCGACACTGTCATATACGTGTGCCAAAAGGCGCAAACGGTCCCGGGCTAAGGTAAGGCGACACCCGTGGGAATACCGTGCGTGAGGCCGCAAAATGATATGAGGTGTTACATGCTAGATCGATGTGGCATTGAGTCGGGGTCCTGACAGCGTTGGTATTAGAGCTTGACTGCTTGTAGGATTACCAAGCCAAACTGGTCGATGTTGAGTCTAGAAATTCTTTAGTTATATGTAAGGGAATTGATTGTGGGATGGAACGTAAGGCTCTTTTTACTCCTTATACCTCATGGCCTTCTGATCTGAGTCATCATCTTCTCTTATACAGGGATTAAGAACTAGGCTATCTCTTCTTTCTATTAGGATCACGTGTTACTAATCAGTGGACTTATAAGATTGTTGGATTTAAGCTTGAGTTCAGTTTCTACTACTTCCGTATGTTAATTGTTGATCTCGAGACCTTGATATTGTGCTTCTGAGTGGTTATGCCACCATTTTTGTGAATGTCTCAAATCTTTTCTGAGCATTTACAGTCGTTATGCTGTCCGAGTCATCCCAGGTTTCTAAGTAGTCTGATGCATTTGCAAATCCTTTCTTCCCGTTCCAATGTTCCCATGGGCCAGATTAACCACACTAATCAGTGAGTTGAGGTACTCCGTTACCTTGACCTATATGTTGGAGATATTATTATGACCCTAGGTGTCTTAGGGGATCATCTAGTAATTTAGCCATGATTTGTGTTCCCAGTGTGATGATTCTGGCCATCATTCTCGAAAGCATCCCGTGATGCCACTTAGTAGTAGGTATTCTACTCCTTGGGCTTTGGACCCGAGGTTCACTCCACTTACTTCATGTTGATAGTGTTTGCTTGTTCCTTCAGGATATTAGTAACTTTGCGATAGTCCTCGAGGTCCGTGGTATTTCCTTCTTCCAAATACTATGAACCGATTATGGCAGATGTTTATTGGATCAAAAGATCACAATTAGAGTACTCTTGAGGAGTTCTCCATTCATAAATCGTGACTCTGCCAGTTCTACCTTTCTACATGGGTTATCCGGAAGAAATATGTTGAACTTGGTTCGACATACTAATCTATGCATCCACAACTCAGAAAATTATATGTTCCTTTGAGTTGTTCTCCTTAGTTGCATTCTGACCCTCGTCTATCAATTGATAGTCAAGAGTATGCGTGCGTTCGTTTATCGATGCCTATTACTCTTGTGGTCCGTCAAGCCATTCTATCGCAGAATGACTAGGAGAAACAAACTCCAGTACCTCTTCCATATCCAGGATTGGGTCAGAGAAGTTGTGCTCCGCAGATCAAATTGCTAATCCAGCTTTCGTTCTGTTCTACCTTGGAGTATTACCATCTTTAAATCGGGATTGTTATAGGAATTGCACCCCATCCTATGAACTCCTGGTACAGTGATACTTCTTGCCGTCATTAGTCATTCCTCGGTCTTCGTGTTGATGCAACCGGAATACCGACAAATGAATTGTGATGTGTGAAATCAATACGCCTAGCAACCTCGTTGCTGGGTGGTTAAAGGACAATAATCTTATTCCTAGTGTGTTGGTTATTGAATCATCATTCTAAGATTGATCGTGCTACCTAGTCCATTCTCCTGGTTCACTCCTCGATCGATGAGTTAGGATTATTTCAAATTCTTGCTCTATTGATCATATCGTCTTGCCCTGAAAAGCAAGATTGTTCTCGAGCCTAGTAACATACCGGTGGCTCGTGATTTTCTGAATATCTTCTCAGAAGTATTACCAGGTTGTCACCTGACCGCTATGTTGAGCTCGTGATCAAGTTGGTTTTTTTTTGTGAACCATCCTTCTCCAAGAATCTGTGTTGGATATCCCTGAGCTAGTTGGTTAAGTTAGACAACGACTTGGAGAGTTGGAAGATAAAAGCTTGCCTGACTTAGTTCGTTCCAAAGGGATATTCTTGTGTAGTGTGTGTTGAAGAAAGATGATATCTTCATCAATTGGTCCTTGTGAACAATTGTTGGATCTATTGTCTTACCCAAACCTTTGATTGAGTATGGGCTATCATCCAATCAGACCAGAACCAACGATATTCGTAATGTTGTCTTACTCGTGGTTGATCCCTCGAGCATACACCATTATATCTTTTGGGTCTGACCAATGCTATCACTTGTTCACTTAACTATGGAATTCCTTTTAAAAGGAAACCCAGATGAATTGTTGCTGTGCCCAATGACAACATCCTTGTCTTCTCCATAATTTTGCTGAACATTAAGCTAGCGTTGGAAACTTTTGAAAGCATTTGTTCATGCTAGCTCATGAAGCATATGTTCGGATGTAAGAAGTGACTTCCTTTAATTCATGTGCATCTGATGCAAGTTGCCGCCGTGGACTCGAGAAAGTCAATGTTGCTTTCTTTGGAATCATTCCAAATCAGTCATGCACACGTGCGAAGAATGCTGTGGTTTGAAGACTTGCAACCTTCAATCTATATGTATCCCTAGCACACCAAGCCACTGATTGATTTGTTCAAGGAGAAGGAGTTCCTTCATAAGAGCTAATCCGGACTTATGTAAGGACTTCGATACCCTCGTTGATGGTTCCCCCTCCTAAACTCGGTAGTGTTTTATTGTAAGACTACCATGTGGGCATGCTTGTCTGGGACAACGTGTTCACATGTTTGGAGCAGAACCAGCTCATGTTTTGGAGCTTGCTATCGTAGTTCATTTCCCGAGAATCTCGCAACGTCATCTCATCGATTTGTGTTGCAAACTTTCATTTTTCTTCCTAGACTCGATGAGTCAGGAATATCCTGACACCAACCAGATCTGAATCTTAGGCAGATATGATGGTTGGAACATTTTCCCAAGAACTATAATACTGATCCCTCGATAACTGGTAAAGTGGATGTCGTGGCCAGCACCACCCAGCCGAAGGACCTATTATTGTGGTATCTTGATTGAAGCAGTTGGCCACCTCCCCATAGGGATTTCGTAGGATTTACTCCCTAGTTGCCCCTATGGATTTTGAGATCCCGAAGTCCGACCTTTTTACTTGATGTTCTAGATATCAAACCATATCTATGAATTGTTACGCTAGCACATCAAGGAGAACATTAGAAGCGGAGTGCTAAATGTCTCTCGGTCGATCGTCCAGATTTTGTTCCTTGGCTCGCTAAGGTGAAATCTGAGAAAGTGTTATCCTCTTTTGCATCTGCATCATCCATCATTAGCCATCATGGTAGCAAGTTGTGTTGCCAGGACCCTTGACACGGATGTTGGTAAAACCTTGATGAATATGGAAATGCTCAAGTTCTTGAGAGCACGCACAAGCGTTACGTGTTATCATCGGCTCTAACTGGGATTACTCTCAGTTTCCTCGGCAATGCTATGACCTTTTCAACCAGTGAATTAACTCTTTAGTGTTGGGTTCTTCCCCAGTTACCAGAATCATTCCCAGCATTTGCATTTTGTTCCCAGCTTGCACCGTCAATGTGCCATTCTACCATGGGTCTCTTCCATTTCCGGTGATAAGCAAATTCATCCATTGCGTTGTCTTCAACAAGGTAATCCACATCATCCAAGTCCGAGTATGCCATCCTACTGGCCCCCTCCAAACGATCGTTGTGAACTGCCTTAGGCTGGTATGAAGAGTTTCAATGATCTCTGAATCAAAAGTAATTCTTTTTGCCACTTAAGATAATAATCTACGAATCACCCTCCTCCAGGATGTTTCGTCGTGGTATCATGGCAACTTAACTCCTCGCTACGTGGACAATCGTTTACCACCCTCTTAAGTGTGGAATTGTTGTCTACCTAGTGAACCTCGTCACCTGCTCCACTCCATTCCTCTAGAGGTGTGCTTCGTCTCTCAGCTCGAGAGATGTTGCTATGTCATTCCGGGAGTTAATCCTGAGTGGTTCGATCTTCGAAAGATCAGTCCTTCTAGAGTCTCCTTCTTCCCTCCATGTCATGTTGACAGGATTTCTCAGAGCAAGACTTCAAGACAATGATGGTGACTGAATCAACGTTCATTTGAAGTGCAACCTGGATCGTGAAGATTATACTAGTTTGCGTTTCCCCTTCATCCTACCCTATGCTTGAATCTCGAGACGAGATTCTTGTTTAGTGGGGGTGAGTTGTCACATCCCTAGCTTCTGGTAATGCACTAGGCTAGACCTCTTGCTGCATCATGTTTAAATTCAAACGAAATTTGAATTAAGGAATTTTCAAAGCCTCAGAAACCTCTAAAAATAACCAACAGTTAAATCTTCTCAAATGTGTCCAAGAAAATGTTCCTGTTATCCTCTGGAAATATTGGCAAGAGGTAAAATCCAAACCAATATTTTTGGTGTCTCAGAAACATTTAATTTGGGCATTTGAATTAAAGCAATAATTATTTGAATTGGATTTATATCTACTATTAAATAAATATAGGTCCAATAATTCTGAAATATTTTGTGGAGCATTGTTTTAATTCTTTTAGCTCCTAAAAATATTGTCAGAAGCAAAATAAATTGAATTGGTTTCAAAACCAAATTCAAAACAAACCTGCAAAATAGAAAACTGAAATAATTAGAAAAAGACAGAGAGAGAAGGGAATTACCTGGCGCCACTTACCTGGCCCAGCTGGCCAGCCCCCCCAGCCGGCCCAGCCCACCTCCCCCCTTGTCCTCTTCTTCCTCTGCCAGTAGGCAGAGGCGAGGCGTGGCGCGCGCCCGAAGAGCGCCGGCCACCTCCTGCTTCGCCGTGGCAGCCTCCCTGCCTCCCTCCTCGACGCCCGGAGACGCCACGCCACCCCCTCGGACCCCTCTCACTCTTCCTCGAGGCCCCGCCCCTCTGCTCTTTCTCTCTCGCCCGAACCCAAACACAGCCGTCGCCGCCGACTAGAACCACCGCGGCCACAGGCCCTCCCCCGCCTCGCCGACGTGTTCATGGCCTCCGTTTCAACCTCCTCGTCCTCCCCGTCGACTCACTCGACGCCGGATGCCTCAAAACACCGTCACCGGCCTCTTCTTCATCGCCGGCCGCCGCGGATCCCCATCATCGACTCATCGCCGTCCGGCCTTCCCCGAGCCTGCTTCGGCGTCCGCTGCAACCGCCGTGAGCCACCGAACCTTTTCCCCCTCTCTGTTCCCTCTCTGGCACGCCGTAGCCGCCTCGCCCCTTTCGCCCGACTGCGTCGCCGCCTGCACTCACCGCCGACACGACTCCGGCGACCATTTGGTCCGGGCGTCGTGTCCAACATGTTCGCTGCCTCGCGTAGCTGCTGTAGGTGCCACGAACGCGATACCACGGCCGCAGCAGCCCCGTAGCCAGAAACAACCGAACGCCGGCGCCGCCTCGAGCTCGTTTCCGGCGAGCTCCGGCCGTCCCCGCTGCTGCCGCAAGCCTCCCTAGATGCGGGCGAGCCCCAGCTCCCCGCGCGTGCACTCGGCCGGCCGTTTGGTCGCCGGAGACGCAAACCCGAGGCTCGCCACCGCGGCTGGCCTCGCCGGCGTCAAGCCGCCGGTGGGGTTGACCACTTGACCCCGACGGGACCCTCCCCTGTGTCCATGACAGGTGGGGCCGGCCTGTTAAATAGGTTAGGATTAGTGTTAACTAAAATTAGTTAGACTAACAGACACTGACAGTGGGCCCCGTAGCGGGTCAAAGCCCGAGTCAACACGGGATTAGCCCCTGTGTCACTGACGTGTGGACCCCACACGTCAGGTTTGACCCTGACCGGCCCTGTTGACTTGCTGACGTCATGCCGACGTCATGCTGACGCAGTAAAGTATTCTGGAATTAAATAAATTAGGAAATGATTTATAATTCCAGAAAATTGTATAAACTTCTAAAATTCATAGAAAATTAACCGTAACTCCAAATTAAATAATTTATATATGAAAAATTATCAGAAAAATTCAAGGAATCCATCTGTACCATTTTCATGCATGTTAGAACAACTTATCACTACTGTTTAGAGCAAATGAAGTGAATGACATTTAAATAATCACATATGGAGTTTGAATTTGAATCTTGTATTCAAACCAACTTCATTTAATCTGTTGCTAGTTGCATTAGCTCAAAACACATTCATATTGCCATGTCATGAGCATGCATCATATTGTGCATTGCATTGATTGTATTTCTTCTGTGTTGCCGGTATTTGTCCCCTCTTGATAAACGTGATACCGATGATGTGATCGTTGACACTGATGAAGACTCAGTGTTATCTTCAGAAGTGCCAGGCAAGCAAAACCCCACTTGTTCATTCCGATAAAATCCCACTCTCTCGCTCCTGCTCTCTTTTACTGCATTAGGACAACATCGAATCATCTGTTACTTGCTGCGGTAGCTGAACCCCTTTATCCTTTGCATGACATGTCATTCCACAATAAATAGATGAAACCCACTAGCATGAGTAGGAGTTGTTTGAGCCCTGTTGTGCCTACTCATTCATGTTTGTTTGTCATGCCTGCTACTGCTTAGAGTTGAGTCAGGTCTGATTCATCGGGGATGAATCAGAGGTGTGTGAACATGTCCTACTGTGTGTGAGCTAAGTGTGTGAACACGATTTGGTAAAGGTAGCGGTGAGAGGCCATGTAGGAGTACATGGTGGGTTGTCTCATTGCAGCCGTCCTCAGGAACTGAGTTCTGTGTTTGTGATCTATGATTCAGCTACTACCACGCATTGGGCCCGAAACCAATGGACCCTCTCGGCTTCTTATTCACCCTAGCTCTCCGTCCAGGAGTTGCAAGTAGTTTCTGGTGTTTGTAGCCTACTAGAGGCCGTGGACAGCGCTGACCGTAGGGGTGGGCTGTGATGCGGTAGGTACGTGGCACGGTGTACCGAATACCCGTTAGGTATCTCGGGAACCCTGTTCACATCGTTCGGGGCCGTATGGGAAACCTCGGCCGGACTCCCTGCGGATGGAACCTGAATAGGCGATAAACCTGGACTGGAGGCTTAGGTGATTAGGTAGGTCGTGGCCGACACCCACGTTGGGCTTCCGCTTGAAGGTTGCCGAGTACATGTCGTGTAAACGACGGTAAGTGGTGAGAGCGTGTGTGAAGAAGTACACCCCTGCAGGGTTAACATCATCTATTCGAATAGCCGTGTCCGCGGTAAAGGACTTCTGGGTTGCTTATATCAGTTCATAGACAAGTGAAAGTGGATACTCTAAAATACGCAAGATAAGCGTGAGTGCTATGGATGGCGTTCTCGTAGGGAGACGGGAGCGGTTCCATAGTGGTGTATTGATTTGGTGAATATGTGGACTCGTGTGCGCCACCTCAAAAGAGTCGCTTGCAGTCGTAGTTTAGGATAGCCACCAAGTCAAAGCTGGCTTGCTGCAGTTAAACCCCACCACCCCCTTGTTGATAATGATGCATATGTAGTTAGTTCTGATGTAAGTCTTGCTGGGTACATTTGTACTCACGTTTGCCTATTTTATGTTTTTGCAGAGAGACTTCAGTCTCACTAGTAGTTCCGCTTGGACTTCGACGTTTAGCTTGATACCTCAGCTACGATCTTGTGCCCTCGGCAGTATCTGGTAGATAGTCAGGCTTCTCAGCCTTTTTCATTTATAGTTGTCTGTACTCAGACATGATAGCTTCCGCTTGTGCTTTGACTTGTATGCTCTGAATGTTGGGTCATGAGACCTATGTTTGTAATATCTCGCTCCTCGGAGCCTATTGAATAAATACTTGAGTCATAGAGTCATGTTGTGATGCCTTGTTGTATTTGCACATATCGAGCATATTGTGTGTATGATTGAAATGCTTGGTATGTGTGGGATCTGACAATCTAGTTGTTTATCTTTAGTAGCCTCTCTTACCGGGAAATGTCTCCTAGTGTTTCCACCGAGCCATGGTAGCTTGCTACTGCTCCGGAACACTTAGGCTGGCCGGCATGTGTCCTTCTTCGTTCCTGTGTCTGTCCCTTCGGGGAAATGTCACGCGATGAATACCGGAGTCCTGTTAGCCCGCTACAGCCCGGTTCACCGGAGTCCTGCTAGCCCAGTGCTACAGCCTGGATTCACTCGCTGATGACCGACACGTTCGATGCTGGGTCATGGATGCCTGTCCCTGTAAGTCTGTGCCACTTTGGGTTTACGACTAGCCATGTCAGCCCGGGCTCCTTATCATATGGATGCTAGCGACACTGTCATATACGTGTGCCAAAAGGCGCAAACGGTCACGGGCTAAGGTAAGGCGACACCCGTGGGAATACCGTGCGTGAGGCCGCAAAATGATATGAGGTGTTACATGCTAGATCGATGTGGCATTGAGTCGGGGTCCTGACATATAGCGAGTCTCATATGTTGTCACTTTCATATACTAGTGGGAATTTTCCATTATAGAACTTGACTTGTATATTCCTATGATGGGCTTCCTCAAAATTCCCTAGGTCTTCGTGAGCAAGCAAGTTGGATGCACACCCACTAGTTTTCTTTTGTTGAGCTTTCATACATTTATAGCTCTAGTGCATCCGTTGCATGGCAATACCTACTCCTCATGTTGACATCAATTGATGGGCATCTCCATAGCCCGTTGATTATCCTGGCCAATGTGAGACTTTATCCTTTTTTGTCTTCTCCACACAATCCCCATCATCATATTCTATTCCACCCATAGTGCTATATCCATGGCTCACGCTCATGTATTGCGTGAAAGTCGAAAAAGTTTGAGATTATTTAAGTATGAAACAATTGCTTGGCTTGTCATCGGGGGTGTAGAATTTGGGAACATTTTTGTGTGACGAAAATGAAGCATAGCCTAACTATATAATTTTGTAGGGATGAACTTTCTTTAGCCATGTTATTTTGAGAAGACATGATTGCTTTGATTAGTATGCTTGAAGTATTACTATTTCTTATGTCAATATGAAATTTTATTTTGAATCATTTGGATCTGAACATTCATGCCACAATAAAGAAAATTACATTGAGAATTATGCTACGTAGCATTCCACATCAAAAATTCTGTTTTTATCATTTACCTACTCGAGGACGAGCAGGAATTAAGCTTGGGGATGCTTGATACGTCTCCAACGTATCTATAATTTTTTATTGTTCCATGCTATTATATTACCTTTTTGGATGTTTATGGGCTTTATTTTACAAATTTATATCATTTTTGGGACTAACCTACTAATCGGAGGCCCAGCCTGCATTGCTGTTTTTTTGCCTATTTCGGTATTTCAAAGAAAAGAAATATCAAACGGAGTCCAAACGGAATGAAACCTTTGGGGGCGTGATTTTTGGAATGAACGTGATCCAAAGGACTTGGAGTGCAAGTCAAGAAGCAGCTGAGGCGGCCAGGAGGGTGGAGGGCGCGCCCACCCCTACCAGGCACGCCCCCCTATCTCGTGGGCCCCTCGGGCGGCCACCGACCTACTTCTTCCTCCTATATATACCCACGTACCCCGAAAACATCCAGTGAGCCAACGAAAAACTATTTCCACCGCTGTAACCTTTTGTATCCGTGAGATCCCATCTTGGAGCCTTCGTCGGCGCTCCGTCGGAGGGGGAATCGACCATGGAGGGCTTCTACATCAACACCATAGCCCCTTTGATGAATTATGAGTAGTTTACCACAAACCTTCGGGTCCATAGTTATTAGCTAGATGGCTTCTTCTCTCTTTTTGGATCTCAATACCATGTTCTCCTCGATCTTCTTGGAGATCTATTCGATGTAACTCTTTTTGTGGTGTGTTTGTCGATATCCGATGAATTGTGGGTTTATGATCAAGTTTATCTATGAGAAATAGTTGAATCTCCTCTAAATTCTTTTATGTATGATTGAGTTATCTTTGCAAGTCTCTTCGAATTATCAGTTTGGTTTGGCCTACTAGATTGATCTTTCTTGCAATTGGAGAAGTGCTTAGCATTGGGTTCAATCTTGCGGTGACCTTACCCAGTGACAATAGGGGTAGCAAGGCACGTATTGTATTGTTGCCATCGAGGATAAAAAGATGGGGTTTATATCATATTGCATGAGTTTATCCCTCTACATCATGTCATCTTTCTTAATGCGTTACTCTGTTCTTATGAAGTTAATACTCTAGATGCATGCTGGAGAGCGGTCGATGTGTGGATTAACAGTAGTAGATGCAGGCAGGAGTCGGTCTACTTGTTGCGGACGTGATGCCTATATACATGATCATGCCTAGATAATCTCATAATTATTCGCTTTTCTATCAATTGCTCCACAGTAATTTGTTCACCCACCATAATACTTATGCTATCTTGAGAGAAACCACTAGTGAAACCTATGCCCCCCGGGTCTATCTTTTATCATATAAGCTTTCAATCTACTTTTATTTGCACCTTTACTTTTCCAATCTATATCATAAAATACCAAAAAATATATTTATCTTATCATACTATCTCTATCAGATCTCACTTTCGCAAGTGGCCGTGAAGGGATTGACAACCCCTTTATTGCATTGGTTGTGAGTTCTTTGTTTGTTTTTGTAGGTGCGTGGGACTTTTGAGGAGCCTCCTACCGGATTAATACCTTGGTTCTCAAAAACTGAGGGAAATACTTACGCTACTATTAATGCATCACCCTTTCCTCTTCAAGGAAAACCAAGGCAAGCTCAAGACATAGCACTTCCCATTGGAGGACAGCTTGCACGCCTCTCGGTTAGCCTGCTCCATGATAGCATGCCAAGTTTCATGAATTTCAGATGAGTTTTGGATATATTAGAATTTAAAAACCGGGTATCTCAATGTTTGCAACCGAGTAATGGTGGCAGGGTGTTTGACATTCATTCCCATTTCTTGCATGGGACCTAAGCATGCAACCAAGGACACGGATTTGAGTTTTCAACCAATTTATATGCATTAGAGCATGTGCCTGTAGTTCAAATTTGAATTATGCACATAAATGCATTGAAAACTCAATTAATGTATAAAAATGTCCAAATGAACCTCGAAAATTGCAAATTTTAACACAACACTCTTGTTGATCTATGTTGACACTGGTGAAAAAATTGAAAGCAATAACAGGCAACAGATATCGTTTTGTCCCCAAAGGTGGCACGTTCCCTACCGGAACCATTAGCTTGTTGTGCGAAGCTTATACCCAAACCTACCCCAAATGAGATAAAAAAATTACCACGGCATGTTGCTGCCGCTCCATGATAGCATGCCAAGTTTCATGAATTTCAGATGAGTTTTGCATTTACTAGAATTTAAAAACCAGGTATCTCAATGTTTGCGGCTGAGTGACAGTGGCAGGGTGCTTGACATTCATTCACATTTCTTGCATGGGGCCTAATCATGCAACCAAGGACATAGATTTGAAATTTCAACCAATTTATATGCATTAGAGCATGTGCCTATAGTTCAAATTTGAAATTTGCACATAAATGCATTGAAAACTCAATTAATGTATCAAAATGTCCAAAGGAACCCCAAAAAATTCCAAATTTTAACACAACACTCATGTTGTTCTATGTTGACACTAGAGAAAAAATTGAAAGCAATAATAGGCAACGGATATCGTTTCGTCCCCAAAGGTGGTATGTTCCCTACCGAAACCATCTAGCTTGTTGTGAGAAGCTCTCATTTGTGAGAAGCTTATACCCAAACCTGCCCCAAATGGGACAAAAAATTTACCACGGCATGTTGGTGCCGCTCCATGATAGCATGCCAAGTTTCATGAATTTCAGACAAGTTTTGGATTTACTAGAATTTAAAAACCAGGTATCTCAATGTTTGCGGCCAAGTGATGGTGGCAGGGTGTTTGACATTCATTCCCATTTCTTGCATGGGGCCTAAGCATGCAACCAAGGACACATATTTGAATTTTCAACCAATTTATATGCATTAGAGCATGTGCCTGTAGTTCAAATTTGAATTATGCACATAAATGCATTGAAAACTCAATTAATGTATAAAAATGTCCAAATGAACCTCGAAAAATTGCTAAATTTTAACACAACACTCTTGTTGATCTATGTTGACACTGGTGAAAAAATTGAAAGCAATAACAGGCAACGAATATCGTTTCGTCCCCAAAGGTGGCACGTTCCCTACCAGAACCATTAGCTTGTTGTGAGAAGCTCTCGTTTGTGACAAGCTTATACCCAAACCTACCCCAAATGAGACAAAAAAATTACCACGGCATGTTGATGCCGCTCCATGATAGCATGCCAAGTTTCATGAATTTCAGACAAGTTTTGCATTTACTAGAATTTAAAAACCAGGTATCTCAATGTTTGCGGCTGAGTGACGGTGGCAGAGTGCTTGACATTCATTCACATTTCTTGCATGGGGCCTAATCATGCAACCAAGGATGCAGATTTGAATTTTCAACCAATTTATATGCATTAGAGCATGTGCCTATAGTTCAAATTTGAAATTTGCACATAAATGCATTGAAAACTCAATTAATGTATCAAAATGTCCAAAGGAACCCCAAAAAATTCCAAATTTTAACACAACACTCATGTTGTTCTATGTTGACACTAGAGAAAAAATTGAAAGCAATAATAGGCAACTGATATCGTTTCGTCCCCAAAGGTGGTATGTTCCCTACCGAAACCATCTAGCTTGTTGCGAGAAGCTCTCATTTGTGAGAAGCTTATACCCAAACCTGCCCCAAATGGTACAAAAAATTTACCACGGCATGTTGGTGCCGCTCCATGATAGCATGCCAAGTTTCATGAATTTCAGACAAGTTTTGGATTTACTAGAATTTAAAAACCAGGTATCTCAATGTTTGCAGCCAAGTGATGGTGGCAGGGTGTTTGACATTCATTCCCATTTCTTGCATGGGGCCTAAGCATGCAACCAAGGACACAGATTTGAATTTTCAACCAATTTATATGCATTAGAGCATGTGCCTGTAGTTCAAATTTGAATTATGCACATAAATGCATTGAAAACTCAATTAATGTATAAAAATGTCCAAACGAACCTCGAAAAAACCTAAAACTAACACAACACTCATGTTTTTCTATGTTGACACTAGAAAAAGAAAAAGAAATCAAGAAGAGGCAACGGATATCATTGCGTCCAGAAAGGTGAAATGTTCCCTACCGTTACCATGAGGCTTGTTGTGAGAAGATCTGGTTTGTGAGAAGCTTATATACCCCAACCTGCCCCAAATGGACAATATTTTTACCTCTGCAAGTTGATGGTGTTCCATGCTAGGGTGTCAATTTTAATAAATTTCATACGTGTTTTCGATTTACTAGAATTTAAAAACCATGTATCTCAATGTTAGCGGTCGAGCGACGATGGCAAGGTGTTTGACATTCATTCTCATTTCTTGCATGGGACTTAAGCATGTAACCAAGGACACACATTCCAATTTTGAACCAATTTATATGCACTGGAGCATGTGCATGTAGTTCAAAATTTTAATTGTGCACATGAATGCATAGAAAACTCAGTTAATGTATAAAAATGTCCAAGCGAACCCCGAAATATCTCAAAAAATGACACAACACTCGTATTGTTCTATGTTGACACGAGAAAAAATAGAAAGTAAGAAGAGGCAACAAATATCGTTTGTCCCCCAAGGTGGCACGTTCACTACCGAAACCATCAGGCTTGTTGTGAGAGAAGCTCCGGTTTGCGAGAAGCTTATACCCAAACCTGCCCCAAATGGAAAAATATTTTTACCACGGCATGTCAATGCCGTTCCATGATATCATGTCAAGTTTCATGAATTTCAGCCGTGTTTTTGATTTACTACAATTTTAAAACCATGTATCTCAATGTTAGCAGCCGAGCGACAACATCAAGGTGTTTGACATTCATTCTCATTTCTTGCATGTGACCTAAGCTTGCAACTGAGGGAGTCCTGGATTAGGGGGTCCTCGGACAGCCGGGCTATATGCTTATCCCGGACTATTGGACTATGAAGATAGAAGATTGAAGACTTCGTCCCGTGTCCGGGTGGGACTCTCCTTTGCGTGGAAGGCAAGCTTGGCAATTCGGATATGTAGATTCCCTGCTCTGTAACTGACTCTGTGTAACCCTAGCCCCCTCTGGTGTCTATATAAATCGGAGGGTTTAGTCTGTAGGACAACAAACAATCATAATCATAGGCTAGCTTCTAGGGTTAGCCTCTACAATCTCGTGGTAGATCAACTCTTGTAATACTCATATCATCAAGATCAATCAAGTAGGAAGTAGGGTATTACCTCCATAGAGAGGGTCCGAACCTGGGTAAACATTGTGTCCCCCGCCTCCTGTTACCACTAGCCTTAGACGCATAGTTTGGGACCCCCTACCCAAGATCCGCCGGTTTTGACACCGACATTGGTGCTTTCATTGAGAGTTCCACTGTGACATCACCATAAGGCTTGATGGCTCCTTCAATCGTCTACAATGATGTGATCCAGGGTGAGGTTTTCCTCCCCGATAGATCTTCGTATTCGGCGGCTTCGCACTGCGGGCCAATTCACTTGGCCGTCTGGAGCAGATCGATCGCTACGCCCCTGGCCATCAGGTCAGGTTTGGAAGCCTGAACTACACCTGCCGACATCCGCGGAGACTTGATCTTCGACGGGTTCGAGCCCATGACAGGTACCCCCTGCAGTCGCGACGAGCATGACCTGGATCTTCCGTCAAACGGTGTACAGGAGATCACACCTGCAGCTGCCCTGGCTAAATCTAGTGCAAATCATGCCATCCGAGGACAGGAGGATGGACCCCGCCACGGAGGCCGCACACTCAGCGGCGATAGAGCTGAACACAGATTTCACTTTCAAGGAGGTCGGTGTCATCGGACCCTCGGACTCGTCTCCGACCACAGGCTCCGAACCGCGTACATCCGTGCCCATCGGATCTAATTGGGCACCGATAATGGAGTTTAGCTCGGCGGATATCTTTCAGCACTCGCCCTTGGGTGATGTGCTAAACTCATTAAAATCTCTCTCCCTGTCAGGAGACTCTTGGCCGAACTATGTCCGTCTTGAGTGGGAAGCGGACGACGAAGTAATTCGTTACCGACCCACCACCCACTTAATAGCCACTGTCGATGACTTAACCGACATGCTCGATTTCGACTCCGAAGACATCGACGGCATGGACGACGATGCCAGAGAAGAACAGGAACCACCACCCACAGGGCACTGGACAGCCACTTCATCATACGACATATATATGGTGGACACACCCAAAGAAAACAATGGCGAGGAACAGAAGGATGCAACGACTCCTGAGAAGCAGCCAAAGCGCCGATTTCAGCGGCGTTGCTCTAAACCCCGCCATAGCAAAAACAGCAACACAGGTACAAGAAATAATAACACCCCAGATGATTTCGAAGACAACGATGACCTTGCAGACCCAGCGATGAAGCAGGACAGGCAAGGAGACGGCGAACATAGTCCGGGGCCGCTGTCCGGTCATAGCGATGCCGAAGACAAAACTTATAAACCTATCTCCGGAGAGGAGAATAGTCCGGACGACGATGCACATATCATCCTGGAAAAGCACTTGGAACAAGAACACCTCCACAAAAGGCTTATTGCCACCGCGAAGAGCTTGAAGAAGCAGAAGCAACGGCTTAAAGCCGCGGAGCATACGCTCAACCGCAGATGGAACAAAGTGCTCGACGATGACAAAATATACGTCGGTGATCGCCACACAAAGAGCTACCCAAAACACAAGCTGCTGCCCGAATTCTACGACGAGGCTATAGCGCCCATTCCGCCGAAAAACAATACAGCCGATCTGCCGGACCGACCACCCCGTGCCCGAGATAGAGCGGCTAATGACGCCGCACACAAGTCAGCACATGATCTATGTGAGCACCTGGACAAAATAGTTGGTATGGCCAGGTCCATCTATGGATCTAGGAAACGTGTTCCTACACAGAATCACGGCCACCAAACCGACTATACTGATTGACTACCAGCTTAGAGTCAACACCGAACACTATAGCCGTTAGACCCATGCCACGACACATCCAAGTACAGAGGCGCCACACACCCCCTGTGCTTCACCGATGAGGTGCTGGTTCATGAATTTCCAGAGGGGTTTAAACCTGTAAACATCGAGGCATACGATGGAATGACAGACCCTGCAGTCTGGATTGAGGACTTCATCTTCACATCCATATGGCTCGCGGAGACGATCTCCACGCCATCAAATACCTTCCCCTCAAGTTGAAAGGACCAGCTCGACATTGGTTGAAAATCCTTCCCGAAAATTCCATTGGAAGCTGGGAGGAACTCGAGGACGCTTTCAGGGCTAATTTTCAAGGGACCTATGTCCGACCTCCAGATGCAGATGATTTAAGTCACATAATCCAACAACCTGGAGAGTCAGCCCGTAAGCTTTGGAACATATTTCTCACCAAGAAGAACCAAATCGTCGACTGTCCGGATGCTGAAGCCCTAGAAGCTTTCAAACATAGTGTCCGGGGCGAATGGCTTGCCAGACACCTCGGCTAGGAAAAGCCGAGGACAATGGCAGCCCTAACAACTCTTATGACCCGCTTTTGCACAGGCGAGGACAGTTGGTTGGCCCGCAGCGGCACCAGCTTCCCAGGCACATCCGAAATCAGGGATGGCAATGGAAAGCCGCGACGCAATAAAAACAAGCATCAAAATAATGAAGACAGCTAGACAATACAGCGGTAAACGCCAGATTCAGGGGCTCCAAACCCGATCAACAGAAAAAGCCATTCAAAGGCAGCAGAGATGGTCCGTCCAGCCTAAATAAAATATTAGACAGGTCCTGTCAGATTCATGGCACCCCAAGAAACCTGCGAATCACACCAACAGAGAATGTTAGGTTTTCAAGCAAGCCGGCAAGCTAAACACCGAACACAAAGGAAGGGAGCCGCCAAGTGAAGATGAGGACGAGCCTCACCAGCCGAACACTGGGGGACAGAAAAAATTCCCACCGGAGGTCAAAATAGTGAACATGATTTATGCCACTCACATACCAAAGAGGAAGCGCAAACGCGCATTCCGAGACGTATATGTTGTAGAGCCCGTCGCCCCCAAATACAACCCATGCTCGGCCTGCCCAATCACTTTCGATCGCAGGGATCATCCAACTAGTATCCGGCATGGAGGTTCGGTTGCCTTGGTGCTCGACCCAATAATCAATGGATACCATCTCACCCGAGTCCTCATGAACGGCGGCAGTAGTCTTAATCTGATATATCACGACACTATTCGCAAGATGGGGATAGACCCATCAAGAATCAACCGAAGCAGTACTACCTTTAAAGGAGTAATACCAGGCGTAGAAGCCCGCTGCACGGGCTCTTTAACATTAGAGGTTGTATTCGGTTCTCCCGACAACTTTCAAAGCGAAGAACTAATCTTCGACATCGCTCCGTTCCAAAGCGGCTATCATGCACTACTTGGAAGAATGGCCTTCGATTGTTTCAATGTAGTACTGCATTACGCTTATCTCAAACTTAAGATGGCCGGTCCACGCGGCGTCATCACTATCAGCGGAAACACAGAGCGTTCTCTTCGTGCGGAAGACTACGTGGCGGCTCTAGCAGCCGAATCACTGAACGGCCTTTCCAACCCAAGTAATTGATCGGTCTTCAAGACCACGGACACGGCTAGATGTGTTCGGCGCACCACTATTTGTAGCATCCCAGATAAACCTGAGCTTGATTAACGGCTATGCCCCCATATGTGGTGCTAGGGGCTTCCCATATGTAAAAGGCCCATAGTTTGGCCCGACCCTATTTACACTAAACAGATTGAATTTTCACGGTTCATTAAGATTAACCGACCTTACACATGGTCACACCAGATTCTTTCACCTGGGTTTTTCTTTCTTTTTACAGATGACCACTGTACTATACCCTTCCAGGATATAGCACAATGGAGACAAAGGCGCAGACATGCAGCAGGGCCCCGTTCAAAGGTTTCTTTTTAGATTAAGACCATGTGTAAACCTTTTTTATTGTCTCTTGTTGGCCCACACCCTCCTGGTACTTAAAATGACCAAGAGGGATACCGGCGTTATTGGCAAGCTCATGATTCGCGGATCTAAAACAGACGTTACAGGGGCAGCAACCAATGTGTTTTTGGGATCTATGCTCCCACCACAGCCGCTCTTCCATCACGCCGGATTAATGCACGTACCTGGAAATTCAGGGCTCATTATCGAGGGCGGTACTCAGCCCATTATATGTTCTAAAGTCTGAATACCTTCGGGAGTATTCGGCATCGCGAGTTTGGCCTTATATGCATCAGCTCCCAATCATGTCTTTGGTCAATAGTTGGGTTTGCCCGGTTCTCGTGTTTTGCTACCTTATGTTCCGCTCTATCGGCTAAGGTGGCACCGGGAGAACTACTATGGTTGTGCCCTGGTTCATCCGGATGAGCACCTCAGTAGAGAAAACCGAAAACTGATTGTCATGATAAAGCGAGAGACTGGTCAACCACTCAATGACTCAGTGGAATCTTTGCAATTCCTCTGCATTAACGAAGGACCGGTTTCCCCGTCACGTATGTACACGCACCGTATTCGGATGAACGCGGACATACCAGGGGCTATATAGTAGCCCCATCGTCAAACTCCTATGGCTAAGTGGAAGTGTTAAAGCTATATAGTCTGATTGCCTCGTTCGCCGTGCTACCACCTCCTTAACAGACAAGACGTTGGATCAAGTGTGATTACGCGCTTTGCCAAACACCCCCGCATTATATGCGAGGGGGCTGAAGCCGATGACTGCAAACTTTCAGGTTATATACATATATACATAAGCGGCCGCACAGGAGGCACTACAATACTTTACGGGCAAAATGTAAAAATAGCCTTTATTATCAAAAGCATTGTTTTTACAATCAAGATACATGTCATTCGAACATGGTATTCTTTGAGCACTGAGCCTCTATTAAACGGGCACCTTCTAATACTTCTTCAAAATAGTGCTCGGGCGAGTCCTGGCCCCCGGGCAGACCCCTGGTTGCAACATCGGTGGCCTCCATCTTTGCCCAATACGTCTTAACACGGGCAAGGGCCATCTGCGCACCCTCTATGCACGCCGACCTCTTGACAGCGTTGATATGCGGCACAGCACGAATAAATCATTGTGCCAAACCAAAATAACTATCCGTACTTGGTTCCTTCGGCCACAGGTGATCCACGACGGCCTTCATGGCAAGCCCGGATAACCTATGGGGCTCGTCCCATTCGACCATTTGCTCATTCAATAGCAGCGGATACTTTGGAGTACTGAACTGCAACCAGAACAATCTTTCCACCTCATGATCTTCTCGATCTTTGAAATACGGTGTCGCATCAGCAGCACTCTTTGCCAAATCCAAGTATGTGTCTAAAGAACTCCACAATTGATCAAGAGGGACATACTTCGGATTGCCAAATTCCGTTCACAATAAAAAGGGCTTCCCGGCCATGATATCACCGGCTTGCCGAAGCTCCTCCCGATCCGCTCTGATCTCAGAGCGAGTTTCCTTTGCTGCTTGTAAGGCCTTCTTTAGGTCAGGCGTTTTCTCTTGGTTTTCCCTTTCAAGAAGCTCATATTGGCTGGCGGCATTTTGTAGCTCAACAGCCATGTTGGCTATTTTATCCTCACTCTGGCGATGAGCAGCCTGTTCGGCTTTTAATTCATCAGCTGCCTTCACGGCGGCCGCATTGCTTCCCCTGGCTTGCTCCTTGGCCCGGGCAAGCTCTGCCCGAAGGGTCTCCACGGTGGTAGCACCGTCTGCAGTCAAAGCATATTATCAATCCTAGCATCATGCTCTTATTAATATTTGCTGACCACCCAAATATACATACCCTGTGCCTCGTCAAGCCACTTGTTCACAAGCGTGTTGTCTGCATCCGCCACGTCAAGTTACCGCCTCAGTTCGGCAAATTCAGCAGTCCGGTCAGCCGCCGGATCTGCAGCCGCCTGCATACAAAACCAACGCTATCATTACCTGAGACTATGATCCTCTGCTCGCCTCATCCGGATGGCAACTATCTATACAAAGTAAACCTTGCGTGTACGGTACAATCAAAAAAATATCACTGTGCGTACCTCAATGCCTCTTAGCAGGCTCGTAAAAGCTTCATTCAACCCGCTTTTTGTGGATGAAATCCTCTCCACCATCGTACCCATTAAGGTATGATGTGCCTCTGAGATAGCCACTTGCTGCAGAAGACCCATCAATGTGTCCAGTTGTACATCAGACAATCCGGGGCTTTTTCTGTTGCTCTCTCTAGGAGCTGAAAAACCCAGACATCGGGTGGCCGAAGAGTTACCTTCTGGTCTTTGCGGATCAGGAGAGATCCTCCGGAACGACACCTCAGGGTCGTCCGCCTCATGAGGCGGAGAAGTAGGAGGAGGCGTTTCGCTCTCCATCATCTCCGGAGGAAGATCCCCCAAAGACGAACATTGTTGAGGGAAGCTATAAGCCGAACTGCAAAACATATGTCTCGGTCATTATTCCCAGGAAAAGAACAGAGTAGGTTTACTAAGCACCTTTGTTCACTTATGGCTCGGTTAATAGCTGGCCCCCCTGACGGTGTTGTGCAGCAATGTCGCCCTCCTGGGTGGGGCCCCCTGATGAAGGTTTCTTCCCTCGTTTGGAGACCTCTGCTTCCAAATCTTCAGGGGCGGCCCTTTTCCCCCGTGGGGAGAGGGGACGCCGGATTCTCCTTCCTGGTCATCCTCCGGCATAGGGGTACTAATTTCCCCGGTTAGGATGCATGACGTACCTCCAGCATGAAGTCTGCTCTTGGCTTCCTCATTCTTCTCCTTGTCCTCCCCTGAGGGCACTTGATAAGGTGCGCGAGCCAGCATCCAGGTTAGTACAGGATCTGTGGAATCCTCGGGAAGAGGGGACAAACACCTGATCCTCTCCGCCTTTCTTATCCAGTTCTGGCCGAGGGTGGTTTTTTAGAATAATGTTGTGACAAATATAATGCCAGCATGTTCGGTCGCAAAATTACTTACCTGGGTATCTGGACGGTTGCAGTCGAGACCCACATACTCTATGGTGACCAGACACTTTATTCGTGATCCGAAGAATAACTGATACATCCCTTCGAGCGCCCTACCGAAGAAGTGTTGAATAGTTTGCGGTCCTTCTGGGTTGAACTCCCACATATGGAGAGGTTGACGTTGGCACGGCAAGACCCGGCGAACTAGCATTACTTGAATTACTTTGACAAGGCTGATATCCTTCTTGAGGAGATCCCGAATGCGGCTTTGCAATGTCCGCACGTCGTCAACTGATACGTCTCCGTTGTATTTATATTTTTTTATTGTTCCATGCCAATATTATTCAACTTTCATATACATTTGGCAACTTTTTATACTATTTTTTGGGACTAACATATTGATCCAGTGCCAGTTCCTGTTTGTTGCATGTTTTATGTTTCGCAGAAACCCAATATCAAATGGAGTCCAAACGGGATAAAAACGGACAGAGATTATTTTTGTAATATTTGTGATTTTTGGGAGGAAGAATCAACGCGAGACGGTGCCCGAGGTGGCCCGCGCGCCCACTTTAACTGGGCATGCCCCTGACCCTCGTGGGCCCCTCGTAAGGTGGTTGACACCCTTTTTTGGCTGCAAGAAAGCTAATTTTTGGAAAAATATCTGGACAAAGTTTTAAATCCAATCGGAGTTACGGATCTGCAGATATAAAAGAAATGGTGCCAGGGCAGAATTTGAGAATGCACAAACAGAGAGAGACAGAGAGACAGATCCAATCTCGGAGGGGCTCTCGCCCTACCATGCCATGGGAGCCAAGGAACAGAGGGGAAACCCTTCTCCCATCTAGGGAGAAGGTCAAGGAAGAAGAAGAAGAAAGGGGGGGCTCTCTTCCCCTTGCTTCCAGTGGCGCCGGAACGCCGCCGGGGGCCATCATCATCACCGCGATCTACACCAACACCTCCATCATCTTCACCAACATCTCCATCACCTTCCCCCATCTATATTCAGCGGTCCACTCTCCCACAACCCGATTTACCCTCTACTTGAACATGGTGTTTTATGCTTCATATTATTACCAATGATATGTTGCCATCCTATGATGTCTGAGTAGATTTTTGTTGTCCTACCGGTGATTGATGAATTGCTATGATTGGTTTAATTTGCTTGCATTTATGTTACTGTCCTATTGTGCCCTCCGTGTCGCGCAAGCGTGAGGGATTCCTACTGTATGGTGTTGCAATATGTTCATGATTCGCTTATAGTGGGTTGCTTGAGTGACAGAAGCATAAACCCGAGTAAGGGGGTTGTGGCGTATGGGATAAAGGGGACTTGATGCTTTAATGCTATGGTTGGGTTTTACCTTAATGATCTTTAGTAGTTGCGGATGCTTGCTAGAGTTCCAATCATAAGTGCATATGATCCAAGAAGAGAAAGTATGTTAGCTTATGCCTCTCCCACATAAAACTTGCTATCTGTCTAGTAAGGTAGTCAGTTGCTTAGGGACAATTTCACAACTCCTACAACCACTTTTCCACACTCGCTATATTTACTTTATTGCTTCTTTATCTAAACGGCCCCTACTTTATATTTACGTGTTCTTAATTATCTTGCAAACCTATCCAACAACACCTACAAAGTGCTTCTAGTTTCATACTTGTTCTAGGTAAAGCGAACACTAAGCATGCGTAGAGTCGTATGAGTGGCAGATAGGACTTGAGAGAATATTTGTTCTACCTTTAGCTCCTCGTTGGGTTTGACACTCTTACTTATTGAAAGAGGTTACAATTATCCCCTACACTTGTGGGTTATCAAAACCTTTTTCTGGCGCCGTTGCTGGGGAGTCATAGCGTGGGGTGAATATTCTCAATACCATCACTACAAAAAAATACACTTCTGTGATGATACGTGTTTGTCACAGTAGGTCACGTTTTTTGTCATGCATGTACATCCATGACAAATTTATGACAGAATCAAGATAGTCATACATGTGCTGTCGTAGAAGTGTCCACTTCCATGACGATAAATCACGCGTCACAGAACTGCTTCCGTCAAGGGTGACTGACACGTGGCATCCACCGTAACAGAATGTCATTAAGCTATCGGGTCGGGTTTTGGATCCGATAACCCGTTAACAGCCCCGACCAATGGGGATTTTCCACGTGTAAAATCATCATTGGCTGGAGGAAACATGTGTCTGCTCATCGTTGGGACAGATGTCATCCACTCATTGGACGGAAGGCGCCTATGATACGTCGACACGTGGCACGGCCCAACAGAGGCCCATTCCTGTGAAAAGGCCGACCCGTTTGACTTGGTCAAAATGTGGCGGGTCGGCCCATGGAAAGCCTATTAACGGCATGTTCGCATATAGCCCATTTACAGCCCGCTAACCCAAGGCCCGTTACGCCCTATCCGAATTAGGCCCAGTAGCATCATCTGGGCCACCCAATATAATTCCAGCCCGTTTTCACTTCTGGCCCATGTATGGCCCATGACGTCTTTCGGCCGATATGAGGCCCTATGTAACTCTTGGCCTATTAACGACCCATGGTGAAACTGGCCCGTAATGAACAGTGTATCACTTTACACCCATTAACAGCCCGTGGTGAAACTGGTCCGTAATGAACAGTGTATCACTTTACACCCATTAACGGCCCGTGGTGAAACTGGCCCGTAATGAACAATGTATCACTTTATACCCATTAACGGCCCGTTATTCCGTTGGGCCATTTCCATCCCATGTTATCTTTCGGCCTTCTCGAAGCCCATTTATTCTTGCGCTCATTTCCAGCATTCGTTTATTTACGGCCCGTTACTGTCATTTTTTGCTTGTGGGCCAAATTCAGCCCGTGGTTACAGTCGGCCCGTTTGTGGTCCGTTAATACATTGGGCCGTTTTCATAGCGTCATGAAATACGGCCTATTGATGGCCCGTTATGGTCGGCCCATGAACGGAAGATTCCAACTCTAGCCCGTTTACGGCCATAATGCGGCCTGTTATTGGCCCATGTTATCATACTGCCCGTATAAGGCCCATTGATGATACGGCCCGTAGAAAGCCCATTGTTTCTACGGCCCTTAGAAGGCCCATTGTTCTTATGGCCCGTAGAAGGACCACTGTTTCTACGGCCCGTAGGAGGCCAAGTGTCACTACAGTAAATATTAGCCCATGGTTATTGTAGCCTAGTTTTAAAAAATAGGTTATTGCAGCCACTAGCAAACCGCAGAAAAAGAACTGCAATGACTACAAGCAAACAAATAAACAAGACAACAAGGAAATAAATAAGCAAGCACTTACGCTAGGCTATCACGGCTATCACATATTACATCCACTGGGCATCAAAGTTCGCCACCAGTGCAAATAAACGCATCGACAAAAGAATATACAAAACTGAGAGCACTTCAGAAGGCACTAGGCCTGGCCAGGAAGGCCCCCTCAAACAGCTGAAGAAGCTGAGTAGACCTTAGTTATGTCAATGATAGATGCATCAACACTAGATTTAAGGCTTGATGGTGCGCACGGCAGTCCTCTGACATCTTCATTGCATCTTTGAGTTCAAGTCGGAGCTGAGATGAAGAAAGCCTTTCCACTTTAAGTTGAGACTGAAGAAGTCGAACTGATTGAGGCAGCGACTGCATAGAGGTTGTCTCACACCTGCTGGTGAGTAGCTTCAACTCACTGTCTTCATCAAGACAGGACCTTGGGGTCATCTCGCTGTCCACAAGATGGTTTGGCTCACTATCTTCCCTAAAGTTCTGCCTGGCGTAAGATATACGACTCTGAAAGAGAAACAAGGAGACATGTAACAGGTTTCACAATTATATAAGCATATAAATGGATCTGTTCTGCATAAGGAACATGTTTTTACAACTACAATTTGAAAGTGGTAGTTGTTGCAAACATCCAATCAAATGTAAACAGCAAAGCAAACAGCAGTGGAGGAAATGATGCCTATCCAAATCTATACTAGAACAAAGTTTGAAGGCTTGAGAAGGATGAACTTACATTACATGTTAACACGGGCTGGACAAAGCCCTTCTCCATGTTGATGGAAGGATAATTCAATAAATTCCCCAAAGAAAATTCTTTATAAGCATTGCCATTATTCTACATTTTGTAAAGAGTAAATATAGATCAAATAATATTGGAAGAAACAGAGGATAATGAAGCTCAGGTGCAGACTGATGATACATAATCAAATAGCAATTAATTAAGTACAGCGTTACAAGGCAAAAGGGAGAGAGGTACTGACGAGAGCAATGCAGAGCCCATTATTGTTTTGAGATCGTATGATCCTTTGAGCAAGGAGATTCATCTGAAATTAGTTTTCATACAAGAGAGAAGGTAAGGCACAAGCAGAAATTTAGGAGTTCAAATTTTGAATTGATATCATAGACAGTACCTGACGCTGGGCTCCCAGCAGTTCTAATAGGGGTTTGGCCACTGGAGTAGGGGTAAAGTGTGGTACAGTTGGGCCTGTGTTTTCTGTGGCTGCTGATCTATCTGATTTAACAGGTGTCGGTGTCAAAACCGGCGGATCTCGGGTAGGGGGTCCCGAACTGTGCATCTAGGCGGATGGTAACAGGAGACAAGGGACACGATGTTTTACCCAGGTTCGGGCCCTCTTGATGGAGGTAAAACCCTACGTCCAACTTGATTGATATTGATGATGTGGGTATTACAAGAGTAGATCTACCACGAGATCAAGGAGGCTAAACCCTAGAAGCTAGCCTATGGTATGATTGTTGTTCGTCCTACGGACTAAAACCATCCGGTTTATATAGACACCGGAGAGGGCTAGGGTTACACAGAGTCGGTTAAAATGGTAGGAGATCTACATATCCGTATCGCCAAGCTTACCTTCCACGCCAAGGAAAGTCCCATCCGGACACGGGACGAAGTCTTCAATCTTGTATCTTCATAGTCTTGGAGTCCGGCTGATGATGATAGTTCGGCTATCCGGACACCCCCTAGTCCGGGACTCCCTCAGTAGCCCCCGAACCAGGCTTCAATGACAACGAGTCCGGCGCGTATATTGTCTTCGGCGTTTGCAAGGCGGGTTCTCCTCCATATTCCATGTGTTTGCCGAATAGTGTCCGGTTTCCTTATAAATGTTGCGCTCATTGGCTTATACGTCCAATAATGGCCCTCTTCCACATGTCGTATGAATGCGAAAAGCCAGGGTATTTTTACGTTTTACCCCCTAGCTGCGCGAATAAGCTGCCTATAAGAGAGGCGGGGATCCAGATCCGAATCACACCATCCTCCTTCTGCAAGTACTCATCGAAGCGCATCTGACAAAAATCCATTCCAACATGGACAGTCGACGCGGCTCCTCCTCTCGCGCTCCCAGTCCTCAGCCAGGAGATTGGAGGAGATGTTCAGTCCCGCATAGCGAGTTAGTGACGCTCCAAGCAGAGGGATACCTTCCCCCAGCCTTTATGGTTCCAGTTCGATCCGGACTAGCCACCTACAAGGGTGGGAAGCAGGTGGAGAGCGTCCCCAATCCCTCCAAAGGAGAGCGGGTATGCTTCGTCCCCTACCTAATAAGGGGACTCGGATTTCCCATACATCCGTTTCTCCGGGGGCTCCTGGAGTTCTATGGACTCCAACTTCACCACCTCACACCTGCCTCCATCTTGCACATCGCGGGCTTTGTAGCTCTTTGCGAGTTGTTCTTGGGCATCGAGCCCCATTTTGCGCTGTGGAAGAGATTGTTTTGCCTCGTACCCCATTCTCACGAGGGGTCGATATATCAAGTGGGCGGAGCCAAAATATGGCGCATCGCCGGGACCGGATATCTATCCGGAACCCCGAAGAAGGCGTCCGAAGACTGGTCTTCGGAATGGTTCTATATGGAAGACGCCCCGCTGTCGGATCCAGTTCGGATCGGCCTCCCGGAGTTTAGCAACGCTCCTCTGAAGAAACGCCTGAGTTGGCGCCCGCGGAGCCCTCAACGGGAAGATGATAGGAGCGTCCAATATTTGATGGGCCGGATAAGGTTACTGGCCCATTCCGGATTGACCATGATTGGAGTCATGGCCACATGCATTATGCGAGGGGTGCAGCCACTCCAATATAGGGGCCACCCCATGTGGGATTTTAACGGGGAGAATGACGCCACCCGTCATGGCCACAAGGGGCCGGGATCGACCGCCGATCTGGTGAAGATCCTGTCCGTCTTGTACAAGGGGGAGAAGGAGGACTTCCTCCGCACGAGTCCATTGAATGGATTCTCCATGAATAACCCTCGGAGCTGGGTAAGCGGACGTTTATATATTCAATCCGTGCTTTCAAAGTTAAGTGTCTTACTTTATGATTTCAACGCAGGAATTGCGCCGGGATGTGGAGGGCATACAAAGCCTGACTCCACAACCCGAGGATCCGAGAAGATCCCTTGATCCGGCCTCCGGAGAGGATTCGGACATAAAGGTGGAGCTGATTGACGGGGTGTTCCACCAACTCAGCATAAACAATGCTCTAGTCGCCATTACGGCTGACTACCCCGGTTTATCTCCGGCTTCCCAGGTGAGTACGACTGAAGTCGTGACACCATTACTTTTTAATGCTTATTTCTAACCACCGTATACCAACGGTGCTTCGCAGGAGGTGCCTTTGTGGCGGGAAGCCGAGCCCGCGGCGACTGGCCAACCAGGGTCAGTGCGGCCCAGCAGGCGGAGGAGGAGTGCGGCGCGAATCGAAACATCGCCGCAACGGTATGGCGCACCATTATCTTTAAGGGAAAGACTCCTGGGAGGTATACTAATGCTCATGATTCTTCCAGGAGAAAGAGCGCTCACCGGACTATGCCCGGAGAGGTTGCCAACCAAGCCTCCGCTAGCCAGGCTCCAACACCTGGTCCGGAGGGGGAGGCGAGTGCAAGGCGCGAGCCGGATGCTCCTCCAGCAGAGGATGCCGACAGGCTGTCCGCCACCAGGTCTGAGGTGGAGAGCGCCATGAATCACAGGCGCCGTCGGACAGTTCTTCATGACACGTGTTTCTCCCCAGAGGCGTTGAATGCCTTTAATGCAAGAGACACGCACCTCCGTGCTGCTCAAGATGGTTTAACCAGAGCCACGGAGCAGTATGTGAAAGACATACGGGTGAGGAATTTTAATAGTTATATATGCCAGTAGCCCCCGAGACTTAAAATAGTTAAACTAACTGATTTAAGGATCATTTGTTATGCATGATCTTATGGAGAAGAATACCCACCTGTCGCAGGAGCTTCAAGAATGCAAGGCCCAACTTGAGGCCACACTAGCCGCCGCCGGGGGAGCCACAGAGACCCCCTCTAGTAATACATATTTCGAAAAGATAAGTAGTTTATGAAGTGCGGCGTGTGCGTTTAGTCTGACAATAATATTGCAGAGGGTGCCGGACTAGATCCGGACAAGCAACATTTGCTGCGCCAGCTGAAGACCGGCGAGAAGGTGCTTATGAGGGTGCAGCAGGAGAGGAACAAACTCCAAGATGCCAACACCCAGCTAGGCGAAGAACTAAAAGATGTTCAGGTCCAGCTGTCTGACTCCTTAAAGGAGAATCGGCGGCTTCGTCGCGGCATTTACAGTAAGTGCTTGAGCAAACTCTTTTGAAAAGAAGAGTTCAGCGAGGAAGTCGATTGACAGAAATGTGTCTGTAGGTGTGCTCACAGGTCGTCCGGCGGAGGAAATGCCTGGTTCCACGGGTGACCTTCTTCCCGAGCTGCTGCAACTACACGAACATGTCCGGCAGGCGATGAGCGGCGTCGTTCAGGCCTTATGGCCGTCCGTCTCCCTACCCGAGGGTCTTGGAGGGCTTGCTGAGAAGCTTCAGGAAGTACGGCAGCGCTTCCGTCTGTGGAAGATATCGGCCTGCCGTCAAGGCACCAGGGAGGCCTGGGCCATGGTGAAGACGCGGTACACGAAGGCTGGTCCAAACCACATGGTCGAGGTCGGACCTGTGGGGCCTGATGGGAAGGAGATCCCTGTGAGCCTGATGTACGGCCAAGTAGAGCTGGCCGCGAAATATTCCCAACGGGACTGTAAACTAGACAGCCTGTTAGATGGGATTGAAGAGGAGTAGAATCAGTCAGTTTGACGATGTAATTTAAAATGACATGTAAAGTGCCTTCTAGCCGGATTGTAGATCTTTTGTCATTGCGGACCTTTTCGCTTCAACCTCGGGACCCAACAGTCCGGAGTGTGTCCGAATACCCTCATAGTTATACAAAAACCGGGGCATGCATGGAGACCAGGCGTAGGGGTCATAAGTGCTTTATCATACAAGTGCCCAACTAGCTATGTTATATTACATGGTTAGTAAGAAACATCTTCCATGGAGAATAGTTCCGTTAGGGGTTCCTTTCCCTGGGAGGCATGCCCTAAAGTGCAAGTCCGGACTGCGAAAAGAGCAGAAAAAGCATCTGGGGGCAGATAAATAAATAAGTAATAAATCCTCTTTCAAGTCACCGACCGAATATTCCCTTAAGAACGCTAGCCTTTGGCTTCACCCAGTCTGAGGTACACATCCGGCTGACCCGGCAGTAACAATCACAGAGGTGCTCCCTTTACCTCCTAGCCGAACAATCGGGAACGTAGGGGTAAGCACAGGAGCCAGGCAACCCAGCTTGGCCAAAACTTAAGTCATATCGATGCATATAATGGTGAGTAAAAGGTACATGCGGAAGTATGACACATGTGTTGGGCATGAAGCCCGTATAAATAAGCTTCTGTTAAAGAAGCCCCCAGGTATAACGAGTGCGAGTAGCACATCAAGTGTGTGCGAACAATGAGCAGATCAGCCCTCAAAGGATTTTACTGAAAGAGGGAGGAAAAAGGAGGGAAACAAAAGACAGCGAAAAAAAATATGAAAGATGGATGGAGGAAGGAGACGAACTCTGAGTCCGGCGCTAGGCGTAGAATCTTAGGACACGGGCTGCATTCCATGGGTTCGGCTCGAGTCGGTTGTCAGATGCGTTGCGTAGACGGTATGCACCGCCGGTAAGGACTTGGTCGATGATGAAGGGACCTTCCCATTTGGGCTTAAGTTTGTCCTTTTTCTTGTCCGGCAGGTGTAGAACTAGCTCGCCAACATTGTAAGTTTTGGCCCGTACTTCTCTGCTTTGATATCTTCGAGCCTGCTGCTAATAAAATGAGGAACGGGATTTTGCCACGTCGCGCTCCTCCTCTAAGGCATCCAAACTGTCCTGCCGATCCAACTCGGCTTCTCTTTCTTCGTACATGCGCACGTGAGGTGAGTCATGAATTATATCACAGGGCAAAACTGCCTCTGCGCCGTATACCATAAAAAATGGTGTGAATCCGGTAGAGCGGTTTGGCATGGTACGCAGCCCCTAGAGTACGGAGTCGAGCTCCTCTACCCAGTGCGTGTTAGATTCTGTGAGGGACCGCACTAATCTGGGTTTAATGCCGCTCATGATTAGACCATTTGCTCGTTCGACTTGACCGTTAGTTTGAGGGTGATAGACTGAAGCATAGTCGAGCTTGATGCCCATGTTTTTGCACCAGAGTTTAACCTCGTCGGCCGTGAAATTCGTGCTGTTATCAGTAATGATGCTGTGGGGGACGCCAAAACGGTGTACTATCCCGGATATGAAGTCTATCACGGGTCCGGATTCTGCCGTTTTAACTGGCTTGGCCTCTATCCATTTGGTGAATTTGTCCACCATGAACAATAAGTATTTTTGCTTGTGGGTTCCCCCTTTAAGGGGTCCAACCATGTCAAGCCCCCAGACCGCGAACGACCAAGTGATGGGTATAGTTTTGAGGGCGGTGGGTGGCATGTGGCTTTGATTAGCAAAGAGCTGGCAACCGACGCATCGTTGGACCAAGTCCTGAGCATCTGCCCGGGCTGTCGGCCAATAAAATCATGTACGGAAGGCCTTGCCTACAAGGGCCCGGGCTGCAGCATGGTGCCCACCGAGTCCGGCGTGAATTTCAGCCAGGAGAATTCGCCCTTCCTCTTCGGAGATACACCTTTGAAGGACTCCGGTTGTGCTTTTCTTATGAAGTTCTCCCTCATGGACCTTGTAGGCTTTAGATCGCCGAACTATGCAGCGGGCCTCATTTTGGTCTTCGGGAAGTTCCTGCCTAATTAAGTAGGCTAGGAATGGTTCCGTCCACGGGGCAATTACTACCATTATTTCGTGGGCTGAAGGTGTTATTTCATTGGCTGAGCCACCGATTGTGTCAGAATGTTCCGTGTTGGGTGGTGCAGTTGGTTCCGGGTTGTTATTTCTGGACTCCTCTTCCCATAATATGGATGGCTTAAAGAGCCGCTCCAGGAAGATGTTTGGAGGGACGGCGTCGCGTTTTGCGCCGATGCGTGCCAACACATCTGCTGCCTGGTTATTATCCCAGGCTGCATGGTGGAATTCGAGTCCTTCGAACCGAGCTGACATTTTTAGGACGGCGTTACGGTAGGCTGCCATTTTCGGATCCTTGGCGTCAAAGTCTCCATTTACTTGGGATATTGCAAGGTTTGAATCCCCGCGCACCTCTAGGCGTTGAATACCCATGGAGATTGCCATCCGGAGACCATGTAGAAGGGCCTCGTATTCGGCTGCATTGTTGGAGTCCGTGTACATTATTTGAAGTACGTATTGGACTGTGTCTCCGGATGGGGACGTCAAGACGACGCCAGCCCCCAAGCCGGCCAACATTTTGGAGCCGTCGAAATGCATGATCCAATTAGAGTATGCGCCGTACTCTTTAGGGAGTTCGGCTTCGGTCCATTCGGCGATGAAGTCAGCCAAAACTTGCGACTTTATAGCTTGCCGTGGTTTGTAGGTTATGTCAAATGGTAAGAGCTCAATGGCCCATTTTGCAATCCTGCCCGTCGCGTCGCGGTTGTTTATAATGTCGTTGAGAGGTACTTCGGAGGCCACTGTTATGGAACACTCTTGAAAGTAGTGTCGCAGCTTCTGGGATGCCATGAACACTGTGTACGCTATCTTTTGATAATGTGGGTACCGGGACTTGCATGGAGTTACGACAGTGGATACGTAGTACACTGGTTTTTGAAGAGGGAATTTGTGCCCTTCTGTTTCTCGTTCGACAACTTGATGTGTTGCTGCGATATATAATAACATCGGTTCGCCCAGGTTGGGCGCGGCCAAGACTGGATTTGTTGCGAATATGGCCTTAATTTCTTCGAGTCCGGCCGTGGCAGCATCCGTCCATTCGAAGTGTTCGGTGCATCGAAGGAGGCGATAGAGGGGCAGTGCCTTTTCTCCCAAACGGGAGATGAAGCGGCTTAGAGCCGCCACGCATCCAGTTAGTTTTTGTATTTGTTTGAGGTCTTTTGGGATATCCAATTGTGACAGAGCTCGGATCTTGGCTGGGTTTGCTTCAATTCCTCTACCGGATACAATGAAGCCCAAGAGCTTTCCGGCTGGTACGCCGAAAACACATTTTTCCGGGTTGAGCTTAATGTCATATGCTCGGAGGTTGTCGAATGTAAGCCTCAAATCGTCTACTAGAGTTTCGACATGTTTGGTCTTAACGACCACATCGTCTACGTATGCCTCCACTGTTTTGCCTATCTGGGTAGCCAGACATGTCTGAATCATGCGCTGATATGTTGCGCCAGCGTTTTTGAGTCCGAAGGGCATTGTGTTGAAGCAGAATGGTCCGTATGGAGTAACGAATGCCGTTGCGGCCTGGTCTGTTTCCGCCATCTTGATTTGATGGTATCCGGAGTATGCGTCGAGGAAGCACAATGAATCGTGCCCTGTGGTAGCATCGATGATTTGGTCGATGCAGGGGAGGGGGAAAGGATCCTTTGGACAGGCCTTGTTAAGGTCTTTGAAATCGACACAAAGGCGCCAGGATTTGTCCTTTTTTGGTACCATTACCAGGTTTGCTAGCCAGTCGGGATGTTTTATATCTCTGATGAATCCGGCTTCTAAGAATTTGGCTACCTCCTCTCCCATTGCCTGTCTTTTGGGTTCGGAAAATCACCGAAGAGCCTCTTTGACTGGCTTGAATCCTTTTAGGATATTTAGGCTGTGTTCTAGCAGCATGCGTGGGATTCCTGGCATATCTGAAGGGTGCCAGGCAAAACTGTCCAATTTTCCCGAAGGAATTCTCGTAGTGCGGCTTCTACATCAGGGTTTAATTGTGCCCCAATGGAGGCCGTCTTTGTGGGGTCCGTTGGATAGACCTGGAATTTGACTATTTCATCTGCAGGTTTAAAAGAGGTGGACTTAGATCTCTTTTCGAGTATCACATCGTCCCTATTCACCGTGGAGCGTAGCGCGGTGAGTTCCTCTGCCGCTAGGGCTTCGGATAGTGCCTCTAGGGCTAGTGCGGTTGTCTTATTTTCAGCGCGGAGTGCTATATCTGGATCACTGACAAGAGTGATCATTCCATTGGGCCCGGGCATTTTAAGCTTCATGTACCCGTAATGGGGTATAGCTTGGAAAATTGTGAATGCCTCTCGCCCTAACAAGGCATGATATCCGTTGTCGAACGGGGCCACTTGGAACGTGACCTCCTTGGACTTGTAATTGTCCGGTGAGCCGAACACTACATCTAGTGTGATTTTTCCTGTGCAGCGTACTTCTCGACTAGGGATTATTCCTCTAAAGGTTGTGCTGCTTCGCTCAATGCGGCTCCAGTCTATTTCTATTTTTTGGAGGGTTTCCTCGTAGATGAGGTTTAATCCGCTGCCGCCATCCATGAGTACCTTGGTAAGACGAAAGCCGTCCACTATCGGACTGAGGACCAATGCGGCTGGTGCTCGGGCTGTTCGGAATTTAGTTCGTCGCTGGCATTGAAGGTGATAGCCGTGTCGCTCCATGGATTTGTTGTTGCTACTTGGTAGACTTCGGCGAGGATGCGGATTGTTTGTTTCCGCATATTATTTGATGCGAAAGTCTCAAAGACTGTTAATACAGTACTGGTACTGTTGGGTTGGTTACCCGGGGCTAGAAAACCTTCGCCACTTTTGGCCACCTGCCGTAGTATCCAACATGCTCGAAGGCTATGTGTTAGAGTGGCGCCCTCTGTACTATGGATTTTACAGGGTCCATTGAGCCATCCCTCCAGTATGGTTCCGTGCCCTTTAGGGGGTTTTTGCTTTTTGGTTTTTGACCTAGGTGCTTGAGTATGACGCACCCTTTTATTTCGAACTAGGGTTATGTTCAGGGCCGGATTGTCCCAAAACCTGATTCGGTTTTCCAGGCACTCTCCATCGCACAGTATTTTTGTACTATGGTCGCCAGGTCGGCGAAGCGTGTAACTTCGCGACGACTTATCGCGTTCATGATTCCCTTGTCCGTGGAATTTTTGCAGAAAATTGAGGTTGCGCTTTCCTCACGGCAGTCCTTTATCCTGTCCATAACCTGGAGGAATCTGGCCCAGTAATGATGTACTATTTCATCGGGCTCTTGCCGTATTTGAGATAGATCGCTTATGTTTGGGTGGGCGGGCGGAATTAAATTCGGAACCCTGCCCAATCTGAGGCTCAAAGGCCGAGAAGTTTCCGGATTTGGAAGCTTGGATTACTGGATGTTATCCAACAAATCTGGTCCAATGCCTGACTTTAGGTTCAGTACTTGATTGTCATCCGTCCCTCCGCGGGAATCCGGCATGGAGGGATCGGGAATCCGGACATAACTGGTCTTTAACATAGAAGAAGAGTCGTCGTGTTGTTCCTCTACCACGGCAACGTGGTGGGTAGCCTGGGGAGAGTTAATTTCTCTCAGATCGGTTTTAAACCCAATCTGATCATAGTCTGTAGCGATTCCCAGGGCGGCGATGCGATCCAAGAGCTCATTTACGGAGGACAGCTCCATCGGATCTAGCTCCTCGGCGAATTCCGAGTTGACGTGAAGATCACTTTTGATGACCTGAGAGGTCATTGTCGGAGCAGTGGCCGAACATGCGGTCATAAGAAAACCACCTAGCCGGATAGTTTGGCCGGTGGCCAAAGCTCCCTTGGCGACGGCGCCGTCTTTAAAGACGGGAAAAGGCATCCCTCCTGATTGCGACAGCACAGAGGAACTCTCAATGAAAGCACCAATGTCGGTGTCAAAACCGGCGGATCTCGGGTAGGGGGTCCCGAACTGTGCGTCTAGGCGGATGATAACAGGAGACAAGGGACATGATGTTTTACCCAGGTTCGGGCCCTCTTGATGGAGGTAAAACCCTACGTCCTACTTGATTGATATTGATGATGTGGGTATTACAAGAGTAGATCTACCATGAGATCAAGGAGGCTAAACCCTAGAAGCTAGCCTATGGTATGATTGTTGTTCGTCCTACGGACTAAACCCATCTGGTTTATATAGACACCGGAGAGGCCTAGGGTTACACAGAATCGGTTACAATGGTAGGAGATCTACATATCCGTATCGCCAAGCTTGCCTTCCACGCCAAGGAAAGTCCCATCCGGACATGGGACGAAGTCTTCAATCTTGTATCTTCATAGTCTTGGAGTCCGGCTGATGATGATAGTTCGGCTATCCGGACACCCCCTAGTCCGGGACTCCCTCAACAGGTATCACTACCTTTTCCAAATACATAGTTTGTACTCCTTGAGGATCTGCACTCACCCTCTTCCTTTTGGCCATCTATTACGAAAGAACAACATTTAACTGGAAAAACATAGTGTGACGACACATGGAATAGGTACAGAAAATCGATAGGTATGGCATATAATCATATATGATGCTTAAACTAAGCAAATGGTGTAACAAAGTAGAAGTAATGCAAGAGGTCAGATGCAAAATATGTGCGACCAATACAACTTTGCAAAGCTAGAGCAAGCACCTTGATGGGTGAATAAGATAGGCCATCCTCCACCATGCCAAGTTTGTTAGCTAGTGGATCGTTCCGCAATATTCCTCTCGTGTGCCCATTCTCATATTCATTTTGATAATGTTTGATATCTGACATGCATGAAAACATAAAAACAAGTGAGATTTTCTTTGTAATGTAGAAGTGATTCTAATCCAATACCGCCTCCCTATAAACCCCTTTGTGCTATCTCTGTAATTATTTTAAAAGATGACATGCATGCTGTAATTTGTTGTGTGCATTAATATAATGTGGCCTACTACTCAAAATATGAGAGCTCCAGAAGTGATGACACTTTGCAGATGATAGCTTCAACATATAGTAAAGAAGAACAAGTCGACCTGGCCTGACAGATTCCAAATATACTAAGGGAGAACAACGCGACCTGGCCAATTGACCGCAAGAGAAGAGTATCATCTTAAAGAAGAGCAGAAGAGCAAGCAGATTGAAGATATTACAAGTCTTTCAATACAATGTCGGTTGTCCACCCATGATGAACCAGAGCGCACAGAGAAATACTATTCTTTTCGGTCTCTCCATATGTGGCTCACATGCATTTCGAAACTAAAGTAGGAACATTTAGCTCACCAATTAAACATCTCTCAGTTTTACTAATATCAGCAATAATATCAGATATGAATTTGTATAACTAAGCTTGTTTAGCTCGATGGGTGGAGCAGTGCTATTACGACACGAACCACGTAGGCTTATTGTGTTCATCATAAAATGGGGAAAACATAAGCATGATGAGTACAGTGTTGACCGTGGCAGTGGGATGGCTGATCTGAAGCTGCAAACCGCGCAAAGGGTAGTTAGGAACCGATGTTTGCTTTGAAATAACAACTAAGATTTGGTATGGACAAGAAAGTATGGTCAACAAGTGACAAAGAAATGCAATTATGTTGTCTCTCTATATGTCGCGACATGCATTTGGAAACTCAAGTGGGACCTTTAGCTAACCAATTAAATGTGTCGGTTAACTAATATCAATATCATATCACAATCATATTTGAACAACTAAGCTTTCGAATTCTGAGTGTTGTGTTGTTTAGCTTGAAGGGTGGAGTAATGCCAGTACGACAGAAAGCACCTACGTAGATCATAGTAGAGTAGATAAAAGGGGAAAACCCTAAGCATCAAGAGAAAAATCAGGAAAGTGAAACTAGCTGGAGTAGTGGGTGGCGCACATGCTTTTCGAAACGAATATAGGAACATTAGGTAACCAATTAAACGTTCTCTGTTTTAGTGATATGAGCATCATATCAGATTCGTATTTCAACACGTAAGCTTTGGGTTGAGGTCTTGAGGAGCAGTGCTAGCACGACACGAAGCACCTACGATGATGGTAGTGAATATAAAGGGGGGAAACCACAAGCTTTACGAGTATAGTGCCCGTGCCATGGCGGATCTGAAGGTGCAAACCGGACAAAGCTACTTCGCAACCAATGTTTGCTTTCAACTAGACACTACGATTTGGTACGGACAAGAAAAGTACAGTAAACAAATTACGATCTATTTTCCGGGTGAGATCAATAACTTAAGCACATATGGAAGAGTACCACCTCTCTTGCAACGCCATGTAGGCCTATGCTAATACGTCGAGGGTGCTGCAGGTGCGATGGCAGTCGGTGGCGGGGAAGAAGACTTTAGACGGCATACGGCCGGGCCGGGGGATATATCCTGTTGCCGTGGACGAGGCTGTCGTAGGAGCGGCAACGGCAAGGTGGACTACGGCGCCGATGAAGCGAGAGGAGGTGATGAAAGGATCATGGTCCAGCGCCGTGGATGAGAGACGTCCATCTCTTGCAGTGGACGATGGGGTATGGGTAGCGGCTCCGGCAAGGTGGACGATGGGGTGGCAGACAGAGGAGGCTGGCCGCAGTGTGGAGGTTGTCGTGCCGCCGACGGTGTATGAATGGGGAAATGGAGGGGAGGGGGGATCTCAAACTTTGGGACGCGCTTCCCTAAAATGGGGGAAAGTTACGAACTTATCCCCCGTTTAAAATTTCGGACATTGCGTCGGTTGGGGATAGGACGGTAATCTCGCATCTCCCAAATATTTGCCGGTAACTATTTCGGGCGAGGAGAGGGTGTTTTGCCGCCCACGGTTGGCGCCCACAGTGTATGAACAGGGCCGACAGGTAGGGCGGTTGTGTCATGTCTGATGGAAGTTACACATATGCCCCTATTTAAAATATTAGCCTACATCGATTTCGGACGAGGAGAGTTTGTTTTGCCGCCCACCGTGTATGGATGGGGAAATGGAGGAAGAGACACATGTCTTTCGGACGAGCTTGATTCAAATGTGTTTTGCCGCCCACGTTTGGCGCCCACCATGTCTGAATGGGCTCAGAGGCCGTCGTGTCACGTCTGATTGAAGTTACTAGTCTACCCCTATCGACAGCAGTGTAAATCCGGTCGATAAGGATGTACTCAGTGTCAGGGGTAGACAGTAATTTCCATCTCGCAAACACTTGCTTCGGGCAGCCCACAAATTATAGTGGGTGTTTAGCCGCTTCGTTCAAAACTTGGGAGAATTAGCATTCACGTTTGCCCTGGGACCTGGCAAACTACATTCAAATCCAATTTGTATTCGATTACGAATATCCACAGATAATTATACGTTTTGTTATTTATTTCTTCAACACCACAACAAAGATTTATTCCACCTTTATATATGACTATGATTTAGAAATGTCGTGATCTTCGAATTCAGTAGGTTGGATACACTCTGATTCAAACAGTTATTTCATCTAATACAATATGCTCACACGAAAAATAGTTCACCTTATGTCAATCATACAAGTACTGAGGATTACCTCGCCTAAAAGAACGGATCATTACAACACATGGACAACATGGAATTCCGGACAACATAGGGGGTCTTGCAACATAATCCATTCAAAGACATGACACAACATGCAAGTACAATAATCTAATGACAATTTCAACTGGTATCTAAAGAAGAACAGGGATTACCTTAGACTTCAGATAGCAGAAACAGCAGGACCTCCTCCGTCTTCAAATGCAACATTTTTACTTCCTCCAATTCTTGGGTTGCTTGCATAATGCGTGCCGCTAATTCCATAATTTCCAGCCTCAAGATAAAGATTACCTCATTCATGGCAGGCACACCATCTCTTTCTGCCTCTAGTAGAGCCTCAAGCACTATAATATCTGTGCTCAGACTGCTCTCCGGCGGTGTTGCCTCTGAACTGCTACCATCTGGTAACATGGATGGCGCACTGCTTCCACAAATAGATTCTGGGGTTGTACATTGTGTCCTAGTGTGAACATAAGTAAGAGATAGTTATCGTATGATCCAGGTAGTAAGCTTACATGGTAAATGACGGACGAATTATTGGCGGGCATGGCAAACTATATTTAAATGGTTCGAAGCAGCATCAGCCAAAAAGAATTAAAATGGTAAGATGAAAGTTGAAAGGAGTGTACAACCGCTATATTTAAGTTGCCAAGGCATCTAAGCAGTTGAAATAATTTGAGAAAGCACATAACAGTGTGGCCTCATATAAACTACGAAGACAGTCTTGTGATGAAGTTGAGAGGAAAAGTTAAGGACTCAAATGAAATAGGCATGCATTTCTTTACGATAGTACACAGGCACTGCTGACATATTGGCCAACTCAGGTATAACGTAACAACAAATAAGCATTCAAATCAAGCAATACAGCAAAGCAGACAACTGAACTATTTGTAATTCGGTAGCATTACACGTTGAGGGCACAAGCCAAGAAAGCAGCCCACTCACATTACATTTCGCATGTACTAAAACACATTGGCTTACCATTTGTTGTTGTGAAGCCTAGCTGTTGTTGCAATGTTCTTTGAAAATATCGTCAGCATCCCGTGGTTGCAAATCTAGTTGTTGTAGTTTATTCTGCACCATCTATTTAGGTAAAATTAATTTTAATCGCATGCTCTTGTCCGAATTGATCATCAATGGTTCAACTAAACTAATGAAAGAAGGGTGTGTGCATACACGACAATATATCTGCTTCCCTCTATTTTTATGCTTGTTCGAGGTGCCGGTCCCAAAAGAACAAATATTTTGCTTGATGGGGTTGGCAGGTCCATAATTAATAGAAGCATCAAATTAGTCATGCAACTTGGGAAGATCAAGAACACGCAAACAAGTAATGAACAGAGGCTCGGAGCAGTGATGTAATAGCTAGCATCAGAAAATGTAGGGTAAAACGAACAAAAAGCAGCGGAACCACATGCTAGTTTGCTGATGTGTAATTAAGCATAGAGAACATTAAATAGTCTGATGGAACCAACAGGTGGCATCAGAACAAAACTAAAGCATATTAACTATACTAGTATGTATGCACGTGCAATGCACATCTTAAAAGAATGGAGTGATTTTGGAGTGTGACTCGAATAAAGTATAATGGAGTGATTTTGATAAATGGAATTCCACCCACAATTGTTTTTAATATTCACACAAAAAACTGTACATTCACATCTAAAATACTGTAGGTTCATTAAAAAACTGTATGTTACTCTATTATTTTTTCTTCCCATTCACCTCCCAAACCTTCTTATCTGGGCTCAAGTCGTCATGCGCTCAAGCAGTAATATAGCCCATGAGGCATCGCATATGGGCCTTTTTTTCCTGGAAGGGCCACGTGAATATTCTAGAACATAGCAGAGGCAACAACAGTCTACTATTCATGGCGAATCCGGCTGATCTTAGCCCTTGGATTTTGGAGACCAACGGTTATGATTGATGCTCTGGATCCATCTCAAAACTGGTACACTATATAGTAGTACAGATATAGATATAGATGTGCACTGGTATGTAATTTAGCACATGTAACATGTTCACTGCCAGAAGTATGGCCCTACAGGTGCAAGTAGAATAACGCGTCTCATGAAAAACTGAATGATGCCCTGAAGAAACTCAAAGGTGCGGTGCATATGCTAGGAAAGTGAACGTAGGCGCCGGCCGTTGGATGATAGTACCTGATTCTCGGTGGCGTATGGGTATCATTGTCATAATTGATAGCTAAGGATCGTTGATGGTGCTTGTGTTGCGGTTAGTTTGGGCCGGATGTCGCCGTCACTGAAGCGGCTCCGGTGCTACGGTTGCAGCGCTTGTCGACATACAAGAAAGCTCATCTGTGGTAAGTGAACAGTTGCACAATAAAGAGAAAAACCAAAGGAGTACAAATTGAAATAACCTGATGAGGCTGCGGCGTCGGTAAAGCAGGGCCGGTGTAGTTGAATATGGAGTACGTGGAGCGGGTCCGTGCAGTGGACGAAGGCTTCGGCGGGCGCGTTGTACAGTGCTTTCGGTGAGGCGGATCTGTTGCCGAGGACGAGGGCTTGTATGAAGGGCCAGCAAAGGGGCGGACGAGGGAGTCAGTGAAGGGCCTACGCTGTGGTGGACGAGGGCGCCGGTTAAGCAGATCCGGTGAAGTGGACCATGATGGCGGTCAAGGAGATCTGGAGCGGTGGACAAGCCAGTCGCTGAAGCGGCTTCGGTGAAGTGGTGAGCTGGCAGTTGGGGGTTCCAAGGTGCGGAAGGTAGATCCGGCGGGGTGTGAGGTCCACCGCTGCGGCGGAGGACTAGATTCGGCGGCTTGCCATGGTTGGGTGGTCGGGGAGGGGAAGGGGAGGGGCTCTGGGGAAGAATGTTCGGGGCAAAGAGGGGAAAACAATGGAGTTACCAAAGCAGCCCTTTTCCGTTCATGTGGCAGGGGTAAAACAGGAATATCGCAGAGCTAAACTTTCGGGCGCGTGATATTTCGATGTGAGCGGGAAGTTTGAAAGCTTTTGGCGCCTAAAATTATAAGTATTCTGCTCTCGTACGGCCGGCTATGATATCATGGCCGACAATTTGTTTGTTTTGCACGCAAAAAAAAGTGCAAGTTTTGAAAATCAATGTCTCCAACTCGAAACTTAGATTGTCCATTCAATTCAAATATGGATCATTAAGCTACTACAAGAAAATACCATCATACGGTCCAATTCAAATTAAATTCCAAATGTGTTTATCCTAAATATGATGACAAAAGCAAAAATGTGTATGTGTATGAATAAAGTGAATGATTATAAAGTTTGAACATGCCCGTATGTGTATATCTCTAGGTTTGATATATGAATTTGAAATCACGAAATTCCGGCTTAAAAAATGTACCTCCGTTTAAATGAATTACAAAAGCTAATGATGGAGTTGAATTCCAAAATTCCAATGTTATGTTTGTAATTCTGGTACATCAAGGTATATCACTCATGTTCAAAAGTATCGTTATCTCATAGTACAAACTGTGAAACAAATTGATCAACCATGAGTGCACAATATCTCAATTACGCTAAAGTCCCTCAAATATAGACACCTCACTCTTTATCTGAAGTCACCCCCCCCCCCACCAAGACCACCACACACACACACACACACACACACAAGCACATAGAGAAGTCGTTCTCTCCCCCAGACACCAACACACGAGCACATTAACACCCCTCTCTCTTGTAAAGTCCGGACCCCAACATAGGTCTCTATCACTTTGTCTCCCGGGGCATGCACACATCTCTTCCTCACTCTCTAGGTCTCCCGCTATCTCTCTTACCCAAGCACACGCACTATGTAGAGTGTATATTTCCCATACACACAAAACGTCGCCCCCAAACGTCTATCTCCCTAGTTATGTGGTTCTCGTGCACTCACCTCACACACCACCCCCACTGCAAACAAGCACACTTTGTCTCCTTGTGCACCACTCTCCTCTTTCTATCTCTCCCACATGCGGACCCGCCCCAGCTCCATCCCTGTATACATATATGTCGTGACTCTTTGCATAGCTCCCTAATGTATAATCATTCTCGATTCCGCACATTGTTCTCTACACCATCTATTCTAGATCTCTCATGAAGTCCCTATCACACACACGATGACTCGCTTCCCCTGCGTCTCCGTTCATAGGCCAATTTTGGACAACATCAACATTGTCTCCCTATCTATACGCCATTTATGGACACAAACGACCCCTCTCGCCCCCTCTCTTCCTCTCTCTCTCTCTCTCACACACACACACCCCCCTCTTCCACACACACTCGATGTCTCTTCCAAATAGTCTGCTCCCCCCGCCCGCACCCGTGCTATCTCGCTACTACACATGTCACACCATTCCCCTTCCCTTATACTAGGTTTAGAGCATCAGTGGTCTCTCTACTCCACATACACTCTCTCCCTGTCACACACAAACGCGTGCACAAACACACACAGACACGCACAAGCACCCATTTATCTGGATCCTCATCTCTCCCCATGTCCGCATGTGTATCTCACACACTCACTCTCTAATTATGTATATATGTCTCCATGTTACACAACACAAAGCCCCATGTACATGTCTCTCTCTATCCTCCACACACATAGACACAAAGAATCTGTTATCATTGCCTCAGTCTCTAACATATCGCACACGCACACTGTCTCTCTCTCTCTCTCTCTTGCAAACATGCTCAATAAGGGTTTCCCCGTGAATAACTTGCCGTGTACTCATCAACAGTCGTGGCAGTACGGCGAACATGAGACGTGCAAAAGAATAAATCTACACGTGCTTAGACCACCTAGTAGGACTAGAGCAAGCCAAAAAGCGCGCCGCCGTCACCCCCTCCTTGTCGGCGACGGGAAAATCTTTGTTTTACACAGTCGAGAAGTCATTGTGCTAAGGCCCCACATGCCGAGGCGTTGAATAGAATGTAGATGCTAGTTTACGGAAGCAAGTATCGATAATACGTTTGTATCTCCATACTTATATTTCTTCTTTTATAAAAAAACCGAGTTGGTGATGATGGTACGTGTGCCATCTTGCAATATAGACCGTCTGATCTATATCTGACGGATGGAAATTAAACTAAAAGATACCCGCACCCCTCTCCACATTTGCAGACAAGGACTTCCCTCGTTCATCCTTATCTCCAACAAACCTCATTGTTGAGCAATTAAGAAAGGAAGCCTCTGGAACAAACTGGCCTAGTGGTCGTTGCCGGCGTCGTCAATCCCCATGCCTCTGCTCAGTCCGACCACCAACCACCACCACACCCAACTCCTCTTCACCTTATCTCATATTTCTCGAGATATCATTAGTTTTTACACATGGGATTACTCCTGCAAGGGTCAATCACAACAAGTGTTTTTATAAAAAAATGCATCTTGATGTTCCATTAATGCACGGATCTTTCTAGTACTCCTACACAAGACTAAGTTGGTGATGCTGGTGTGTCTACCATCCGTCGTTTCTGACCATTAGATCTACATCTAACGATTGTGAGGTAAGTTGTTGCCTTTTCTCACCAACATCCCACTTGTCTACCAATTTGCAGAAAAACCCATAATTAGTATCTTAAAACCAACCACATCCCTCCCTGACCTCACCAAAACAGCCCAAGGAATATATTATAATTGAAACATAATATACATATGTATATCAAAATTAGGGTGTTTTGTACCAAGTTTGTGAATAAGTATTATTCTAATTATGATTCGTTGCAACAGACATGAACATTGCTAGTATTTCCAACCATGTATTTTTTTTAGTATTCCGTAGTTTCGAGTTTTCCATCAAGATATTAGTCACTCATGGTTGATATTTACTTTCAATCATGTACACATATGCACTATGTCACTAGCCTTGCTTATTGGCTTCCAAAGCTTAACTTTCACTCCTACTTACAATATGTAGAGTATTTAACAAAAAACTACCACTTTCAACCAGCCCTAGGAAGAATCTATTGTACAAAAAATAGCAAAAACATACCCAAAATTTCTTAATCCATGCCAAAAACTTCTACTACCTCCGTTTCAGTTTACAAGTCTTCGTGTATACCTAGGTTATCAATTTTATCACCCTAATATAAACTATATAGCACAAAAATTATACCTTTTGAAAGTAGAAACTCCATAGTTTATGTTGGTATATTTTTTGTAATATATGACTTGTATTAGGTTGGTCAAATTGACGACCTAGGGGTACGCGCACGCCGTGTAAACTGAGAGAGAGGTAGTACTACCTAGTACTCCTACCGATTAGGTTCATTTAAACGCCCATTTATGACTGGGTTAGCCCACACGTCCGTGCTGACGAGGCAGCTTGAACCAACACATTTTGTTTGACCATTGACACGAGGGACCCACATCTGACCTTCTATCCTGTTATTCCCCCTCAAATCATTATTTTTCCTGAACATTACTTCAAACAGTACTGATGCGTGTTCGTCGGTGGCGCCGGTGATGAGCGAGTTGGCCGCCGCTCCGTCGGACGGGCCAGACGCCGCGCTGGCCTCCCCACGGGTTGGCAGGCTGGCCCGAGCGTGACTCATGAGCGAGAAAGCCGCCGTGCTGGCCTTCGCTCGAGCCAGATGGCTGGCCTGAGCGCGGCGCGCGCGAGCAAGCCGTCGCGCTGCCATGCCCATCTAGCTAGCAAACCTTGCAGACAAGCAGCTGGACGGAGCTATCTTGGCTAGCTAGCGGCCGCGAGCATCGGACGGGGCTGGCATCTGGGCTGCCGCAACATGGGCTCCGCACCGTCGGTGGTTTTGACCTCGCCTTCTGCCGGCGGCGGTAGCTGCGTTGTCACACCCAAGATGTGACCCTATCCTAAAGGAACTCGAAGGTCCTACCAAGGATAGAAGCACATCTTGAACACGCTTTTGCAAGGTGGATATCATTACATCAACATTACATAATAGATAGGGATACATACATAAGACATACAATGCCACACGAATACAACATCATCTTATATAAGAGCACCATCCGACTAGGGATGAAACACAAACAGAAACTCAAACGACATCCACCCTGCTAGCCCAGGCTGCCGACCTGGAACCTATCCCCTGATCGAAGAAGAAGCAGAAGAAGAACTCCAAAACAAGTGAACATTGCTCTCGCGTCATGATCATCGCAAAACCTGTACCTGCAACTGTTGTTGTAGTAATCTGTGAGCCACAAGGACTCAGCAATCCCATTACCATGGGTATCAAGACTAGCAAAGCTTAATGGGTAAGGAAGGGGTAAAGTGGTGAGGTTGCAGCAGCGACTAAGCATGATATGGTGGCTAACATACGGAAATAAGAGCGAGAAGAGAGCAAACAGAACGATCGTGAAGCTAGCAATGATCAAGAGGTGATCCTGAACTCCTACTTACGTCAAACATAACCCAAAACCGTGTTCACTTCCCGGACTCCGCCAAGAAGAGACCATCATGGCTACACACACGGTTGATGCGTTTTAATTCGAATCAGGTGTCAACTTATCTACAACCGGACATTAACAAATTCCCATCTGCCACATAACCGCGGGCACGGCTCTCGAAAGTTTATACCCTGCAGGGGTGTCCCAACTTAGCCCATCACAAGCTCTCACGGTCAACGAAGGATATTCCTTCTCCCAGGAAGACCCGATCAGTCTCGGAATCCCGGTTTACAAGACATTTCGACAATGGTAAAACAAGACCAGCAAAGCCGCCCGATGTGCCGACAAATCCCGATAGGAGCTGCACATATCTTGTTCTCAGGGCAACACCATATGAGACTAGCTACGAGTAAAACCAGACCTCAAGTTTCCCCAAGGTGGCCCCGCAGGCAGCTCAGTTCGGACCAACACTCGAAGGAGCACTGGCCCGGGGGGTTAAATAAAGATGACCCTCGGGCTCCGGAAACCCAAGGGAAAAAGGGCTAGGTGAGGCAAATGGTAAAACCAAGGTTGGGCCTTGCTGGAGGAGTTTTATTCAAAGCAAACTGTCAAGGGGGTCCCATAAATCACCCAACCGAGTAAGGAACGCAAAATCAAGGAACATAACACCGGTATGACGGAAACTAGGGCGGCAAGAGTGGAACAAAACACCAGGCATAAGACCGAGTCTTCCACCCTTTACCAAGTATATAGATGCATTAATTAAATAAGAGATATTGTGATATCCCAACATAATCATGTCCATCATGGAGCAATCTTCAACTTCACCTGCAACTAACAATGCTATAAGAGGGGCTGAGCAAAGCGGTAACATAGCCAAGCAACGGTTTGCTAGGAAGGGTGAAAAGGTTAGAGGCTGACATGGAAATTGGGAGGCTTGAAGAACAAGTGATAGGTAGCGTAGCATAGCGATAGAACGAAGCAACTAGCATAGCAATGATAGTAGTGAGATCCAGGGTGACGGTCATCTTGCCTGAAATCCCGCAAGGAAGAAGAACGAGTCCATGAAGAAGACGAACGGGAGTAGTCGAATGAATCCTCACAATCGCAACATTACCGAAACTAAGAAGCAACACCGGAAAGAAACAAACAACATGGTAAATGCACAAGCATAAACATGGCATGATGCACAACCAAGTATGATGCATGTCCGATTTAATAAGGCATGGCATGGCAAAGTGCAACAAACAATACTACAAGTTGAGTGGAGCTCAATATGCAACGAGTTGCATATTGATGAAACACCACATCCATTTATTTAGTTCTTTCTCGTATATGTACCCAACAATATTAAATGTTCTTAAACATGGCAAGAGGTGAAGCATAGTAAACTAACTATTTAGGCAAGTTTAAATGAGGCCAGAACAACAAACAACAATTCCGGTAAGTCCCCATATGCGTATTATGAATTTGGTACTGTTCTGCCTTATACACAATTTTAGAGTTGTTAAACATGCAAAGTAATGCTACCATGTTAATTTATGCATTTTTCTAGCCCATTTACATATAAAGAACAATTAAAACCGAGCTACGGTTATTTAGTTATGAAATAAACCATTTTAACATGTCAAACATGCAAATGATATGCAAACAACATTTTATACATTTTGAACATGGATGAAAGCAGCATATTGTGAAACTAGATAAAATTCTAAGCATTTTACATATATAGTTTGTTTAGTTTGGATGCATGCATATTTAGATATGAGCAAAACAAAACAGGGGCATTTTTAGAGGTAGAAAAATAATTCAAGTTTGAAATAAATTCAAACTTGAGTCATTTTTGGACCCAACCAAAACATCTTCAAATGAGCTGAAAGTTGACAGAGGGGTTAACGACAAGATTTAGGGTTTGTAGGAAAATAAAGAACATTTTATGGACAGGGAAAATGTCACATGAAAATAAATGTAATAAAGAAGAAAGGAGAAATTTGTATGGAATAGAAACTTGGGTGAACTTGACGAATGGTCGCTGGTCTGAGCATGTTGCATGAGTGAGGTGGAGATAGGAAGAAAAGGGGGGTGGGGGTTCACCCAAGATCACACAACAAGACTTCAAGATGCAAACCAAAGGCATGATGCTCATGATGCAAATGCAACAAAAATGACATACGCAATATCATGAAGCATAGAACAAAGCAAGGATGGTGCAATGTAATATAATATAAGATGAACATGATGCAAGAAGCAAAAATGACAAGGCACTCAACATGATCACGGCATAACATATAGGAATGAAATATGCAAAACAATTATGATAGTGCAACAAACATAACAACCACACGGCAACAACTAAAATAAATAGAAGGCATCTGGAGCATCGGTGTTGGGGCATTACATGCGTCCCATGGCCGAGGATGACTAGGTGGACGGGCCAGACCGCCAGAGGTAGGAGGTCACTCGAGGATTTTGGTTGGTAAGAGCATGTACAATGGTTGATAAGGTAGTCTTATCTTAAGTCTGCCACGTATGCAAGTGGTAGTAGTTTATTGGCATTTTAGTGGTTTCTTGCATTATTAGGGGTTTCTTGTAAGGAACAATGTACGTACTACTAGAGACAAAAGGCGATTCTAGGTTCCGTTGTACTCCAATGAGTACTACTAGTGGTCGCGGGAGTGTATACCTCGTTTTGTGGGTTCGATCCCAGCCGAACGCACGGCGGCCTTTAAAAAAAATAGTACTAGTACTACACTTCGCTGTGAGCCAATATTTTACACGGGTAGCTTGAGTTTTGAAGTCAAACGGACATGCGGCCCCACAATCTGGGTGCACTGGACAGCCTAGCCACGTGAACGGGTTTTCCTTCCCAGCATCCCGTGGCTCACGTGCTCGCCCTAGCGGCACCTCGCTTGTAGCTTCCTCATCAGCTAGTAGTAGCATATTTAAACTAGCGCCTCCCAATTAAGCCCGAGGAGCCGGAAAAGCCTGGAGGGGCATTGGGAACTATGCAATATGGCTCTGTACTCTATGTAAAGTGTTGTACTACTAGTACTCTGTAGCTTGTGGCGTTGCACGCATGGACTTCACTCCATTATCGGCTCTATTATAAAAGAAATTCCTCTTAACGTGTTTTTTTTCGAAACGGAGGCAAAAGCTTTGCTTCATCTCATTCATAAAGAAGGAACTACTAACAAAGTTTGACGAGATCCATTACACCTCCACAAATGGAAGCGAAAAGCCTAGTCTCGCTGTATCAAATAACTCAAATGTTCTGCCCACGCAGACCGCAGTAACCGTCACTGATAAACAGGCTGCTAGTGTGTGCGTGAGAGGAGCGGCTGAGTATGCCAGCTACTCCTACGTGAGAGGAGCAGCTGAATATAGCACTGAGAGTACCCACTAGGCCACTACGCAGGTGTACTTCCCCTGCATTGATAGTACAACGATGGTTCTACAGAACAGTAGTACCCTCCACTTCCAACTGTAGCTCCTTGGCCCTGAGATTCAAGAGTTCAAAACTAGTGCACTATACTTAGGGCTGGGCATTCGGTTTCCCCGAACCGATCGGTTCGGTGCTTCGGGTAATTGTGAAATTCGGTTTACTGGAATTGCTGACCGTTCGGTTTCCTCTAAAAGCAACAACCGAGATTTCGGTTGACCAGAACATCGGTTCGGTCCTCGGTTAAGACCGACCAGCACCGATCTGTTAGAAATCAATGATGGAATTCGATGCTTCCCCATGAATCGCTGGTTGCCCACGCCCTCGCGGTCGAACCCTCGTATGGAAAGAGATAGGAGATGGCACAAGAATGGAGAGATAGTATACCTGTCCTCCATCATGCCCACCTTGCCGCACCCCACTTCAGCGCGCACCTTGATGAAATCTGCTCGGACATCCTCTGCTACGAGCCTACGACTCCCTCCGTCCCTCGGTCCCTCTTCCCATGGCCGCCATTCGAGACCGCCATCAATCCCGCGAGACGGCTAGCGACCTGCGAGGCAAGACAAAGGTTGCGACAATGAGCCAGCGAGATGGGGGCGGTGAGGGTTATGGGAAGATAAGTTTTTTTTATTGAAACGGAAAGAGATAAGAGATGGACCGCCGCGTGGACTACTCTGGAACAACATAGAAAATTGGGTCGTGGGCTGTGAAGTTTTAACGGCAGCTGGGTTTTCTCCTAGTATACTACTAGTATTTACAAAGCACCGGAGTACATGAGTGTTCGGTGCTTCGGTTACTGGACACGTACAACCGAAATCACCGATCTAGCTTCGGTTTCCCAGGATCGCCGACCGAAGTTCTGACCGAGATATTCGGTTTCGGTGAATTCGGGTTCGGTACCGGTTTATTCGGTACGGTTTTCGGTCCTCGGTTTTTTATGCCCACCCCTAACTATACTAGACTAGACTAGACTAGAAGTACAGTACATCGCACTAATACTCGTAGTTGAGAAAAGTAGTACTGGTACTGCTACAGTATGAGTACGTACTCCTCCGTCACATAATGTAAGACGTTTTTTGACACTAGTTGGCGTGTACAAAAAATGGCAAAAACATACCCAAAATTTCTTAATCCACGCCAAAAACTACTACCTGGTGCCAAAAATTTCTTACTAGTGCTATTATTTACAGTATAATGCAATCCCATAACGTTCCATAATGCTAGTACTAGTAGTAAATAATAGCCTCACCCCTTCGTAGAGGAACGATCTACAGTTGGAAGGGACGAGGCCCTGCGGTTACTACGCTCTTATCTCCTCCTCGCCAGTTCCCCTCCCCCCGAAGAGAAGGCAGTTCGTCGCTGCTCCCATGGATTCGCCAGGCGGTTCTCCTCCTCGTCGGGGCTGGGAGACCTTGGACGATGATCCTCTGGGAGAAATCGCACGCCGCTCCGACGTCCTCACTGCCGCAAGACTCGATGCTTCCTGCACCAACTTTTTCAAGACGCTGCTTAAACAGGTTTGGTTTAAGGCCATGCTTGTTGGTCTTCCATGTGTCCTTGAGGAGAAGGTTCTTCTATGGGACAATCCTTTGAACAGTCCACCGCTCCCTGGCCATGGTTACACGTTGACTCCGATAAAGTTGCCGACGTTGAGAGGTAGTCGGATTTTGTCCGATGAGCAGGTCAGTAATGGAGTTTGATCATGTAGTACTTAGTTATTCCATTTCCATCCCGTAATTTCTCCGCTGCCCACCATCTTATATATAGGTCTGGGTCGGTGCCAACGAAGATTGCCTTGCATACCTCCAGCCGGATACCACCATCATTTTGCACAACATCCACAGCAGTGCGGTCATTCCGGTAGACCCCTTCTCCACCATTGGGATCGGCCTTCCGGACTGGCTGGGCTTGAATACGTATGATGATGCCTACATGAGATTGAAGAAGATAGCAATTGCGGACCCGCCGACAAAGCGACGCGGCTACGACGATTACTATCTCATCGCGGTGTTTGACATAAGGATTGCCATCAATGCAAGACACAGTAATGGCAGAGGCTCGCGCATGTTGGCGGCGGCAGATTTGTACCCCTACATGTTCGAAGACGTCGTGCGCCATCTAGGCCGCATCTTCACGGTGACAAGCCAGGGGACTTGTTTCATCTGGTTGCCATCCTACGGTACGGGAGATTACAAACAAAATGCACAAACCATCATTTGCATCCCTAACGGTACTCCATTATTTTGCAGGGACCAGTCATCCCCCGATCAAAATAAGATCGCCGATCTTGGATGTGCATTTGCATCCGCCATTCGGTCTAACCTGGAACCTTGTAGCTGACTTTGGCATATTGGGATCAACTATCTTAGCAGTCATTACCCATGGTACCACTGATGTGCAACATGGTCACACAATCTACCACGATCGGACCGTCACCATCTACCCAGGTATTCCATTTTTTAACCCTCTCGCCTTCTCTTTCATTGTTGTACTAGTAGTATACTTAGTACTACTAGTAGGAGTACTTTTTACCTTGGAGGACGCGTATAGCTAGCTGGGCCCTTGAAGACTTGAACCCACTAGCTACCACCATTTTTGTTTTTCCATGTCTTACTATCTCATCCATGTAGCCAAGAGTGGCTATATATAATAAGCCGGTTATTTTACTTCCTCTATACTGGAGTAGTACTATTTGCTGCACAGTATTACTGACCGCCATATTTGAGCACAACATTATTATGCATGGACCTTGACTATGTACGTCACCATGTGTCCAGATCTGGGATGCCGCGTGTACCAGATGAACGGCGCCGAGTTCGACCCCCGTGATGCTACGTGGGTGCCGAGGAACACTCTTGGAGAGTACTCGCTTTTCATCGGGGACAGCTACCCCATTGTGAAGCGGATGCCACCTTCCGTGCACGACACGGAAGGCCTGCCGTTCATGAAGCATGGTTGTGTCTTCATTGCGCACCGCCGGATGAACGACATGCTGGGACACGCTATCCCTGATTTATGCCGCTTCAGCTTGGATGAGTCTCCATCGTGTGGAACCGGACTAGAAAGCTGCGACAATGATTCCCGTTGCCCACCGCTATGGATCGTGCCATCCATGAAGAACACCTGGGACTGGAACCTAGAGGAGGACATGCATGTAGCCCATCTATAATGTGTAAGTGGAGTACGGTAATTGTGAACGGTAGCGCTGTGAATATATGTAGACTAGTCGTGCACAAATTTATCACATGAATTGGAGATGAACTTGTGTGGCATACTGGCATTTGTCCTTTAGAATTTATTACTAGTAAATGTGTTATGTGTACGTGCAACTTGTGTGGTTATTGCACGGGCTCCAACACGCTCTTTGAGAAAAAAAAGGTGGCACAACTTTGGATATACGTGACGTGGCGGCATCATACAGTAGCATCGTTCGCTATAGTTGTAGTACACTCCTACTAGGACAATAACTCCTATAAAACCTTGCGCTTGGCTCTTTGCCTCTTCGGGAGGTTCAAAAGTTCATACTCATGTGAACCTTGCACTTGCCTCTTCGCCTCTTCGGAAGGTCCAACAATGATGATACTACAGTACAATATGCATCTGGCAATCTGACACCGATTGAACTGCTGCACGTCCACCGCGAGGGCGAGCACGAGGGAGAGGAAGAGGGAGAGGGTGCTGTAGTCAAAACCCTCTCCTCGTCTTGTGAACCACCGCGCGCGTGGGCGAGGGGGAGGCGTAGTAAGAAAGCTTCTCCTCATTCGGCGAGTTGACGGGACACATCAAAGCAGTACTAGTACTAGTAGTAGTCCATACTGCGTCCTTTCCGATTAATATGGCTTAATTTGAAACGAGAAAAATACACTGACGGTCAATGTATGTAACAATACGCTCTTTACGATCACTATATAGTTTTGCATTGATTATACGATCACTAGCTCATCGTAGAGCACCGTATTGCACCCTACTGACCGGCCACATAGTCGACGTGGCACTTTGTTGACTGGTTAAATTGTCACCTGGTTTCTGGGTCCCACCTGTCAGTTGGCGGACCAAAGAAATCAGTTAAACAAAACTTTACGCAGGCGCCACACGAGTCCAACCCTTGCGCCCGAACCGCCCTGGCTGTGTATGTGAGTGCATGCACGTGTCCTCCCTCGGCCTTCCAACAAAGAGTGTACATCGGCTATAAAACAAAGAGTGTAGTAGTACATGATGTACATCTACACTTCCAATGCATTTAGCCTTTAATCTAAATCGATATTGATTGACTAATGCACCAACTTGTGCTGTAGGTATAGGCTACATGTCTATCCTTAATTACAGCATGCAACGGCCTTCATTTAATCTTCTTATCTCAATGGTCGCATGCACACATAAGTCTGCTACTTTTGGGCGTTAATTATACCCTGGTCAATGTGTAAATCTCTAAATGTACAGTCTTTCACGGACGTAGGGAGTAGGTTGAGCACTTGAGCGTGAGCGTGTGTGTTGCGTCGTGTGCTGTGTGCCGCATGGGTGCGTGAGTGTTGCGTGCGTCCATGTGGAGTACGTGTGAGTGTTGCATGTTGCATGCATGCATGCATGCATGGGGCTTACTCCCTCCCATTGACATGTTCATATTTCAAACTTCCTCTGTTCCCTCCATATGGTGATACTCCCTCTGTTCCCAAATACTCCAGTACGGAGTAAAAGCCTCCCTCTGTTCCCAAATACGGAGTATTTGTCTTTCTACAGATTTCAACAAGTGACTAGGTACGGAGCAAAATGAGTGAAGTGAGCGTAGAGGCATAGGGATACTGTAGAAAGGTAATCCTCGCGATCCATCATTCCCCATCTCGGTCAGAGAGAACTATTCAACTAGTCTTCCCAGTGAAGTGACAATACACACTGCAGCAGATGGGACACGTAATTAATAAGCTGAACCAGCGTGTTGGTGTTACTAAATCAGCCTTACCCAGTACTGCAATCATGTTTGCCAGTAGAGCACGCTTCCGCAAATACGCCTACGCACCTGTGTCCTCCATTAACTGACATATGGGCCCTCTTGTGGTAGACCCACATGTCATCGGTGTAACTATTTACACTCCGGAGGACGGTGCCTATATCCTGGTAGTAGTACTAGTAGAATTGAGATTTAATGCACTTTCTTCCCCGTCTTCCACTCTTCTTCCTCCTCTCTTCTTCTTCCTCCTCTCTTCCCTATCGTTGGCCACACACCATTTACCCCCGCTCACTACTCGCCCGCCCGCGCCATCTTCCTTGGTAGCTCGCGCGTACCATATCCCCCCGCTCACTGCTCGGCCACACGAGGAGAAGCTTCTTCGCTCGCCCGCCCGAATCCACTTCCCCGCTGGCTCGCAGGCACCGAAAACCCCAATGGCAGAACCGACTGACACGCAGAGCCACGATTGGAATTCCCTCGCCGATGTTCTCTTGGAGCGGATCTGTAGTCGTATGGACCTACTCAGCCGCATGCTCGGTGTCTTTGTACCGTCTACTCGTCTGCAACCGGGCGGCTCTTTTCAAGACACCCTGCTTGCTGATGCCCGATCCTTGCAGGTGGCCCAGACACCGACTTGATGATTCTATGGAGGTTGCCGTGGTGCCCCTCGACATCCTACCACTACCCGTCCACCTGTCCTTCATGTGCGGCCACTACTAGGCGGGCATGAAGGCCAACTGGATCATCCTCATCCACCACATCGGTAGTCCGTGGCGTCTCGTGGATATCTACACCCAGCGAGAGATCACCCTTCCATCGTTGGATACCGCCGACATCGAGCCTCGCAGCCCGCCGGACACTCCTGCCTACTATGCACGAGACGCGTCAAGATTTTGGCTCGACCTCTGTTTGCAAAAAGTTGTAATCTGCGAAGTGCCCACACCATCAGAAGACTACATGGATTACAAGCTCATTGCCTTGTTCAACATGGGATTGGTCTATCTGGAATCCGGTCGCCATACATGGTTAGGGCTCATCATCAATCCTGGTGAGGCAACATTTCTGTCTGGTGCTATAGTGCATGATGGTATCGTTTACGCGGTCGACACACAGATTGGCTGCCTATACTGGTGGAATCTATCTTCGTGTAATTGTTCTATCTCATCTCATCTTTACCTTATGAATACGACTGCTTGTTCATTTGTTACAAATTTAGAATGCATAGCATGTCTATAACCACATCATTGCTATATGTTCCTCTCATTTCCTAGATTTTTATGACCACACATGTTATTGTTAGAGTTGATATGAGAACAATTGGCATCTAATGATTGTTAGAATACATATTATGAGCATAACATCATGATTGCTATATGTTACTCTCGTTTACTAGATTTTTATAACAACGCATGTTATTGCTTAGAGTTGATATGAGAATAGTAGTAGTAAGTGCTATGGTAGAATATGAGTAGGCGCTGTCATAGCTGTTTTCCTCTCATTGTTACATGATGTTTGAACCATGACATGTTGCTAGAATATGAAAGCCATTGGCTTATTTTTTTAACTTGGGGTATGATTATGACCACGGCATTGCAATTCTCTGTCTATGATATGTGTCACTGTTATAATAATCTTAATTCCACACATACTCTGAACATGATTGTTTATTTTTGTCCTTTTGGTCTCCAATTTGAATTGTTGCAGCAGACGCAAATGCGCTGGCCTTCATGATTCCAGGACCTGGAATCATACCAGCCGATGGGTGCTGGTTTATCGCTCGTTCAGCTGACGGCGGTCATTTGATGCTCATTCGCACATACCAAATTGACCAAACCATTACATCAAACCACATGCAGTACAATGCATGGGGCGTTCGTGACATTGATGGCTATGGCTGCTTCGTGTTCGAGAAAGATCCCAGCTCCGTTGGGCCAGGCGTATTCAACTGGAGGCGGGTTTACAGCCTCGGCAACCACTCCTTGTTCCTCGGGCTCAATTATCCGATCATCCAACCAATCATCGATCATATCACCGGCGATGATTACTGTGCTATGCAACTTCCATTCGCGAGGGGGGGCTGTGTTTACACATCATACCATGGGTTTCATGAATCACCATATCCAGAGATTCGTCGACACAGCTTGTTGCCAGGTAATCTTCAGTGTGTGAAAGGCATCAAGCTTCCATGCGATGGATGGCTTTTGCAAACCCGACATGCGGCGATGTGGTTCATGCCAACAGCAAATATGCACAACTTGATTCGTGCTGATATCTAGACTGAGCCATGTATTCTGCTGCTGTAGCACGACCCTCTTTTGTTGGATATTATGTACTGTTGTTAGTTTGAAGCACTCCTCTGGTTTGAAGGATAGATACCTTCCTGGGATCAAGTGCATCCTAACTCACCTGCGTAGGATGTACTGATAATGATGATGGAGATGCTGTGCAGAAGCCATATATATACATATATATCAGTTAGGCTTCAAGTGCGTACTTGTTAGTTAAACCTATGTATAAATTGTGACACTAAATACGACTAGTAAGTAGTACAGTAGCAGTACTAGTATACGTCGGTCAAATTATTCATCATGTCCACACATTGAATTGACGTGACAACACGCTGCGCGTGAGGTGACACAAGAATCCCGGCGGCGTGTTCGGGTATTCCGGACTTCAGATTTGGAGTACCACTTATCTGTCGAAATCTTTTTTTTCGAAACGGAGGCAAAAGATTTGCCTCATCCATTAAATAAGAGGAGAATAGAGTTTAGAGTTTTTACAAGCGCCCTTGCAAAACGGCATGGCAATTACTCTCGTACAACTGTCGAAGAAGCGCGAGTTTTTACTCTGTCGAAATCTTTCATCATTCACTTAAAACAGTCGATTGGTCATACATTGAGTACCATATAACTGGAATTACCGATGCAAGTCGAAGAAGGATTGGCCGGTGCTGCCGGCTGGCGTCAAGTTCGATCCCACGGATCAGGAGCTGATCGAGCACCTTGAGGCCAAAGTGAGTGTTGACAGCGCGAGATTTCAGTCTCTCATCGATTTGTTCATACCAACCATCGACAGCGAGCACGGCATATGCTACACCCAACCTGAGAAACTTCCAGGTAAGACACCGATCGGCCGTCTACTTGCACAAACATATTCCTTTGTTTATAGCTCTATTTTTCTTTTTAGACGCAGACCTGGTGAAACAATTACAATTTGACAGTTAATAAAAAGTGAAACAAGTGACTGCAACATGCCAAAGATGTTATGAAAATGCCAACTAGGTACACTAAAACCTGTATTCCACAATACTGCAGGTATCACACTGAGTGGCCTAAGGAAGCATTTCTTCCAGCGCAATTCCAGGGCGTTCAAAAGGGGCACGTGGACGCGTCGCAAGATACAGTCGGAGTGCGGCACGCACGCGATGTGGCACAAGACCGGCAATACCTTGCCTGTGATGGTCAACGGCCGGCAGACGGGCAGCAAAAAAGGTTCTGGTGCTGCACACCAACAAGAACTTCGACCAGCAGAGGACCAACTGGGTGATGCACCAGTACCACATCGGGGACCTGGAGCAAGAGAAGGAGCGGGAGCTGGTCCTCTGCAAGATTTTCTACCAGACGAACACTAGGGCCAGGAGTAGTTTGGTATTGGTAGTTGTACTACCTTGTCGTCCGCAAGTTGGTATTGTTGTTAACGATCTTTTGGTATGAACTTGCATTTGCTTCCAACCATCATGCCGAGGGTCGACGTGGATATAAAGCTGAATCATTTGTTTCGAAACGAATTCTCAGGCACCTGATTTTTATTTGATGGGTAGCATAAGCACCCGCCGTTCGAATTCCCAGTTCTGCAGTTTTTTCGAAACAAGTGCATGCACTTATTATCACGATAAAAAAACAATATCTGTGTGCGTCCCAGTTATCAGTCTGTGCTTGCAGAATTCTCTCGTTTATTGAGCACGTATATTGTTTTTTCAGGTCGAGCAAGTTTCAACTGGGCTGTAGACTGACCAGGGTTGGTTTTGTTTTTAACAGGCCCAGCCCATGACGACAACGGGGCACAAAGATCCAGCAGGTATCTACTGGCCTCTGGCCCGCCAGCGTTAGTTATATTTTGTCTTACAACATCCGCAGGCAGTTTTGTTACTGAATCAAACACACAGCCCAGTTCTATTTTCCTCTTGAAACGCATGTCCTACATCCGTTTTCTAATCTCTACCTATAGTTTTACTAGTTCATATACACGTATCATTATATTGAAAACACATAAAATTCCCTTTTCATATTTACATCCTTATTTTTGTTGTTTTTTCCCACCCAGCGCTGATTTTTTTACCACTGGTTTTCCCTTAAACCAACTCAATTGTCCCACGTCTTATTTGCTTACAAAAACAAAACGATTTTTTTGGCAAATCAATAAGTTCTTAAAAAATGTTTATCATTTCGGGATTACAACAGTTTGGACTCCACCGAAATATGCAAAATAAGGTTGAACTTTTTGACCGTGGTCCTGGGCAGAAAATGGGCTGTAATAAATTACTTAAGAATTAGCAAATGGGCTGCAAATTATAAAAAATAGCAAATGGGCTGCAAATTGTAAAAAATAGCAAATGGGCTTTATGTTGTCTGCCACAGATTTGGAGGCTGACTTGTGGGCCTACTAAGTTCATGCGTACACAAGGTTTCTTAAAAAAGAAACTTAGTCAACAATCGACTCTACCAGCGTCAGACCGTTAGATGTCAATCTAACGGCAATCGTGCTTCTTCAGTCTCTGATCTTCCTGCCCCAGCCGCCCAAACCAGCGCCGTCGGAACCGCCTGCTCCCGCCTCCCGTGGCCGGCAGTGCTGCCGGGCAGGCCTCACGGCCCCATCATACTCGCATCCCTGGCCTGTCTATCCCTCTACTCACCCACACATCCTGTTATTTTCCGGCGACGGCAGCCGAACCAGTCAACCCTCGTACTCTCCACCGCGTGGGCAGCCACTGCCGTGTCTTCGCCGGCTCCCTGTCATTCCCTTCGTAGGCCTCGCCGTCGTCCACCGCCCTGGTGCTCTCGGCGCGGCGTGGTCAACGATGTCCATCCAACGGTCGTAGTGCTTCTTCAACCTCTGGTCTTCTTGCCCCAGCCGGCCAAAGCAGCGCCGTTCGTGCCGCATGCTCCTACCTCCCGTGGCTGGCTGTGCTGCCGCGGAGGCCTCACCGTCCCCATACTACTCCCATCGCTGGCCAGGCCATCCCTCCACTCACCCACTCCCCTTGTTATTCTGTGGCGACGGCAGCCTCACACCGCAGCCGAACCAGTGAACCCTTGTACTCCTCTCCGCGTGGGCATCCACTGCCGCGTCTTCCCCAGCTCCGCGTCGTCCCCTTCCTAGGCCTCACCGTCGTCCATCGCCCTGGTGCTCTCGGCGCGGTGTGGTCAATGTGGTCAACGACCGACTTCCATCGGAAGAGTACTGTACGTGGAGAGGCTGACAGTTAGGTCCACGGCAGCCGCAAGGAAGTGCCTCCTTGTTACGCGCAAAATAATTATTCCTCCACCTGATAGCAGGGACCCACCAGAGGGGCCACTAGTATTTCACAGAAAAAATGTTTCCCCCCTGACTGCTGTGACCCACCGGACGGGCCACCGTATTTCGCGAAAAAAACGTTTGCCCCTGACTGTTGGGACCCATCGTACGGACCACCGTATTTCGCAAAAAAAATGTTCCCCCCGCTATCAGCTCAGACCCACCGGAAGTGCCTCCTTATTACGCACAAAAAAATGAATACTCCCCTGCTAGCTGGGACCCACCATGGTGGGAGGCTGACTTGTGGGCCTACTAAGTTGACGGGGACAGAGGGCTTTGTCAACTTAGTCAATATGAACGATTCTAGCTCCATTGACTGTACGATGTCCATCCAACGGCCGTCGTGCTTCTTCAATCTCTGCTCTTCCTGCTCCAGCCGCTCAAACAAGCGCCGGTGGGACTGCCTGCTCCCTCCTCCCCACGGCCGGCTGTGCTGCCGCGTAGGCCTCACCGCCCTACCGTACTCCCATCGCTGGCCTAGCCATCCCTCTACTCACCCACACGGCCACACCTGCTGTTATTCTCCGGCGAAGGCAGACGAACCAGTAAACCCTCATACAGTTGTACTCCCCTCCGCGTGGGAAACAACTACCGAGTCTTCCCTGCCTCCGTGTCGTTCCCTTCCTAGGCCTCGCCGTCGTCCACCGCCCTAGTGCTCTCGGCGCGGCGTGGTCAACGTGGTCAAGGAACGGCTTCCATCGGACGTGGACTGTACGTGGAGAGGCTGACAGCTGGGTCCACGGCCGCAGCAAGGAAGTGCCTCGTTATTACGCGCAAAATAATTATTCCTCCACCTGACATCTGGGACCCACCGGAAGGGCCTCTGTATTTCGCGAAAAAAACGTGCCCCCAGCTGACATGTCGGACCCACCAGCTATCTTCGCACGCAAGGAAGTGCCTCCTTATTACGCACAAAAAAATGAATACTCCCCCTGCCAGCTGGAACCCAGCATAGTGGGAGGCTGACTTGTGGGCCTACCAAGTTGACGGGGACGGAGGGCTTTGTCAACTTAGTCAATATGAACGATTCTAGCTCCTGTTACCGTACGATGTTCATCCAACGGCCGTAGTGCTTCTTCAACCTCTGGTCTTCTTGCTCCAGCCGCCCAAACCAGCGCCGGTCGTGCCGCGTGCTCCTGCCTCCCGTGGCCGGCTGTGATGCCGCGGAGGCCTCACCGCCCCCTACTACTCCCACCGCTGTCCAGGCCATCCCTCTACTCACCCACACCCCCTGTTATTCTGCGGCGACAGCAGCCTCACACCGCAGCCGAACCAGTGAATCCTCGTACTCCTCTTCCGTGGGCATCCACTGCTGCGTCTTCCCCGGCTCCGAGTCGTCCCCTTCCTAGGCCTCGCCGTCGTCCACCGCCGTGGTGCTCTCAGCGCGGCGTGGTCAACATGGTCAAGGAACGACTTCCATCGGACGTGGACTTTACGTGGAGAGGCTGACAGCTGGGTCCACGGCCACCGCAAGGAAGTGCCTCCTTATTACGCGCAAAATAATGATTCCTCCACCTGACAGCGGGGACCCACCGGACGGGCCACCGTATTTCGCGAAAAAACAATTCACCCCCCTGACTGCTGGGACCCACCAGCTACATCTTCGCATGCAAGGAAGTGCGTCCGGGCAAAAAAAATGATTCGCCCCCCTGACTGCTGGGACCCACCAGCTACATCTTCGCATGCAAGGAAGTGCCTGACAGTCGGGACCCACCTGGTCGAAGCGTAAGTAGTGTTGTCATTCTGGTCGCGAACGTGTACGTACATACTAGTCGATGTAGAGGCGCGCACGTGTCGTAGATGTAGAGGCGCGCCGGTGTCGTAGTAGAGGCGCGCATGTAGCATGTACACGTACGTACAGCGGCGAGGGTGCAAGAAAGAAAATACGGCCACGTATGTACATACGGGCAGGGTCTCTAACGTCTATCGTGCATACGTACATGGCTGGGTCGGAACGGAGAAACATTGTCGTCGTCGTGTTCATGGGGAGCCAACCGGCTGGATCGGAACGGAATGCGTGGTCGTGTTCATCGGGAGGGCTTGGACAGAACAGGCGATGGAAACGAGGCCTGGCGTACCACACAACAGAGGAAACGGCCTTGTGTTCGACCGGCCACGTTCAAAACGGGGTCCTGTTGATCGGGAGGGGCCTGGCGTACCGCAAAACGGAGGAAACGGACCTCCTACAGTCGAAACGGGGGTCCTGTTGATCGGGAGGGGTGTGGCATACCGCAAAACGGACGAAACGGACTTGTGTTGGAGCGCTATGGTCGAAACGGGGGTCCTGTTCATCGGGAGGGGTGTGGCGTACCGCAAAACGGACGAAATGGACTTGTGTTGGAGCGCTACGGTCGAAACGGGGGGGAGGGGTGTGGCGTACCGCAAAACGGGACTCCACGGGATACTGTTCATCTCCACTATTGACCTCCTCCAGCCTCCACAGGCTACCGTCGACCTCGTCCAGCCTCCACGGGCTCCTGTTCATCCAGACTCCACCGTGCGCTACTCCACCGGCTACTGTTCAACCACCCCTCCACGGGCACCCCTCCATCGTCTACTGTTCATCCACCCTCCACACCACGGGGTCCTGTTCAACCACCCCCCACAGCCACCCCTTCACCATCTACTGTTCATCCAGCCCTCCACACCACGGGTTCCTGTTCATCCAGAGGCAACGCCACCGCTCACTGTTCATCCAACCCCCCCCCCCCGCAACGCTCACTGTTCATCCAATCGATCGGCTTCAGTTAGCAGCAGTAGCGAAGGAATTGCTCCATCGGGTTTAGTTAACAGCCATCGATCGATCCCTCGGGTTCAGTAACGCGTAGCCTGCAGTGCAATCGCTCGGGTTCAGTTAGAGCCCAACGCCTCGCTCGGCTTCAGTTAGAGCCAACGCCTCGCACACACGCGTGTACGTACGAGAGAAACGCGCATCGCTCCGCCCCCGACCTCCCACCGTAACCGGCAACTCCCCGAAATTTTCCTCCCCCTCGCTTCTACCATGGTTTTTTCCGTCATGGACGGCCCAAAGAATGTCATGCAGCTGCGTCTCCGGCCCGCCCAGGACGAAAAGCCCATTTTCTGTCATGATTTTTTGTCATAGAAGTAGGAGCCCACCACATCTATGATGATACCGGGTTTTGTCACAATTATCGTCATAGAAGTGTCATATGTATGACAGAAAAAAAATTCGTTCGGCCCAAAATGTCACGGATGTGTCTTTTTTTGTAGTGCATGTTCTCCTCGATGTTCTTGGAGATCTATTCGATGTAATACTCTTTTGCGGTGTGTTTGCCGAGACCCGATGAATTATGGATTTATAATCAGATTGTCTATGAATATTATTTGAGTCTTCTCTGAATTCTTATATGCATGATTTGATATCTTTGCAAGTCTCTTCGAATTATCAGTTTAGTTTGGCCTACTAGATTGGTTTTTCTTGCAATGGGAGGAGTGCTTAGCTTTGGGTTCAATCTTGTGGTGTCCTTTCACAGTGACAGTAGGGGCAGCAAGGCACGTATGGTATTGTTGCCATCGAAGATAAAAAAGATGGGGTTTTCATCATATTGCTTGAGTTAATTCCTCTACATCATGTCACCTTACTTAATGCGTTACTCTGTTCTTTATTAACTTAATACTCTAGATGCATGCTGGATAGCGGCTGATGTGTGGAGTAATAGTAGTAGATGCAGAATCATTTCGGTCTACTTGACACGGACCTGATGCCTATATTCATGATCATTGCCTTAGATATCATCATAATTATACACTCTTCTATCAATTGCTCGGCAGTAATTTGTTCGCCCACCGTATTATTTGCTAACTTGAGAGAAGCCACTAGTGAAACCTATGGCCCCCGGTTCTATTTTACATCATATTAGTTTCCCGTCAACTTGCCAATTTCTGTTGCCGTTTCTTTAATTTGCAATCTTTACTTTCCAATCTATAAACCAAAAATATTTACTTTACCATTTATCTATCTCTATCAGATCTCACTTTTGCAAATAACCGTGAAGGGATTGACAACACCTTACCGCGTTGGGTGCAAGTTTCTTGATTGTTTGTGCAGGTATTCGGTGACTTGTGCGTCATCTCCTACTGGATTGCTACCTTGGTTCTCAAACTGAGGGAAATACGTACTCTACTTTGCTGCATCACCCTTTTCTCTTCAAGGGAAAAACCAACGCAAGCTCAAGAGGTAGCAGGAGGAATTTCTGGCGCCATTGTCGGGCAGATCTACGCCAAGTCAAGCCATACCAAGTATCCATCATAAACTCTCATCTCTTGCATTACATTATTTGCCATTCACCTCTCATTTTCCTCCCCCCCCACCTCAAATGATTTTCTAAAAGATTTGCCTTTTCTTCGCCCCTCTTCTGTTTGTCTACTTCGCTTGCTTCTTGTGTGCTTGTGTGTTGGATTGCTTGCTTTGTCACGATGGCTCAAGATAATACCAAATTGTGTGACTTTTCCAATACCAACAACAATGATTTTATTAGCACTCCGATTGCTCCCACTACTAATGCTGAATCTTGTGAAATTAATGTCGCTTTGCTGAATCTTGTTACGAAAGATCAATTTTCTTGTCTTCCTAGTGAAGATGTCACATCCAATCTAAACAATTTCGTTGATTTGTGCGATATGCAAAAGAAGAAAGATGTGGAAAATGATATTGTTAAATTGAAGCTATTTCCATTTTCGCTTAGAGATCGTGCTAAAACTTGGTTTTCATCTTTGCCTAAAATAGTATTGATTCATGGAATAAGTGTAAAGATGCTTTCATCTCTAAGTATTTTCCTCCCGCTAAGATCATCTCCATTAGGAACGATATTATGAATTTTAAGCAACTTGATCATGAGCATGTTTCACAATCTTGGGAGAGGATGAAATTGAGGATACGAAATTGCTCTCCACATGGTTTAAATTTGTGGATGATTATTCAAAAAATTTATGCCGGATTGAATTTTGCTTCTAGAAATCTTTTAGATTCGGCTGCGGGAGGCACTTTTATGGAAATTACATTAGGAGAGGCTACTAATCTCCTAGATAATATCATGGTTAATTATTCTCAATGGCACACCGAAAGAACTACTAGTAAAAAGGTTCATGCGATTGAAGAGATTAATGTTTTGAGTGGAAAGATGGATGAACTTATGAAATTATCTGATAATGAGAGTGTTTCTTCTGAACCTAATGATATGCCTTTGTCCACTTTGATTGAGAATAATAATGAATCTATGGATGTTAATTTTGTTGGTAGGAACAATTTTGGTAACAACGCGTATAGAGGCAATTTTAATCCTAGACTATTTCCTAGTAATTCCTCTAATAATTATGGTAATTCCTACAACAATTCTTATGGAAATTTTTATAATATGCCCTTTGATTTTGAGAATAGTGTTAAAGAATTTATGAGTTCGCAAAAGAATTTTAATGCTTTGATTGAAGAAAAAATTCTCAAGATTGATGATTTGGCCGGGAACGTGGATAGAATTTCTCTTGGTGTTGATTTTTGAAACTTATATCTATTCCACCTAAGCATGATATCAATGAGTCTCTCAAATCCATGAGAATTTCCATTGATGAGTGCAAAGAAAGAACCGCTAAGATGCGTACTAAAAAAGATTGGTTGGTAAAAGCGTGTTCTTCTAGTTTTTCATGATAATAATGATGAAGATCTAAAAGTGATTGATGTGAATCCTATTGAATCTTTGTTTTCAAATATTAATCTTGATAAAGATGGGACTGGAGATGAGTCAACTTTAGTTAAAAGGCGTCCCAACGATTCAGAGTTTTTAGATCTAGATGCAAAAATTGATAAAAGTGGGATTGGAGAGGTCAAGACTTTAAGTAGCAATGAACCCACCCTTTTGGATTTCAAGGAATTTAATTATGATAATTGTTCTTTAATAGATTGTATTTCCTTGTTGCAATCTGTGTTGAATTCTCCTCATTCTTATAATCAAAACAAAGCTTTTATTAAACATATCGTTGATGCTATGATGCAATCTTTTTGAAGAAAAGCTTGAATTAGAAGTTTCTATCCCTAGAAAACTTTATGATGAGTGGGAACCTACTATTAAGATTAATATTAAAGATTATGAATGCCATGCTTTGTGTGATTTGGGCGCTAGTGTTTCCACGATTCCAAAAACTTTGTGGGATGTGTTAGGTTTTTGTGAATTTGATGATTGTTCTTTAAATTTGCATCTTGCGGATTCCACTATTAAGAAACCTAGGGAAGGATTAATGATGTTCTTATTGTTTCAAATAGGAATTATGTTCCCATAGATTTCATTGTTCTTGATATAGATTGCAATCCTACATGTCCTATTATTCTTGGTAGACCTTTCCTTAGAACGACTGGTGCAATTATTGATATGAAAGAAGGAAACATTAGATTCCAATTTCCGTTAAGGAAAGGCATGGAACACTTTCTAGGAAGAAAATTAAATTGCCAGATGAGTCTATTATGAGATCCTCTTATGGATTGCATACCAAAGATGACAATACCAAGATCTATTCACGTTTTTATGCCTAGCTAAGGGCGTTAAACGATAGCGCTTGTTGGGAGGCAACCCAATTTTATTTTTTATTCCTTGCTTTTTGTTCCTGTTTAGTAATAAATAATTCATCTAGCCTCTAGATATATGTGGTTTTATGTTTTAATTAGTGTTTGTGCCAACTTAAACCTTTAGGATAGCTTACGGTGATAGTTGTGTTGATCCTGCTGAAAATCAGAAACTTTTGCACCCAGAAACATAATTTTCATAATTCATAGAAACGCTATTTTGATATGATTCTTTTTGATCTGGATTGGTACACAAATGTCTCAGGTTTTCCTAGTTTCTCAGGATTTTTGGAATTACATAAGTATTCGAGAGTTAAATATTTCTACAGACTGTTCTGTTTTTGACAGATTCTGTTTTTTACGTGTTGTTTGCTTATTTTGATGAATCTATGGGTAGTATCGGGGGGTATGAACCATGGAAAAGTTGGAATACAGTAGATATTACACCAATATAGATAAATAATGAGTTTGCAACAGTACCTTAAAGTGGTGATTTATTTTCTTATACTAACGGAGCTCATGAGATTTTCTGTTGAGTTTTGTGTTTTGAAGTTTTCAAGTTTTGGGTAAGGATTTGATGGACTATGGAATAAGGAGTGGCAAGAGCCTAAGATTGGGGATTCACAAGGCAAACCAAGGTAATATTAAAGGACAACCAAAATCCTAAGCTTGGGGATGCCCCGGAAGGCATCCCCTCTTTCGTCTTCGTCTATCGGTAACTTTACTCGAGGCTATATTTTTATTCACCACATGATATGTGTTTTGCTTGGAGTGTCTTGTGTGATTTGAGTCTTTGCTTTTTAGTTTACCACAATCATCCTTGTTGTACACACCTTTTGAGAGAGACACGCATGAATCGTGATTTATTAGAATACTCGATGTGCTTCACTTATATCTTTTGAGCTAGGCAATATTGCTCTAGTGCTTCACTTATATCTTTTCTAGAGCATGGCGGTGGCTTTATTTTATATAAATTTATGAACTCTCATGCTTCACTTATATTATTTTGAGAGTCTTTTAGAACAACATGGTAATTTTCTTTGGTTATAAATTTAGTCCTAATAAGATAGGCATCCAAGATGGATATAATAAAAACTTTCATAAAAAGTGCATTGAATACTATGAGAAGTTTGATTCTTTATGATTGTTTTGAGATATGAAGGTGGTGATATTAGAGTCACGCTAGTGAGTAGTTGTGAATTTGAGAAATACTTGTGTGTAAAGTTTGTGATTCCCATAGCTTGCACGTATGGTGAACCGTTATGTGATGAAGTCGGAGCATGATTCATTTTTTGAGTGTCTTCCTTATGAGTGGTGGTCGGGGACGAGCGATGGTATTTTCCTACCAATCTATCCCCCCAGGAGCATGCGTGTAGTACTTCGTTCAGATAACTAATAGATTTTTGCAATAGGTGTGTGAGTTCTTTATGACTAATGTTGAGTCCATGGATTATACGCACTCTCACCATTCCACCATTGCTAGCCTCTCTTGTGACACGCAAATTTCGCCGGTACCATACACCCACCATATACCTTCCTCAAAACAGCCACCATACCTACCTATTATGGCATTTCCATAGCCATTCTGAGATATATTACCATGCAACTTTCCACCATACTGTTTATTATGACACGCTCCATCATTGTCATATTGCTTTTCATGATCTTGTAGTTGACATCGTATTTGTGGCAAGGCCACCTTTCATAATTATTTCATACATGTCACTATTGATTCATTGCACATCCCGGTACACCGCCGGAGGCATTCACATAGAGTCATATTTTGTTCTAAGCATTGAGTTGTAATTCTTGAGTTGTAAGTAAATAAAAGTGTGATGATCGTCATTATTAGAGCATTGTCCCATGTGAGGAAAGGATGATGGAGGCTATGATTCCCCCACAAGTCGGGATGAGACTCCAGACAAAAAAACGAAAAAAAAAGAAAAAAGGAGAGGAAACAAAAGGAGAAAGAAAAGAAAAAAATTGAGAGAAAAAGAGAGAAGGGGCAATGTTACTATCCTTTTTCCACACTTATGCTTCAAAGTAGCACCATGATCTTCATGATAGAGAGTTTCCTATTTTGTCACTTCCATTTGCTAGTGGGATTTTTTTCATTATAGAACTTGGCTTGTATATTCCAATGATGGGCTTCCTCAAATTGCCCTAGGTCTTCGTGAGCAAGCAAGTTGGATGCACACCCACTTAGTTTATTTTTGAGCTTTCATACACTTATAGCTCTAGTGCATCTGTTGCATGGTAATCCCTACTCACTCACATTGATATCTATTGATGGGCATCTCCATAGCCCATTGATACACCTAGTTGATGTGAGACTATCTTCCTCCTTTTTGTTTTCTCCACAACCACCATATTCTCTTCCACCATAGTTCTATATCCATGGCTCATGCTCATGTATTGCGTGAAGGTTGAAAAAGTATGAAACAATTGCTTGGCTTGTCATCAGGGTTGTGCATGATTTAAATATTTTGTGTGATGAAGATAGATCATAGCCAGACTATATGATTTTGTAGGGATAGTTTTCTTTGGCCATGTTATTTTGAGAAGACATGATTGCTTATTAGTATGCTTGAAGTTGTCGGATTTAGGGATCCACAAACCCTTGAGAGGTTCGAACTCTGGGGTGCGTGCGGAGATCTCAACCTGCCCAGCCTGCCTACTCGCGATCCTCCTAAGCCTAGCGCGGCGAGCTCAAAGAGGCACAAAGACAGCGATTTATACTGGTTCGGGCCACCATTGTGGTGTAATACCCTAATCCAGTGTGGTGTGGTGGATTGCCTCGAAGGGCTGTGGATGAACTGGTACAGTGGATGAACAAGACTCAAGAGGTGAGGTGTTCTTAAGCTGGTGTATGCTAGCTCTACTTGTTCTTGATCCCGTCCCTTCTATAGTGGTGGCTAGTCCTATTTATAGTGGCCTTGGTCCTCTTCCCAAATATGAGCGGGAAGGGATCCCACAACGACCGGATTTGAAAGGGGACAAGTAGTACGATCTATCCTAACAAAAGTAGTCTTCGCCTGTGAAAAGCCTCTGGTCATGACGCTGTGGTGGGCTCGTCGATGACCCTCGTCCTGCCATCCTGGCGGTCTTGGTCTTGTTGCACCGGAATGGAAACCTTTGGCTGATTCCTCGGGACTTCACGCCCGTGGCTTGCCTCCTTTGCACCGAAGAGGAAACCTGCGCTCTGCGCCCACCTGGTGCCCGCTTGGCCTTGGTTGTCATGGCTCACGTCAGCTGAGCCTCGTGACGTATCCTGCATAGAACTCTCCGCCCCTCAGGAGCCCTCCTGAGGAGGCCAATTCCTTCGGGGGTCTTGCCGTTGCCCGCCTCGCGAGGCTTGGCCCCTTGCAAGGGTCTTGCGGTGTTGGTGTTGAAGCTGGGCCGTACTAGGCCATCGATGGAGTCACGTGGTGGGCCGCAGGCAGGCAGGGCTGGATACCCCCAAATCCAGGACGCTGACAGTAGCCCCGAGCCCAAGGCGCGCTCGGACTTGGCTTCCAGGAGAAGCCAAAGGGCAAGTGCGGAGCGCCCCGGGCCCTAACCGCCTGCGGCCTTGATGATGCGTGGCGATTGATTCGACGGGGGCGACTCCGTTTCCCCATGATAATCCCCAAGTGCAGGGAATCATCATAGCAATTTCCAAATGTGGAAGTGATAAGTATGGAGTGTCGAACCCACAAGGAGCTAAAGGTAAGATCAATATTCTCTCAAGTCCTCTCTACCACTGATACGACTCTACGTATACCGAACGTTTGCTTCCAACTAGATACAATAAATAAAACTACGTTGTGGGTATGAAGAGGATAACTTTGCATGATATCAGAGAGCTAAAATATAAAAGTAGGTGTTGTTATCATAAATTTAGAATATATTACTAAATATTATAAATAGCGAGTGTGTAATAATGATGGATCGGTGTGCAGAATTACCCTAGGCAATTGTTAACAAGACCGATAGTCGTCATTGCAATTTCATATGAGGGAGAGGCATAAGCTAACATACTTTCTCTTCTTGGATCATATGCACTTGTGATTGGAACTCTAGCAAGCATCCGCAACTACTAAAGATCATTAAGGTAAAACCCAACCATATCATTAAAGCATCAAGTCCCCTTTATCCCATACGCCACAACCCCCTTACTCGGGTTTATGCTTCTGTCACTCAAGCAACCCACTATAAGCGAATCATGAACGTATTGCAACACCCTACAGTGGGAATCCCTCATGCTTGCGCGACACGGAGGGCACAATAGGACAGCACCAAAATAAAACATACAACTCGTACCAATCTAGATCATCAATCAACCCAAAAACAAAAAATATCTACTCAAAACATCATAGGATGGCAACACATCATTGGATCATAATATGTGGCATAAAGCACCATGTTCAAGTAGAGATTATAGCGGGGTGCGGGAGAGTGGACCGCGTAAAATAGATGAGGACGGTGATGTTGATGAAGACGATCACCGCGGTGATGATTCCCCTCTCGATGGCACTCCGACGCCACTGAGAGAGAGGAGGAGAGGTTCTTCCCCTTGTGCTTCCTCCTCCATGGCCTCCCCCTGGATGGGGAGAGGTTCTCCCTCTGGTCCTTGCCCTTCATGGTGATGATGGACCCTCCGGGATCCTCCTCCATGGCCTCTGGTGATGATGGCCCCCTCCGGCAGGGTGCCAGAGAGGGCCTAGATTGATTTCTCGTGGCTATAGAGGCTTGCGGTGGTGGAACTTACAATCTAGGTTATTTTCTGGAGGTTTCTGTATTTATAGGAATATTTGGCGTTGGTCTCACGTCAGGGGGGTCTCTGAATCATCCACGAATAGGGGCCCATGCCCTGGGGGGTGGGCATGCCCCCCACCCTCATGGACAGCCCGGGACTCTTCTGGCCCAACTCTTTTACTCCATGGGATTCTTTTGGTACATAAAAGATCATCAAAAAATGGCATGTCAATTGGACTCCATTTGGTATTCCTTTTCTGTAAAACTCAAAAATAAGGAAAAAACTGAAACTGGCACTGGGCTCTATGTTAATAGGTTAGTCCCAAAAATCATATAAAATAGTATATAAATGCATATAAAACATCTACGATGGATAATATAATAGCATGAATACTTCATAAATTATAGATACGTTGGAGACGTATCACCCCATGTTGCCTCGGCAACTGTTTCCGTCTGACAAAAGGGGTGCCGCCTACCGCCAGGCTTTCATTGCTCCTTCTTCGTCTTGCTCCAGATCCCTTTCTCCCTGCAGCGGAAGAACTTACCAGATCTGCCGATTTTCCTCCAGATCCTCTGCTCGATGGCCGCTGAGAAGACCGCGGCTCCTGCCCCGGCTGTCAGCCCCGCCTGGTACGAGCCAGGGCTGCTGGCGCCCTGCGTGGCCGGGGACAAGCTCCAGACCACGCTCCTCTTGACCGCGAGCGATGACAATGAGTGGAAGGAGACAATGCTCCGGGTCGCCACCGCTGCACCGGAGCCCGCAGGCAGCACCTTCTTCCCCTTCTTCATGCACATCGTCTACTCGGGGCTGGTGCCCCCATTCTCCCGCTTCTTCTTCGCCGTCCTTCACCACTATGGCCTCCACGCGCTCCACATCCATGCCAACTCCATCCTCCTCCTGTCCATTTTCGCCTTCTATTGTGAGGCGTTCGTGGGGCTGATGCCCTCCGTTGCCCTGCTCCGCCATTTCTTCTTCCTTCGCATGACCGGAAACAATCCGGTTGGGTGCATCGGCTTCGTTGCTGCGCGGGGTGGTAACGCAATCTCCCGCGCCTGGAAGAAGGTGGAGGATGCCGTGAAGAGGTGGGTTCTGATGGATGCCAAGTGCTCCCAGAACTCGCTGAAGCTGCCGACTGCATTCCCCATCTCCGAGAAGTGGTGGCGTTCTGAGAAGACCACCGACCCTTCCCTGACGCAGCTGGTGAGGAAGATGGAGAAGGAGCTGAAGAGCAAGAAGCTGATGGGGGCCATGCTCATTAAGGAGTTCCTGAGGCAGCGCATCACGCCGCTCCAAGACCACTCCCGCCCCTTGTGGAAGCTTGGTGGTGATGACAACAAAATCCTCCTGCGCCAAGACGCCCTTCCCGAGGAGGAGCTGAGCGAGCAAGGTGTTGCTATATTTGACGGGGAAGGACCTGAGCGATCCTCCGAAAGGTTGGCTTCTGTTGTACTGCCGTGATGACGCCGAGGAGGTTGTCGCAGCCATGCATGTCTTCGACGAGTTTGGGCTCGTGCGGCCGGGGCCTTCCCCGCCGCGGATGTCTACTACACAACCTTCTTCTTGTAGACGTTGTTGGGCCTGCAAGTGCACAGGTTTGTAGGACAGTAGCAAATTTCCCTCAAGTGGATGACCTAAGGTTTATCAATCCGTAGGAGGCGTAGGATGAAGATGGTCTCTCTCAAACAACCCTGCAACCAAATAACAAAGAGTCTCTTGTGTCCCCAACACACCCAATACAATGGCAAATTGTATAGGTGCACTAGTTCGGCGAAGAGATGGTGATACAAGTGCAATATGGATGGTAGATAAAGGTATTTGTAATATGAAATTATAAAAACAGCAAGGTAGCGAGCGATAAAAGTGAGCGTAAACGGTATTGCAATGATAGGAAACAAGGCCTAGGGTTCATACTTTCACTAGTGCAAGTTCTCTCAACAATAATAACATAGATAGATCATATAACAAGCCCTCAACATGCAACAAAGAGTCACTCCAAAGCCACTAATAGCGGAGAACAAACGTAGAGATTATGGTAGGGTACGAAACCACCTCAAAGTTATTCTTTCGGATCGATCTATAAAAGAGTTCGTACTAGAATAACACCTTAAGACACAAATCGAACCAAAACCCTAACGTCACCTAGATACTCCATTGTCACCTCAAGTATCCGTGGGCATGATTATACGATATGCATTACACTATCTCAGATTCATCCAACCAACATAAAAGTACTTCAAAGAGTGCCCCAAAGTTTCTACCGGAGAGTCAAGAATGTGTGCCAACCCCTATGCATAGGTTCATGGGCGGAACCCGCAAGTTGGTCACCAAAACATACATCAAGAGGCACATGATATCCCATTATCACCACAGATAAGCACGACAAGACATACATCAAGTGTTCTCATAAAAGACTCAATCCGATAAGCTAACTTCAAAGGGGAAACTCAATTCATCACAAGAGAGTAGAGGGGGAGAAACATCGTAAGATCCAACTACAATAGCAAAGCTCGGGATACATCAAGATCGTGCCATAGAGGGAACATGAGAGAGAACACGAGAGAGAGAGAGATCAAACACATAGCTATTGGTACATACCCTCAGCCCCGAGGGTGAACTACTCCCTCCTCGTCATGGAGAGCGTCGGGATGATGAAGATGGCCACCGATGAAGGATCCCCCCTCCGGCAGGGTGGCGAGAAGGGCTCCCGAGAGGTTTTTGGTGGCTATAGAGGCTTGCGGCGGCGAAACTCCCGAACTATCTTGATATTCAATGTTTTTAGGGTACGTAGGCATATATAGGCGAAAGAAGTCGGTCGGGGGGTGCTCGAGGGGTCCACGAGACAGGGGGGCGCGCCCTGTAGGGGGGGCGTCCCCTATCTCCTGGGCTCCTCGAGGGTCTTCTGACTTGATCTCCAAGCCTCCAGGATGATATTCTTCCAAAAAATTACGATGCCGAAGGTTTCATTCCGTTTGGACTACGTTTGATATTCCTTTTCTTCGAAATACTGAAACAGGCAATAAAACAGCAATATGGGCTGGGCCTCCGGTTAATAGGTTAGTCCCAAAAGTAATATAAAAGTGTATAATAAAGCCCATAATCATTCAAAACAGATAATAATATAGCATGAATGCTTCATAAATTATAGATACATTGGAGACGTATCAGCATCCCCAAGCTTAATTCCTACTCGTCCTCGAGTAGGTAAATGATAAAGAAAGAATTTATGAAGTGTGAATGCTAGAAGGTGCACAAGTTTGATCAATGATAATTTCAATCACCTTTACTAGCATCATTATATGTCATAACAGTAGTTCATCTCATAAAACTTCTCACGATAAAGTAACAAGCAATTCACATGTCAAAGCATAGACCATAAACTTTCTTGAAAACTAGCAAACTTCATTCTTAGTCATCAAACAATTGCAATTCATCCTATTTTCAAGAAGAGTCTATGTCAGAGCTTTGATTTAGCAAACTTCACATACTCAACTATCATATAGTCTTCTACAATTGCTAACACTCACGCAATACTTGTGGTTATGAAGTTTTAATCAGACACAGAGAAAGATTGGGGATTATAATGTTGCCTCCAAACGTATTCACCTTTGGGTGATGTCAACAATAATAGTTCATGCTAACGTACATCCAATTGGATATATATATCAGGATCACCCTAACACAAAGTGCTTGCCAAAGGATAAAATGAAAAAGGGAAAGGTGAAGATCACCTTTACTCTTGCATAAAGTAAAACACATAAAGTAAAAGATAGGCCCTTCGCAGAGGGAAGCAGAGGTTGTCATGCGCTTTTAGGGTTGGATACACAAAATCTTAATGCGAAAGAACGTCACTTTATATTGCCCCTTGTATATGGACCTTTATTATGCAGTCCCTTGCTTTTATTGCTTCCATAACAAGTTCGTACAAAGCTTATTTTCTCCACACTAATAAGTCATGCATATCTAGAGAGCAATTTTTATTGCTTGCACCGATGACAACTTACTTGAAGGATCTTACTCAATTCATAGGTAGGTATGGTGGACTCTCATGGCAAAAACTGGGTTTAAGGATATTTGGAAGCACAAGTAGTATCTCTACATGGTGCTAGGAATTTTTGGCTAGCATGAGGGGGAAAGTCAAGCTCAACCTGTTTGAATGATCCATGACAATATACTTTAACTGAGATGTGAGAAAACATAACCCATTACGTTGTCTTCCTTGTCCAACATAAACTCTTTAGCATGTCATACTTAATGAGTGCTCACAATTATAAAAGGTGTCTATGATAATATATTTATATGTGAAATCTCTCTTCCTTCAATATTCTTTCATGAATTGTTCAAATGACTAAAACAATGCTTGCTAACCGTCAATAAATTTACAACCTCTACTTCTTAGATGTGAAGTCATTTATACCCATGGGATAAGCAAATGAGACTTATATAATTTCAGATTTATGACATTCAACTCATTCAACAATTTACTCATAGGATATAAGTGAAGCACGCGAGTAAATGAAAAACTACTCCAAAAAGATATAAGTGAAGATCAATGAGTAGCTAAATAATTATGTAACTATGTGAAGATTCTCTCTCAAATAAGAATTTCAGATCTTGGTACTTTATTCAAACAGCAAGCAAAACAAAATAAAATGACATTTCAAGGATAGCACAACTCATGTGAAGAAGCAAAAACTTAGGCTCAACCGATACTAATCGATAGTTGTTGAAGAGGAAAGGTGGGATGCCTACCGGGGCATCCCCAAGCTTAGATGCTTGAGACTTCTTGAAATATTATCTTGGGGTGCCTTGTGCATCCCCAATCTTGAACTTTTGTGTCTCTTTAATTCCTCTTGTATCATGGTTTCTCTTCTTATCAAAAGCTTCATTCACAACAAACTCAACAAGAACTTGTGAGATAGGTTAGTACAAACCAATGCAAAACCTTATCATTTTCTACTGTAACAAATCACTTAAATTATTATTCAGCATTGCATACTAAATTCCTCTGCATATTTAATACTCCTATCCTTAAATAGAATCATTAAACAAGCAAACATATGCAAACAATGCAAACATAACAGCAATCTGCCAAAACAGTACAGTCTGTAAAGAATGCAAGAGTATCAATACTTCCCTGAATCCAAAAATTATGAACTAAAATTCCCACTGTAATAAATTTATCATAGCTCAGTATGCAAAAAGATTCAACGTTATACCATTCTCTAACTTTTCTACGGAATTTTTGCAACAGCGGTAACCTTTCTGTTTTCAAACAGCAACATGTATACTAGCAAAATAAGCATGTCAAAGGCTATCCTTGACATTTTTATTGAAACTAAGATGAAAAACATTATTCTAACTAACAGCAAGCAAAAACTAACAAAATAAAATGATGCTCCAAGCAAAACACATATCATGTGGCGAATAAAAATATAGCTCCAAGTAAAGTTACCAATGAACGAAGACGAAAGAGGGGATGCCATCCGGGGCATCCCCAAGCTTAGGCTCTTGGTTGTCCTTGAATATTACCTTGGGGTGCCTTGGGCATCCCCAATCTTAGGCTCTTGCCACTCCTTATTCCATATTCCATCGAATCTTTACCCAAAACTTGAAAACTTCAACCACACAAAACTCAACACAAAACTCGTAAGCTCCGTTAGTATAAGAAAATAAAACCACCACTTAGGTACTGTAATGAGCTCATTCTAAATTCATATTGGTGTAATATCTACTGTATTCTAACTTCTCTATGGTTCATACCCTCCGATACTACTCATAGATTCATCAAAATAAGCAAACAACACAATGAAAACAGAATCTGTCAAAAATAGAACAGTCTGTAGTAATCTGTATCAAACGTATACTTATGGAACCCCAAAAATTATGAACTAAATTTCTGGACCTGAGTAATTTGTCTATTAATAATCTTCAAAAAGAATCAACCTAAAAGCACTCTCCAGTAAAAGTGGCAGCTATTCTCGTGAGCGCAAAAGTTTCTGTTTTTTACAGCAAGATCACATAAACTTCACCCAAGTCTTCCCAAAGGTTCTACTTGGCACTTTATTGAAACAAAAGCTATAAAACATGATTACTACAGTAGCATAATAATGTGGACACACAAAAACAGTAAGGGTAAATATTGGATTGTTTCCCAACAAATGCTTTTCTTTAATGCCTTTTTAGCTAGGCATGACGATGACAATGATGCTCACATAAAAGATAAGAATTGAAACATAAAGAGAGCATCATGAAGCATATGACTAGCACATTTAAGCCTAACCCACTTCCTATGCATCGGGATTTTGTGAGCAAACAACTTATGGGAACAATAATCAACTAGCATAGGAAGGTAAAACAAGCATAGCTTCAAAACTTTAAGCACATAGAGAGGAAACTTGATATTATTGCAATTCCTATAAGCATATGTTCCTCCCTCATAATAATTTTCAGTAGCATCATGAATGAATTCAAAAATATAACCAGCACCTAAAGCATTCTTTTCATGATCTACTAGCATAGAAAATTTACTACTCTCCACACAAGCAAAATTCTTCTCATTCGGAATAGTGGGAGTATCATAAGAGACTTGAACACTAAAAATTGTTTCCACATTAAAAGAGTAATGTTCAGAAAAAGGGTAATCATAATCATGACAAGTTTTATAAATATAATCATCACTACTTTTTATAGCATAAGTTTCATCACAATAATCATCATAAGTAGCAACTTCGTTCTCATCATAATCGATTGAAACCTCTCCCAAGATAGTGGAATCACTAAATAAAGTTGACACTCTTCCAAGTCCACTTTCATATTCATCACAATAAAATTCAACATCCTCCAAAATAGTGGGATCACTAATTCCTAAAGTTGACACTCTTCCAAACCCACTTTCATCAATATAATCATCATAGGTAGGAGGCATGCTATCATCATAACAACTTTGCATATCAAAACTTGGGATGCTCAAAATATCATCTTCATTAAACATAGCATCCCCAAGCTTGGGACAAACATTAATTTCAGCAAATATATTCTCAAATATTTCATACTCATCAAACATAGCTTCCCCAAGCTTGGGCCCTTTCATATCATAAGCATAATCACTCTCATCATTAAAAATATGGATAGCACCAATAGTAAAGCAATTATCATCATCACAATGAGTAGTAGGAGCAACATCATTTGGGAGGGATACCTTTCTACCTTTGTTGCTCCTTCTTTTCTTTTTCTTCTTCACATTATGTGTAGGTTCAACCTTCCTCTCCGAGCTCCTTATTGATGAGATTGGTTGAATAGAAAGCTCCTCCTTGTTACCTGATTCATCATAAGAAATAATAGGAGGATATTGGGAAGTCTCTTCCCTTTAATTAGTATTCTCATCATCTTCTATTTGCTTTCTTTTCTTTATGTAATTGGCAATATAAGGATTTTCAATGCAATTCTCCCCACAAAACATATAAATCTTTTCTAGATCAATATCAAGGAAATGCTTAAGATTAAATTCTGGAATAGGCTTAGTTAAACGTTTCAACTCTTCACAACCCAAAAGCAATCTAAGTTCATTGTAATGAGAAAGGGAGATCAAATCATCACAATTTTTGGACACGATCCGATCATGAAACAATTTGCATTGGAGATGTAAATGATCTTGTTTATTGCAAAATTCACAACGGGAAAGATATCTTAAATTCTCCGCACTCTTATCTAGCCTTTCTTGCAACCTCTTAGTTTCTAAATACTTATGCTTCTTGCAATATATTCCCTCCGTTCCTAAATATAAGTCTTTTTAGACATTTCAAATGGACTACAACATACAAATGTATGTAGACATATTTTAGAATGTAGATTCACTCATTTTGCTTCGTATGTAGTCACTTGTTGAAATCTCTAGAAAGACTTATATTTGGGAATGGAGGGAGTATATCTTCTCTATTTGGTGTGTTCATGCAAACATGCACTCCACAAAAGTTGACATGCTCACAAGATATATTCTCATCATGACTAGAGCAATCATCATTAGTACTATGGATATTTAAGGAGTTTATACTAACAACATTGCAATCATGCTCATCATTCAAAGATTTAGTACCAAGAATTTTAAAGCATTCTTCTTCTAGCACTTGAGCACAATTTTCCTTTCCATCAAACTCAAGAAAGATATTAAAAAGATGAAGCGTATGAGACAAACTTAGCTCCATTTTTTATTTGTAATTTTATTTTATAAACTAAACTAGTGATAAAACAAGAAACAAAAAGATTCGATTGCAAGATCTAAAGATATACCTTCAAGCGCTAACCTCCCCAGCAACGGCGCCAGAAAAGAGCTTGATGTCTACTACACAACCTTCTTCTTGTAGACGTTGTTGGGCCTGCAAGTGCACAGGTTTGTAGGACAGTAGAAAATTTCCCTCAAGTGGATGACATAAGGTTTATCAATCCGTAGGAGGCATAGGATGAATATGGTCTCTCTCAAACAACCCTGCAACCAAATAACAAAGAGTCTCTTGTGTCCCCAACACACCCAATACAATGGCAAATTGTATAGGTGCACTAGTTCGGCGAAGAGATGGTGATACAAGTGCAATATGGATGGTAGATAAAGGTATTTGTAATCTGAAATTATAAAAACAGCAAGGTAGCGAGCGATAAAAGTGAGCGTAAACGGTATTGCAATGATAGGAAACAAGGCCTAGGGTTCATACTTTCACTAGTGCAAGTTCTCTCAACAATAATAACATAGATAGATCATATAACAAGCCCTCAACATGCAACAAAGAGTCACTCCAAAGCCACTAATAGCGGAGAACAAATGTAGAGATTATGGTAGGGTACGAAACCACCTCAAAGTTATTCTTCGGATCGATCTATAAAAGAGTTCGTACTAGAATAACACCTTAAGGCACAAATCAACCAAAACCCTAATGTCACCTAGATACTCCATTGTCACCTCAAGTATCCGTGGGCATGATTATACGATATGCATCACACAATCTCAGATTCATCCAACCAACATAAAAGTACTTCAAAGAGTTCCCCAAAGTTTCTACCGGAGAGTCAAGAACGTGTGCCAACCCCTATGCATAGGTTCATGGGCGGAACCCGCAAGTTGGTCACCGAAACATACATCAAGAGGCACATGATATCCCATTGTCATCACAGATAAGCACGACAAGACATACATCAAGTGTTCTCATAAAAGACTCAATCCGATAAGATAACTTCAAAGGAGAAACTCAATTCATCACAAGAGAGTAGAGGGGGAGAAACATCATAAGATCCAACTACAATAGAAAAGCTCGGGATACATCAAGATTGTGCCATAGAGGGAACACGAGAGAGAACATGAGAGAGAGAGAGAGATCAAACACATAGCTACTGGTACATACCCTCAGCCCCGAGGGTGAACTACTCCCTCCTCGTCATGGAGAGCGCCGGGATAATGAAGATGGCCACCGGTGAAGGATCCCCCCTCCGGCAGGGTGCCGGGAAGGGCTCCTGAGAGGTTTTTGGTGGCTACAGAGGCTTGCGGCGGCGGAACTCCCGATCTATCTTGATATTCGATGTTTTTAGGGTACGTAGGCATATATAGGCGAAAGAAGTCGATCGGGGGGGGTGCTCGAGGGGTCCACGAGACAGGGGCCGTGCCCTGTAGGGGGGGGCTATCTCCTGGGCTCCTCGAGGGTCTTCTGACTTGATCTCCAAGCCTCCAGGATGATATTCTTCCAAAAAATCATGATGCCGAAGGTTTCATTCCGTTTGGACTCCGTTTGGTATTCCTTTTCTTCAAATACTGAAACAGGCAATAAAACAGCAATATGGGTTGGGCCTCCGGTTAATAGGTTAGGCACAAAAAAGTAGTAATTGTAACATGAAGAAGAGCATCATGAATCACATGGCAAGCACACTTAAGCCTAACCCACTTCCTATGCATCGGAATTTTGTGAGCAAACAGTTTATGGGAACAAGAATCAACTAGCATAGGAAGGCAAAACAAGCATGACTTCAAAATTCTCAACACAAAGAGAGGAAACTTGATATTACATAAAGCATTATTTTCATGATCCACTAGCATAGAAATTGTATTACTCTCCACATAAGAAAATTTCTTCTCATCAATAGTAGTGCGAGCAAATTCAACAAAATTACTATCATGTGATTGAAAATTAAAATCATGATGACAAGTTTCATGGTTATCATTATTAAATATATCATACATGTCATCACCATAATCATCATAGATAGAAACTTTGTTGTCATAATCAATTGAAGCCTCTTCAGAAATAGTGGAATCATCATTAAATAAAGTCATGACCTCCCCAAATCCACTTTCATAATTATTACAATAAGATTCAACACCCTCCAAAATAGTGCGATAATTATTATCTAAAGTTGACACTCTTCCAAATCCACTTTCATAAATATAATCATCATAAATAGGAGGCATGCTATCCTCATAATAAAATTGCTCATCAAATCTTGGGGTACTAAAAATATCATCTTCATCAAACATAGCATCCCCAAGCTTATGACTTTGCATATCACTAGCATCACAGATATTCAAATAATTCATACTAGCAACATTGCAATCATGCTCGTCATTCATGGTTTTTATGCCAAACATTTTATTGAATTCTTCTTCTATCAATTGAGCGCAATTTTCCTTCCCATCATTTTCAAGAAAGACATGATAAAGACAAATAATATGAGGCAACCTCAATTCCGTTTTTGTAGTTTTCTTTTTATAAACAAACTAGTGGTAAAACAAAAGACTAAAAGATTCAATTGCAAGATCTAAAGATATACCTTCAAGCACTCACCTCCCCGACAACGGCGCCAGAGAAGAGCTTGATGTCTACTACACAACTTGTTCTTGTAGACTCGTGTTGGGCCTTCAAGCACAGAGTTTTGTAGGACAGTAAAAAATTTCTCTCAAGTGGCTGACCTAAGGTTTATTAACCGTGGGAGGCGTAGAATGAATATGGTCTCTCTCAACAACCCTGCAACCAAATAACAAGAAGTCTCGTCTGTCCCCAACACACCAAATACAATGGTAAATTGTATAGGTGCACTAGTTTAGCGAAGAGATGGTGATACAAGTGTAGTGATGATAGTAGATATTGATTTTTGTAATAGGAACAATAAAAAACAGCAAGGTAGCAATTAACAAAAGTGAGCACAAACGGTATTGCAATGCTTGAAAATGAGGCCTAAGATTCATACTTTCACTAGTGCAATCTCTCAACAATACTAACATAATTGGATCATATAACCATCCCTTAATGTGCGATGAAGAATCACTCCAAAATTCTTATCTAGCAGAGAACATAAGACGAAATTGTTTCTAAGGTACGAAACCACCTCAAAATTATCCTTTGCGATCGATTTATCGAGCTATCCCTATAAGTGTCACAAACAACCCAAGAGTTCATACTAAAATAACACAATATGATACACATCAACCAACTCTAATGTCACCTAGATACTCCAATGTCACCACGAGTATCCGTGAGTTGATTATGCGATATGCATCAAACAATTCCAGATTCATAATATTCAATCCAACACGACGAGCGGGGCGGCGGCTGGTGCATGAGGCTCGCTCGGTGGAGGCTAGAGGACAATGGCGAGTGGGAAAAAGAGGGGAGGAGAGGCGGAGCTCACCGGGTGGCACAAGAAAGGCCGGCGAGAGGCTTAGGAGTAGCAGAGGTGGCTGGGAATGACGGCGGTCGCCGGTGACCGAAGCGGAAGGGGACGGCTCGATCCGGTCGTCGTGGAGGTGTAGAGCTCGTCCTCGAAGGCGTAGATGATGTAGCCAAGCACGGGGAAGCTGCCAGATTCCTTGGAACGACGGGGGTGGTCGATGGCCGCGTCGTCTATGGCGGCGGAGCCATGGCTTTGCTTGGCGAGGTGGATGTGACGAGGGAGAGTGCGTGGGAGGAGGAGAGGGCGAGTGGAGGAGGGGAGCCCGAGGAGGCGTGGGGAGGTGGCGCCCTTATCCTCCTGCGGCGGAGGCATGCGAGGTGGTCCGATGGCGACCAACGGGCGTGGGTGCACGCTGCTCGGTCGGCTACTGTAGGTAGTAGCCAACCCGGTCGGCGGGCTAGGCCGGCACTATGCGCGGCTGGGCGACACAGTGCCACTTTGTTTTTCTTTTCTTTTTTATTTCTTTTTTTATTTCTTTTTTATTTCTATTTCTTTTTTATTTCTATTTCCTTTTTATTTTCAACATTATTTTAGGTTTATAAAATATGAGACTTGCACCAAAATTAGCATTACAAATCAGGCCACTGCCACAAAAAGTTTGGCATTTATTTAAATAGTTTGGAATTTTTAAAATTTTAAAAGCAATTAAAATATTGTTTGGCCCATGTTTTATTTGTTTTAGGGCATTTAAACACTTTATAAGATGTTGGTTTCTTGACCATAGTTAACTATGGACTATTTGTCATTACATGAACTTTTTAGTTTTCATATTTGTGAAATTCTCCATCTCACTTATAATTTGAATTTGATTTCAAAGTGGAATTTGAAATGAGAAATGGATCAAGATGATCAAGACTAGTTAATCAAAGTAGCTTAGCTTAATGTTGATGGTCACTGTAGCTCATTACATAGGGGTGTTACAGGGCCACACTGCGTTAACTGTAACTTTTGCATACAATCTCATATTGAAATGGTTGAAAAATAAAAATCAATTGCCTCGACGAGGCAAAGACATTCCATGTTGAACACCTTTTCATCCGAGGTCGTCTTGGAGACGTGATAGGCCGAATAGTACTCCAAATACCAAATCTCAGTAATTCGAACACAGTTTCGGCCCTTGAGATGAATCCGGATGGTGATGATCCAAACATCAAAATTATTGGTTTCAACGAGACGGAACATTTCATGTTGAAAGCTCTTTCATTTGAGGGTATCTTAATTACGGGGCATGGTGCCGGACGCCATTTTTTATGTTTTTTGTCGTGTCAAAAATTGGTATCAACGGAATATTAAAACGTGTCTGTATACCTCTGACTCAGAAACAGAGGGAGTAAGCACTGCTGATTGCCATCGAGACGCTACAATAACGTGACACCAGTTTTCTTTTTCGGAAAAACTAACGCCCACACGTGTGGGCGTTTGCACATCGCTCACACGCCTCCATCACCACTCATTTTGCCACGTATGAACAGATGATATCAGCAGAAATCTTTTTGGTTTTCGGCTTAAAAATATTTTATCTCATAATAAAAAAAAACAAATTAAAAATCCATTTTCACCATTAAATCCGTCTCGACCAGATCTTCAAAACTAGACCCCATGTTAATATGTTTCGACGATTTTTTTTTTTGCCCAAAAGTTGCCATGATGTTTACACTGTAGTTGTCATAGTGCTTAAACTAAAATTGCCATGCGACAATTTTAGTTTGTAGATCATGTCAATTTTGGTTTTTTGATGATGGCAATTCCAGTCTGTGTAGAGATCATGTCAATTTTGGTTTTTTAATGGAGTACATACTCTGTGTGTACAGATCATGTCAATTTTGGTTTTTTAATAGAGTACATGCATGCGGTGACATGGCATAGTCTGTGTGTTGTAAGGCGTGTGGACGGGTTTGACTCCCATCACACGTATGAGCGTTAGCGTTGTCCTTCCTCTTCTTTTTTATCCCGGTGAAGCGTTTTAGTCTTCTTGTTAGGCACTGGGAGAGCAGCCTGCTAGCAGAGCAAAGCAACGAATCTGAATCTGGCAAGCTCGTCAAACAACTTCGCGCCCAGCACGGTACCACCCCCTCGTTTCAAACGCTAGCCAACCAGAGCAGATCCATCTTGAATCAATCAGGCAGGGTATATCCGCCCACCCACCACCAGCAGGATACTCCTCCTAAATCCGCACGTCTACCCGTGCCCCGAGAAACGGCACGGCACGGCAGCAACGGGATAAGGCAACCAGTCCCCGGCCCCCGCCCCGCGGTTTCCCCGGTCGCAGCCGTGCGACCCAAGCCTGGTCGATGGCAACACGATGTGCAACCCAAACGCCAACGCCGACGTGCGCGCAGAAGCAACGTTCACCGGCGCAAAATAATAAACAGTGTAAAAATGTTCTTTTTCCCCACACGAGGAAGTGGGATGGCGTCCGCGGCACAGCACAGGGCGGTCGCGTGGGCAGAGGAGATATCCCTTCCCATATTCCCCGTTGCGTGCAGGCACCCCTCCCCCGGCCCGGCTCCTCGCCACGCGCACCCGCGGGGGAACCGTCGGGTGACGGGTGGGGCCCGGGCGGCAGGGGGCGCGGGAGGCGTCGGGGTCGGGGACGGGTAGCGGGGGAGGGGGGGAGGGAGGCCAACCGGAGGGGATTGATTTCTTGGGATTTATTTAAGGGAGAGGAGGAAGATAGGCACACGAAAGCAACAGCCAAGAGAGAGACCAAGAGAGGAGAGGAGAGAAAAGGGAGAAGCCAAGGGAAGAGGAGGAGGAAGAGGAGGAGGAGGAGTTGTTGGCTCTGGTTCCGGTTCCGGTCTGCCTGGAATCGCCGGAGGAGAGGAGAGGGGACGGACGCCGCCGGAGGGAGATGGTCGAGAGCTGACTGGCCGGATCGCGGTGGCCGGAGGGGGGGATCGGCTGGAGCAGGGACACTGCGGATGGTATTGGCCTTCGCCGGCGCCGGAGGCGGCGATCGCGGATGGGCGGCGGGGGCCGCGGGTGCTAGTGTCGGAGTCGGAGGAGTCGGTGCTCGCGTCGGTCTCCGGGGAGGTGGAGCAGGAGCGCGGGGGGATGAAGCGGGGGAAGGGGGGGAGGAATGGGCTGCTGCCGAGCTCGCTGCGGATCATATCGTCCTGCCTCAAGACGGTCTCGTCCAACGTCGGCTCCGTCGCCTCCACGGTGCGCTCCGCCGGGGCCTCCGTCGCCGCCTCCATCGCCCCCCAGGCCGAGGACGAGAAGGACCAGGTCGCCTCCGCCTGCCGCAACCACCTCCAAAACTTCCTTTTTTTTCAACTGTTGCAGACAACTGTTGAAGTTGCTACTAGTGTTAGTTCTGCTCAATTATACTCGCAACTGTACACTTGATTGCATGCCAATTTTTGGTAGGTCGTTATGGTCTGTCAGTAATCCGACGTGCTAGATCTTATCTAAGCATAGATTCAGAATTGTATGCCCAACTAACGAAGTTGGAGGTCAGTTGACCATCAATGAAGTTGAAGTTGGCACATAGTATTAGAATTGTTAATTAAGATATACGGAGTAACTAGTTGGACGTTTCCAGTCCTACAATACAATGGATGAAACTCTGGTTAGCTACATGGTGGTGGACAGTTGGGTGAATTCAAATTTCCTATTTTTGCCACTATAATGCTGCTGTGATATTGCCAGCTGTCTGTTTGATACCAATTTGCACATCCATGCTACATTTAATCTTGCGTTAGGATGGTATGTTTCCTTTTTCTGGAATCTGCTCAACAGGGGTATCTTGCTTCTATTGTACTTATTTGGCTAATGCTTGGTTATTTTCTTTTATCGTTAGTCAACCGCTCTTAATAATTCCTTAACCTACCGTGTTGCTTCCTTATATCTTTGCAAATTCACTGACAGCATTCAGTCTTGACGTTTCATATGTGAACAGGTTTTGTGGGCTGGATTTGACAAATTAGAGCTTCATCCATCATCTTTCAAGCATGTTCTGCTCGTTGGTTATTCTAACGGGTTTCAAGTGCTTGATGTTGAGGATGCTGCAAATGTTTGCGAATTGGTCTCAAAACGCGATGGTCCAGTTACCTTTTTACAAATGCAACCCATACCTCTTTACTCTGAAGAAACTGAAGGATTTAGGGCATCACATCCTATGCTTCTGGTTGTTGCTGGGGATGAGACAAATGGCTTGGGTATGGTTCAGGGTGGGCGTTTAAGTGCACTGATCAGGGATACAAGCACTGAACCTCAAACTGGAAACTGCATCTCTACCCCAACAGTTGTTCGCTTCTATTCTTTGAAGTCTCACACCTACGTACATGTTCTCAGATTCCGATCTGCTGTATATATAGTTCGTTGCAGCCCCCGGGTTGTGGCCGTAGCACTTGCAGCACAAGTAAGTTCTTCTTTTCGCAGTGGCAAAGATGCACAAACTTGCATATTTCTTCTGTGTTCTTATATTTTTCTGCTACACCCCAGATCTACTGCTTTGATGCTGTAACTCTTGAGAACAAGTTCAGCGTCTTGTCATATCCTTTACAAGGGGCACCTGGGGCAAATATTGGGTATGGTCCAATGTCTGTTGGCTCAAGATGGTTGGCTTATGCTCCCAATGGTCCTGTGTTATCCAGCACTGGTCGTCTGAGCCCACAAAATCTCACACCTTCTCCAGGAGTGAGCCCATCTACTTCTCCTAGCAATGGAACCTTAGTTGCTAGATATGCAATGGAGTCCAGTAAGCAAATAGCTGCTGGTATAATCAATCTTGGTGATATGGGGTACAAAACACTGTCGAAGTACTGCCAAGAACTTCTGCCTGATGGTTCTAATTCTCCTCTGTCATCAAGTCCAGGAAGGAGATCTGGCAAACTTCCCTCCACTGTGCATCCACTGGAAGCTGACAATGCAGGAACGGTTAGTTGAGGCTTGCCTATGCTTTCCTTTTTATCTTTGTCAAGTATAGCACATTAAAGAAAATATCTTTTCTTTAATATGTCTGTGTTTCAGATTAATGATACCTTATTGAACTTTTGCAGGTTATCATCAAGGATGTTACCTCCAAAATTGTTATAGCACAGTTTAGGGCTCACACCAGTCCTATATCTGCTCTTTGCTTCGATCCTAGTGGGACCCTTTTGGTCACAGCCTCTGTTCATGGCCACAACATAAATGTTTTCCGGATCATGCCGACCTGCATTGCTAATGGCTCAGGTTCAAAACGATATGATTGGGCATCATCTCATGTTCACCTTTACAAACTGTATCGTGGCATGACAGCAGCGGTATGGTTACACAGAAACTATCAAGTTCTGTTAAAAGTGTGTACAACCATGTCATTATTTTTAATTACCTTGTATTTACTTGCAGGTCATACAGGACATATCTTTTAGTCATTTTAGCCAGTGGGTATCTATTGTTTCAGCACGAGGCACTTGCCATATTTTTACATTGTCTCCATTTGGGGGCGATTCGAGTTTGCAGCCACAGAATTCTCACAGTGACGGGCCGCCTCTTGCCCCATGTCAGTCAAGGCCATGGTGGTCAAAGCCATCATTTCTTATGGATCAACAGCTTCATCCTGTGCCATCAACTGTGACAAATTCTGTGGTCAGTAGGATAAAAAACAATAGTTCTAGTTGGCTAAATACAGTCAGCAACGTGGCTGCTTCTGCAAGTGGAAAACTATCCGTGCCATCTGGTGCTATAACTGCTATTTTTTACAATTCCATTTACAAAGGTTCTCTGCCGGCTCCGTCGAAGGCTAATGCTTTGGAGCATTTATTGGTGTATTCACCATCTGGTCATGTTATTCAACATGAACTTCTGCCTTCTTCGGGTTCTGAATCCTCTGATAACAGCCCAACAGTTGGGCCTGGCAGTCATTTGCAGCTCCAAGATGATGAGTTGCATGTTACCGCTGAGCCAGTTCAATGGTGGGATGTTTGCCGCCGGACAAACTGGCCTGAAAGAGACCAGGACATTGCAAATGTTGTATTCCACAACCAACTAAACAGTATGATGACACCAGACACTTCTGACTGTGAGGATAGTGACCATTCTGATTTCACTTCATCAAATGATGGTGTATCCAGAAAAGAGGTTATGAAAGTTAAAGAAAGATCAAGCTGGTATCTCTCAAATGCAGAGGTTCAGATAAGCTCATGGCGGATTCCCATATGGGAGAAGTCTAAGGTTGGCCTGCAATGTCTCGATACCATGACTAAATTTTACAGAATAAATATTGAACAATCTTTCATGTATATGTAGATTTGCTTCTACGTGATGGATCATCCTGCTACAGAGTCAGGGGAAGCTGTTGGCATTCATGGTGGGGAAATTGAGATCGAAAAGCTGGCTCTTCATGAGGTTGAACTGAGGAGGGAACTGCTCCCTGTGTTTAAGCAGTTCCACTATCCTGAGCAAAATAGGTAATGTCAAATCATGAAAGAAAAATGCTATTCTGGTCTTTTCTGTTTGTTGTCTATATATAATATTGTTCTATCTTTGTTAGTTGCTGGCAACAACTAACAGAGATAGAACAATTTTGCTGGCAACTTATGTTCTATTTCTCAGATAATATTTTTGCAACTATTTAATGATATTAAGGGATTGAATTTCATACCAATTTGAAAGCTGCTATGCTCACATTGTATTGTATGTTTAGAAAATCTCTGTCGATAATTGTGCTCTGTTTTGTTTTATATTGCTGTTGTATAGGTGTACACCAAACTATAGGCAAGTAGTACCACACACTTAATTTTCAGTATTATCGTGCAGCGTCCTGATCTATAGTCTGAGCATAGGATGTCAATTTTGTATTGCTAAATGTCATACGTTTGTAATATCCATCATTTCTAGTTTGAAGATATCTGATATTTGAACATGGAATCAGGGAAAAATGTTAAATGATTAAATGATCTTAATACCTTTTCTGGTACTATTTGCTTGTTTGGAAGTAGTTTCTCATATTGTTTCTGCATCCATCTCTAACACCACTTACCAATTAAATTTGAGAGACAAAAACCATTGTTTAATTTGGGCTGGATGTAGTACTATTCAGCTTGGTTTTTAGTAGGTATGAGTGACAAAAACCAGTATGACCCACACGAAACTCTGTTTTTTTCAACTGTTCACACTGTATTTCTTTGGTTCTGTTTGCCAATGCAATCGCTTGATGAGTTACCTTTGCCTTGCCCTACCAGTTACCATGACCATTTTGATGTTTGATGAACGTGTAGCCAGGTTATCTGATTACTGGATGTATGCTGTGTTAGTTCCTAACTCAGTGCGTAATACCTTGTAACTAATTTACTAACTTAACTCGGGGATTTCCCCAAAATCTACAATGGGTATCTTAGCGTTTTGCTCGAGAGGGGATCCTTTTAGCAACATACACTTTTGTTTGAATTCCTCTCTTGCATACTGTCTTCCCTCTTGTAAGACATAGTTTGTTGTAATCTGTCAAGAGTGTAGGATATAGTTTATATTTGTATTGCTAAAATGTAAGTTTGCCAGATTTAGCAACCGATACCTTGGTTAGATGATCACATTTCTCTACTCAAATGCTTTTTTTATTTGACATCATTATCTGCTTGAGGTTTGTATATGAATGTGTCATGCTTAGCGTTTTTCAGGGCATAGGTTTGCACTATCATATACTCCAATATACTCACATATTGGATGTAATAGTGTCTTATATTATGAGACGGAGGGAGTACTTTTTACTCAGCCAATGCAATTTTTTAGTTGCCTGGGAAATGTTTTATTTATCAAGCAAATGTTATCCTTGAGTGTTTTTACTTAGTGCCAAGTAGTCAAAACCATCTTATGCAACTTTTGGTGAGTCTTAACTGAAGTTTTCATCAGTTATTGTAATACGATTGGATTTGAGATGTGAAATAAATAATATTTTGAAATGTGCAGGAATCATGCAAGCCGCCAAATTCAGAATGCATTATCCGGCATCGACAGCACACAGTATAGCTCGGCAAAGGATAGTGATGCATATGGTCCCAAACCAGTGCCTCATATATCTGGATTTTACACTGGTAAACATATGATGTGAAATTTAAGCTTAAACTGTTTATCTCCATTAATTGTTTATTGAAAGAGATGCTTAATCTTGCAGATATGAGAAAAACAGAAAACATGAATGTTTTAGCTGGGCAGTTATTTTCTGGACCTACTCCTGCTGTGGATTTGCTGCCAAAGGAAAAATGCAATTCTATTGGATCTCCTGAAGCTAGAAATTTGACTGTCAATCACAAAGTAGATAACGGGAGCATTGGCTATTTGTCTACACCAATCGGAACAAATGTATCCACCATCATGCCTCAGTCTAGAGAGGGTGTGGATTGTGTACCATCGCACATCAGACCATTGAGCAACTATTCCCTCTTGGATGGACCTCTTGATAATGGATCACCTTCCCCTGCAAGTAACGGATCATGTGGGCCTGAAATAACCAATAATTCGTCAGTCAGCAATGGTGCCATTACTGATATCCCAAATGGGGGTCACACGAGCGTCAATTCCGGACAGAATGAAATGCCCGGTTCTCAGAACTCTGGAGAGTTTACCCAGTATTTCCAAGAGGGCTATTGTAAAATATCAGAACTCGATGACTGCCGTGAGTTAACTGAAGCTGTTACTGATGCTGACAGCAGCAGCAGCCACTGCGAGAGAGAGAAGCCCGAGGAAGATGGGGACAACGATGACATGCTTGGAGGGGTTTTCGCCTTCAGTGAAGAAGGTAATAACACTACTCAGTGATGATAGAAAGGTCATCATTGAACTTGATTGTTGGTGATTGTACTTTTGTGTTTGCGCTGATCTCTGTTCTCTCTTTGTGGCCAGGTTGAACTTACTATACTGCTTTACTTGGGATAGATAATGGTAAACAGTTGCCACAACAATCAGTGTGCAATATTATGTAGAAAATGGTGGAATTCTAGTAGGCTTCCGTGGAATAAAGTCGTGCCGCGTCGATAATCTAATGTTTGGTACATACTTGGAAGGTGAAGCTTGCGCTCCATGTTTATTTGCCAGAAGAGCTCTGGAGTTTGAGTCGAAGACCCCTCCTGGCAATTTACTAATCCACGGAAGGAAGGGAGTTTGGTGTTTGTCGAGAAGCTGCCACTGCCTGCCGCGACACTTGGCCCACCCTTTTTCTGTTTGCTTTGTACATACTGTAAGACCCATTTGTTTCGCGAGATACACTTCTGGGACATTTGGATGGTCTGAAACCCTGGCGAGCCATATTTGTTGACTGCTTCCTGCCAGGGCCTGTGAATGTTCCATGTTTATTTGTACATACTTTCCTGTTTATTAAGAGAAAGGAATGCTAGCAACGATTAATGTGACATAACTGTATAAACATTCAGTGAAAGATTTCTGTTTATGAAGTCGATATGTTCTCTTCCTTTGTGTTTGTGTTGCATGTTCAGTAATTGACTGCTGCAATGATGAATTACAAGTGACTATTATTAGGCATGCTTCTGTTGTTGGAAGCATGAAGGTATCAGCATTTTCTGTCTGTAACCTAAGGACACTTGCTAAGGAAATTACTCCCTCTGTATTTAATGATCTAAATGCTCTTATATTTCTTTATGGAGGGAGTACATGTGTGGGATGTGTCTATATTTAGCAATTTCGTCTATTTTCTTTTTGGCATAGATCATAGGGGAGGGAAAGTCTGGTGAGATTTTTTGGCAGACGTTCCGCATCTGCCCCCCGTGTGGAACCACCTCATTCCCATTTCACTACCCTGAGAATCCAACAGGTTCCAATAAATCTTCCAAATAAGCGGTTGTTGAGCCTCTTTCAATAAATTTGGGGCTTGTAGGTGTAATACTTTATCAGACCCCAAATAATCCATCCCAATACCAATCTTGACATGTGGCCACTCTTGTCAATGATGTTTCTGACTGGTGGTGCAACAATTGGCGGCGGCGGTGTGGCGGGCAATGGTGGTGGTATGGCGGTTGTCTGATGGTGGCGCGGTGGTTCGGCGGGGTGGTAGTGGATGACAGTTGTGTAGTGCTCCGACAGGCATTGACGACAGCGCACATTGATGTGGCATGTATTTGGGGAGAGCCAACTCCCTAGAAGAAAATCTTATACAACCTAGGTCGTACGTGGCCGCCGCGAGACCCGCTTTTCCCGCTGACAGTTGGCAAAACCAATCTCAAAGCATCTTCCCTTTCTTCCACCTCTGACCTCCCTCTCTCCGCCCGTCGAGCAGCTAGCTTCACCAAGTACCACCAACAGGATCCAAACCATATCAGAGCACTCCCACGCTGCATCCCTCCACTCCGGCGTCTCCTCCATGTCGCCCCTTCCAGCACTAGCCTTCCATGACAATCTCTGCCATGCTCAGGTTCCATGGACACCATTAGCACGAAATGCTCCGCCGTTGCCGTCGAGGGCGAGCCCGTGCAGAAGCCGACCAGGATCCGCAAGATCCCGTCACCGGAAGATACAGAGTCCATGAGGAAACGCCATAGGGAGGCGGACGGTCGACATGCGATGGACAGGTAGAGTGCAAAGGTGGCGACGGAGTGGGGTTAGAAGGAGACATCGATGAAAACGGTAACCCAGTCTCGTCAAACACAACATCGCGAGAGGTGTAGACATGACTGGATGGAAAATGAAGGCACTTGTACCCTACCCAAGAAAAACACACTGTTTGGATCGAAACTCGAGCTTACGCTTATTATAAGGGCGAAGGTGAGGCCAACACGCACACCCGAAAAACTTTGAGGAACGTGTAATCAGGAGTTTCATTAAATAAGAGTTCAAGTGGTGTTTTCATCCCAAGGAGGCGTGTAGGAAGCCTATTAATAAGAAAACATGCGATGAAAAACGCATCACTGCAAAAATGAAAAGGTACTGATGCATGTGCAAGCAAAGCAAGGCCAGTTTCAACAATATGACGACGCTTACATGAGTCTTGAAATATTAACTTCAACTCCTGGAACATCTCATATGGTAGAGGTGGCAAGATGGCGCCTCCCACCTCCCACCCACCCTAACCCTCAGCCGCCGTCACCCCGCCGGTGATCTCCACGCCTAGCCATGGTTTTTGCCATCTGATCCATTCATCATCTCCGACGTCCTCTCCTGAAGCCTCTGGTTGTCATCTCAATGGCTGTTCACGCGTCCATCTCTCTGGGGTTTGATTTTAACCCAGGGATGGGATTGGCTCAAGAGATCTGGCGCTCTTTTCGCAGATCTGTTCATCCATCGGAGGATTCTGGTCACTTCATCATGGTTGTTTCGTTCGCTTGACATTCTTTCAGATTAACTAAGGAGAATGTGGCCCTGGCCTTGGAATCAACAATTGGTGGATATTGTTCAAAGCTCAAGGTATCATGTCTACGTGATCAGGTTTTCTCTTTTCATGTTTATTCCAAAGAAGTTGGATTCTTTATTTTGCATCAGCGTAGCTTTGTCTGCCCTCAATTTATGTGTTTCTTCCACCTCTGGGGCCATGGTGGCCCTGATTGGACAAAAAAAATTCGTCTTTGGCAGATTGAATGTAATGAAGAGTGGACAGTGGTTAGTCCATCTAAGTGTCGTGCTAATCTAGGTTTACTGGCCATGAAAAAACCACCTCTCAAGTCCTCTCTTCGATCTACTTCTTCGTCTGGCCCTGCTAAGCGGCTCAGATTTGCTACTTTCATGAAGTATGATGCTTTTAAGGGTTATAGCTATCCCTCCACTATTGTTGATGTTTTGACTGTTCACGAGGCTGGATATGTTGTTCATTCTCCTGAAAACCCGGACTTCACAACTCCGGGCAGCTCTCCTTTACCAGCTTCACCGCCAGCCAGCCCAACCTCGCCGCCGATGACAATTCAGTTTGGATCCTTTCCTCCTTCTCCGGGATTGGTTAGTCCGTTAAGCGGTAAACCCGGATCTTCAGGGATTTCAAAATCTTCTGGGCCCATTCCAATAGTTACTATCCTTTCGGATAGCCCTAGTTATTCATCATGTGCCTTGGGCCCGGCCCATGGATCCTTTTCGGGAAGTCCTAGCACTCCACCACGGGTTTTGGGCCCGGTCCATGGCTCTTCCTTGGACATCCCAATTCAGCTATCTGATGATGATTCACTTGATATTCCTTCCCCGGCTTGTTTTCCTTCACCAAAGGAAATTGTGGATGATTTACAGAGTTTCAATGAGACGATTGAGGATTTGGCAGTTAAATACTGGGATTGTCAGCATTGTTTGGGTATGGGTCACCTTTCCGATACATGCACGAATCGTGTATGCTGCAGAATGTGTTTTCAGTCCGGTCACGTTAAGAAAGACTGTCAGATTTCGGGTTCCGGCAGACCCTTGAGGTTCGAACTCTGGGGTGCGCGCGAAGATCTCTCCTCTACCAACCCACGTCCCAACGCCTCGCTCAGAATCTAGGCTAGCAAGATGAACAACACAAGGGACGCAAGGTTTATACTAGTTCGGGCCACCGTTGTGGTGTAATACCCTACTCTAGTTTGTGGTGTGTGGATTGCCTCAGGGGGTGATGATGAACAATACAAAGGAAGAACTGCCTCGCGAGGGGAGGAGTTCTTGTGGTGGTGATCTTGGAGAGGAATTGCTCCATCTCTGTTGGCTCTGGGTGAGGTCTGGATCCGATCTCCTGGTTCGATTCCCCCCTTCCACTGTGGTGGCTAGTCCTATTTATAGAGGCCCTGGTCCTCTTCCCAAATATTGAGCGGGAAGGGCGCCAACAACGTCCATTTTGAAGAGGAACATCTAGTACACTTATCCTGACTAAAGTTGGTCTTCGACTGCCAAAGGCCCTGACGATGACACCGTCTTGGGCTCCATGGTGACCTCCATCCTGCCGCTCCGCTGGTCTTGGTCTCGTTGCACTGAAATGGCAACCTTTACCTGATGCCTCGGTACTCCGCGCCTGCGCTTGCTCCCTTTGCACTAAAGAGGAAACAAGGACACTGCCCAGGCCGGCGCCCGCCTGGCCTCGATCGTCATGGCTTGCGTCATGAGCACCTCGTGAGGTACCCTGCCTTGATCTCTCCGCCTCCTCGCGAGCCTGCCTGGTGAGGCCGTTCCTGAGGACGCTTCCTGTCGTCCGCCCCGCGAGGCTTGGCCCCTCGCGAGGGTCTTGAGCTTGAGTCGATGAAGATGGGCCGCACTGGGCCACCACTTGAGCCACACCGCAGGCCGCCGACAGGCAAGTCTGGGGACCCCCGTTCCCAGAACGCGGATAGTAGCCCCCGGGCCCAAGGCGCGCCCGGACATGGCTTAGCGGAGAAGCGAAAGGGCAAGTGCGAAGCGCCGCGGGCCCCAATAGCCTACGGCCTTGGGTGCCACGTGGCGATCGATTGGGCGTGGGCATCCCCGCTTCCCCACGACGCCTCGGCAACTGCCCAACATGACAAGTCCCTGCATGCAAAATGATTCATGATTACCTGCGATCGTGGAGGCCGACGGTTGGCCTACTCCGGCTATAAGTACGGAATGGCGTGAGCCCTTCCAGTCCATCTCTCCTTGCTTTGCCTCTTCTTCTTCGCTCCTCCTCCATTTTAACGACGATGCCGCCGATTCGCCGGTTCTCCGCCGAAGAGAAGGGGAAGGCTCCCTGAGAGGGGCCCGTCCCACTCCCACTGAAGAAGCGGCCAGTCCCACATTGCCGCGACGAGGGTGTTCGACAGGAGTTGTCAAGGCCTTGGTACGAGCGGCCACCACCGGGGTTTCCGCTGCCCCTGTACGCCAGAATCGAGGGCCCTGGAGAAGAAGATGTTGAGCGACATCGACAGGGCCGCCGGCGATGCCGACGAGTTACGTCGATGCGCATCGTCACCCCTGGAGTCCACGCCGAGGGCTCTTCTCGCGAGCTTGTACTTCACGGTGCTATGCCTTTGCGGTCTTGGATTCGCCTTCCTCCCTCCTTCGCCTTCGAGATACCGCTGAGGGGGCCTCGGGGGCTCTGGCTGCAGCATGCCGACTGCAGCACCCCCGCGACCGAGGCGGAGGTTTAGGTTGTCACCCCGGGCAAGGTCTTCATGACCCAAGGCTGGGGCGAGATCGCCCGGGTCTGCCGGATAGGGGGTTCCCTCGTAATTCATCTTGAATACAATGGCGCCTCCTTGATGCTCTTCAAGGTCTTCGATGCGGAAGGACGCCGGCTGGAGTGCTGCCCCGAGGAAGGTGGCCGGGGCATCAGAGTGGCGAGGTCCAGGACTGCCAACCGCTTCCCTAGCAGCTCCTTAGGCAACAGCAGAGGAGCCAGTGCGTCCAGCGACTCTCTCGAGCTTCTTGCAACTTCGGAGATGAGCGACGACAGCTACGAGCCCCCGAGATCGCGCCGCGCTCGGAGCAGGGCAGCTTCGTCTGGCCGCCGACGCTGCTGATCTGGATGGGGTCGGCGCCGGCGCCTGGCGGCCCACTGTTGATGATGGCGTCTCCTGCGGAGGCGCTCGTAGTTAGCGTTCCTTAGGATTAGCGCCTTTTGTTCCCTGCGAGGAATCGAAGTAACACCCCGCGGGGGTATGTAAGGCGTCTGCCATGCCTTTTGTCCATAATATCCTTATTATGAATCGATGTGAGGTGCTTGCCCTGTCCTAGCTCGGCTCCCCCTTTCTATCCTCACGAAGGCTTGGTGCTCTACGCTGATAGGTCCCGATCCCCAGGAAGGCTTCAGCCGTTGCTGGTATGCCAGGTCACAATGCTGTGGTCAAGGCCAGGAGGTGAGCGGCCCGAGGTCCAGTAAGAGCCCCCGAGGCGCAATGCTCAGGAGGTCCCCTTTAGCGCGTAAGCAGCCTCCGCTGGGCGAGAAAGGAAGGTAGCATCATCGTGACAGGACCACACTGGGCGAGGGTTTGATGCTGCGTCGATCTAGCTTCTGCAGAGGCACGACTTATCTCGTGGGCTTGGAGTCGTTATCCGGCGAGGTGCCTGGCCTGCGCGCCGGCAGCTGGGGTGTCGCTGGCTTGGGTACTCATGAGCTTCTCCCCTCTTCCCCACAGTTTCCTTTATGCTCTACGTCCTTAGGTCCTGGCCCTCGAGTGAGCTCAGCCGCCGCTGGTATGATAGGTCGTGATGCCGTGGGTCAAGGCCAGGGGGTGAGGGCTGGAGAGCCAGTAAGAGCCCATGAGTCGCGATGCTCAGGTTCCCCCCTTTTAACGCGTGAGCAGATTGCACGGGATAGAGGGAGAGGGAGCTCACGATGCCCACCGCGCTACTCCTTAGGAGGATCCTGTACACCAACATGAGGAAAACAAGGGCTGCCATTACGGTTGTCAGCCACCCATTGGTTGCTCCGAGGGAGTGATTGAGGCACCGAGGGCCTGGTGAGGTAGCGCTATGCGGGGCTGCCGCGGCCAGAGCTCGACCTCTCAGATTTGTCGGTGTTGCAGGGACGGACCCATGCACAAGCGTCGTGCCAGAGCGAGTAGCTCCAGAGGTAGGTGTCAATCGAGCAGGCGATTATCTCAAGCAGGTTAATCATGAAGGAGCAAATCAACTTAGACAGATGCGGGAAAGATACACGCCACTGGGTCAGGCCCGAGCGGCTTGGGGATAATGCAGCCCGAGGAGCGCCCCCAGCAAGGTAAACTGAAGACATAAGAAAAAGATACATGCCGCAGGGACGGACCAATGGACCTGGGAATGATGTAGCCCCGGGGGCGCTCCCAGTTGAAATGGAACTTGAAAGATGTCACCTGACACTGTTGGAGACGAAGGAGTAGCTGAGGACGCGCGGTGAGGAAGCCGACCCTCACGAGCCCCCAGGGCCCTGAGCCTCGGGAGGCTCCAGGGGCCTAGGCGGCTCCTCGAAGACCATCTCCATTTCTGCCAGGACCGCGCATCGCCTTACCTCCTGAGCCTCCAGAATACTCCGCACCAGGCGCTGATGAGCAGTGGCCGCGTTCGGCAGGCCGAGGGGCATGCGAACGTAGCTATGAGGCGGACCCTCGCAACGTCCCATGCGTGAAGGCCAGAGGCGTTCCTGAGATGCGGCTCGGTTGAGCCCTGGTACGTTGATGCAGACGCGCAGCCCACCATCCTCGCCTGGATGGGGAGCTACAACGGTTAAGTTGCTGCTGCTGCACATGACTCTTGACTCCTGCAGCTCCTGGGTGGTTTTAGTGATGAAATCCTGAGGGTTGAACCTTCCTTGCTTTGTACCTTCCTGAGGGAAGCGTGCTGCGAAGCACGCCTCCAAGTGGTGCCCGAGCGCCTCCCTTGTGACCTGGGCAAAGTCAGTGGCCCTCCAGGAGAGAGCCCCCGAGCTTTGCCCGAGGAGGGCGTCGGGCGCGCCTTCCTATGCGACGGAGGGAGGCGCCCCTTGAACAGGCACGGATCCTGACGCCGTGCCACCGGAGGTGCCTGCCTCCCGAGGGATCGGGACAGGTGATGTCTTCTTCCTCTTGGGAACTGCCTCGGGAAGGCTCCTGCTCTTGCAATCTGGGTCTTCAATTGACGCGGCCTGGAAGGCACGCTCGAGAGAACATACTGCATCCTTTTCCTCACAGGGGACTGTGATGACCCCACCGCTTCCTGGCATCTTGAGGACATTGTAGCCATGGTGAGTCACTGCCATGAACTTGGCTTGGGCTGGATACCCGAGGATGGCGTTGTACAGCAGGCGAATGTGGGAAACGTCGAAGTCGATGAGCTCAGTACGATAGTTTTTGTGCTGTCCGAAGGTGACAGGGAGGCGGACCTGCCCTATCGGGGTGGTAGAACAGTCAGTGACTCCTGAGAAAGGCTTGGTTGGCTGAAGCTGATCATACGACACTTGGAGATTGTTGAATGTCTCGACAGACAGAATGTTGAGCCCCGCGCCACCATCGATGAGGGTCCTGGTGACCTGCACATTGCTGATGACTGGGGAACAGAGCATCGGGAGGACCCCGGCTATTGCTGCGCACTTGAGCTGATCCGCTGAGCTGAACATGCTGGCACATGTGGACCACCTGAGAGGGCGCGAGGCCTCGAGCTTTGGGAGGACTGCATTCACCTCGCGAGAAAACTGCTTGAAGATGCGCTGAGAGGCTGGGGCTTGAGCTCCGCCCAAGATGCAAGCGATGGCACGCGGCTCCTGGAAGCCCCCAGCCCCCTCATCCTAATGCTGGTCTTCATTCCTCCTTGGCGGCGGTGGCAGAGGAGGGAGGGCTACGTTGCCTTGCGGGCGATCCTCACGAGTCTGATCCCTCCAAGCCCCCTCGCGAGGTTGGTCCTGCCAGCGATCCTTGCGAGGGCGGTCGCGCCACCCTTGGCGAGGGCCACGATCTTCCCATCGTCCTCCACCTCTTCCTCCTCCTCGGCCGTAGCCCCGATCGCTGCGCTCGGGGCATCGGCCGACACGTCCATCTCGCACGGCCCTGAGCTCTTGACATTCGTTGGTGTTGTGAGTGTGGAGGTCGTGGTACACGCAGTACCGACTGCCCTTGGACGACTCCAGCTGATCTCTGCCTCGCTTGGTGTCTGGCTTAGCTGCGAGCACAACTGCTCCTTTGCGCTTCACGTCCTTGGCCTTGGGCTTCTTCTCTTCAGGATCAGCGGCTGGGAGCTCGAGGAGGGAAAGGCGTCCCTCCTCAGCCCTGGCGCACTTGGTCGCCAAGTTGAATAGCTCCAGCGATGTGCACATGTCTTCGTGGATCACCAGTTCCTCCTTCATCTTGATGTCGCAGACGCCATCAGAGAAGGCTGAGATGATGGCCTCCTCAGTCACCCTGGAGATCTTGAGGCGAGCATTGTCGAAGCGCTGAATGTATTTCTGCAGGGTCTCTCCAAGTTGTTGCTTGATGCGGCGCAAGTCGCTCATGGCCGGGGCCCGGTCACGAGTGCCTTGAAAGTTGGCGATGAATCGAGTGCGCATCTCGTCCCAAGAGGAGATCATGCTGGGAGGCAGGTTTAGGAGCCAAGTGCGGGCACCATCCTTGAGTGCCATGGGAAACCAGTTTGACATGACCTTTTCGTCTCTGTTGGCCGCCTCGATGCCCAGCTCGTAGAGCTGGAGGAACTCCATAGGGTCGGCGGTGCCGTCATAGCGAGGAGGCAGATCCGGCTTTAACTTGCCCGACCAGGCCATGCTGCGCAGCTCCGCGGTGAAGGCGCGGCAGCCTGCGGTGGCCACCGGGGGCCTTTGTTGACGAAGGGCTTGATCCCGGGGGTCTCCGCTCGCTGCCGCCAGGAGCAGCGCGGGGTCTTGGCGCGCCGGAGCAGGAACGCGATCATGACACACCAGTGCTGGGAGCACGCGAGCGCCTTCTTGAGGGAGAGGGGCTCCTTGGCAGCTCCTTTCTTGCTGCGCAGGCGCTGGGCACGGTGTGTATCGCCCAGGGGCCGCGCGCCTTGGAGCCAGGACGCCTTCTTGGGGAGGAGGCGTCGGAGGCGCCTCCGGGGCTGTGTTTCCCGTGCAGGACGGAGGGCGATGCAGCAAAAGGGACGGCACGGGGGAGCCCCTTGCAGCGCTGATGAGCTCGGTGATGCGGGCGAGACACTCTTCATAGAGGTCGTCGACGGGGCGGTAGTGCATGAGCTCACGTGCCAGGAGCAGTGCGGTGTGCGTGTCCGCGGGGGCGCGGCGGGCGTGCAACGACGAGCCCGCTGGAGTCAGCGACGGGGTGGTGGTGCGGCCTTCTCGCCGCATCGAGGGATGCAGAGACGATGCCTGCTGCTCATTCCCCGCCGGGCCGGTCGTGGCGTGGGCGGCAGGCGACGGGGAATGACGGGGAGGCCCGCCGACAGGAGCCGTCTGGGCGACGTGGGCGGCGAGAGCAGCCCAGCGGTCGGCGAGCGTCAACCATTGGCGCGGCGGACGGTGGAACGCGAGATGGCGGAAGGAAGGATTCCGACGCACCCCTACCTGGCATGCCAAATGTCAGATTTCGGGTTTTGGCAGACCCTTGAGGTTCGAACTCTGGGGTGCGCACGAAGATCTCTCCTCTACCAACCCACGTCCCAACGCCTCGCTCGGAATCTAGGCTAGCAAGATGAACAACACAAGGGACACAAGGTTTATACTAGTTCGGGCCACCGTTGTGGTGTAATACCCTACTCTAGTTTGTGGTGTGTGTGGATTGCCTCAGGGGCTGATGATGAACAATACAAAGGAAGAACTGCCTCGCGAGGGGAGTAGTTCTTGTGGTGGCGAGCTTGGAGAGGAATTGCTCCGTCTGTGTTGGCTCTGGGTGAGGTCTGGATCCGATCTCACGGTTCAATTGGCCGATCCTATCTCCCGGTTTGATTCCCCCCTTTCACTGTGGTGGCTAGTCCTATTTATAGAGGCCCTGGTCCTCTTCCCAAATATTGAGTGGGAAGGGCGCCAACAACGGCCATTTTGAAGGGGAACATCTAGTACACTTATCCTGACTAAAGTTGGTCTTCGACTGCGAAAGGCCCTGACGATGACGCCGTCTTGGGCTCCACGGTGACCTCCATCCTGCCGCTCTGCTGGTCTTGGTCTTGTTGCACTGAAATGGCAACCTTTTTCTGATGCCTCGGTACTCTGCGCCCGCGCTTGCTCCCTTTGCACTAAAGAGGAAATAGGGACGCTGCCCAGGCTGGCGCCCGCTTGGCGCCTGCCTGGCCTCTATCGTCATGGCTTGCGTCATGAGCACCTCGTGAGGTACCCTGCCTTGATCTCTCCGCCTCCTCGCGAGCCTGCCTGGTGAGGCCGTTCCTAAGGAAGCTTCCTGTCATCCGCCCTACGAGGCTTGGCCCCTCACGAGGGTCTTGAGCTTGAGTCGATGAAGATGGCCCGCAGTGGGCCACCACTTGAGCCACGCCGCAGGCCACAGGCAGGCAAGTCTGGGGACCCCCGTTCCTAGAACACCGACAAAGACTGCCCTGGCATTAATGCTGGTTCCACTATTTGGGTCCCTAAAGACCCGTCGCCAGGTTTTGAGCCTCGCGCTTTGACAGAACCCCTCCCCGACACTTCGGGTTCGCTGCCACCACCGCCCATCTCCCGCTCCTGTCCTCCTCCACAGAGCCAATCTCCCCAAAAACCCCAGTCGCCACCTCCATCGCCGGTTGCAGTTGATACACCACCAATGGCGGTCAATGAGCTTGATCCCCGGAGTTTTCTTCCGGATGGCCACAACATCATCACTGGGGGAGCAGAGCGCCTGCCACGAACCTACTACACCCCAATGCAGGCTTCCCCATGAGCTTACGAGCAGTTCATGGTGGCTATCATCGAGCCGCTGCAGCCAGCGCATCTTGTGGCCATCAGAAGGGAGCAAGTGCTACACTTCTTGCAAGAAGATCTTTAGGTGATTGTCTGCTCTGCTCAGACCTGGTTCTAGGCGGTTGGATTATTTGAGGTGGCTAGTCCTATGATGAGATCTTGGTTTAGTCGGCATACTCCTTTTCCCATGGGGTTAGATGAAGATGGCAACAAGTTCTTTGTGCGATTCATACCACACAACCAGGGGGGGTGGTTTTAGGGCTATTCATGGGCATAGAATGGGCTGGTTGATGTTCATTGGAGTACCTTTGGATTACAGGAATACCCAATACCTGTCTGACGTTGTTAGCACTTTTGGTCAGTTTCATTACTGGGATGAACCGGATCGGTGTCTTGTTCGGTCTTTGATCTATGCTTCTTTTCCGGATAACATTATGGTGCCCAGATCAGTGGTTTTTTGTGAATATGCAAATTGGGGAGGTACTATTGTCTCTTCGTCTGCTGCAGTCTACATCCTCACTGACAATTTTGCTGAAGCTATGTTGGGTGCTGACGAAGATCCCATGCCCCTTGATGGAAACCCTCATCCTATGCCAGGTCATGTGCCACCTCAGCCCTTTTGGGGAATGCCACATTTTCCTGCTTTGCGCTGGGACGCTAATCCTGCAAATGCACAACATCATAACTAGCACAATGCTTGGGGCGCTGTCCACCCAGAGCATCACCACACTTGGGGCGCTGAGCAACCAGAGCAGCAGCATGAACCTGAGCAAAATGCTGATGGATGGGGCCCGTGGGATGAAGCTGTCGCTGCCCAGAATGATCAACAACATGTGCCTGAAGTTCAAGTTGCTCAGGATCGAAACTCTATGGTGTTAAATCCATCAACGGGGTCGAACAGCTCCTCTACTAGCCATCATGATGATGTTGAAGTTGTCCAGCAGGTTGTGGTTCAGGAGAACTTGGAACGAGCAATTGTTCCCTACCATCCTCCAGTTGTCCACTCCCAAGTTGTTAATCTTGATCCAATTCATCTGGGTATGGTCAGGGTGGTGTTTGGACCTGTTCTGCCACCTGCCATGGCGTGGGAGAGATCTTTCAGAAACATCTTGCCTGATTTTGAGGTTATGAGTATTCACAGGCCAGTCTATCTCTCAGTGCTACCACCTGACGTTTTACCCATGAGGATTTGGTCAGATGAGCTTGAGCAATCTCTGCAGTCTATGCTTGGCAAGGATGCTGCTGGGCCGTCTGAAGTCTCTGCAACTCAAGTGGACCTGCATATGGATTTCTCTATGGATTTTGTGCAGCAGGATGATTTTGAGTTTACCTCCATGACTCCCTCGTTGTTAGGCAAGCATAAACGGGGACGTCGTCTAGGAACCAAGCTGGTCCGTTCTCTAGAGGATTTTTCCACCAAAAGGATGACACACAGTTGCACAAAGAAATCTGGCTTTAAACCTACCACTGCGATTCCTAACAAGCCTTCTGCTCTTCGGCGTCCACAAGCTAAGAAGCCTAGGTATGGTTTTGCCCCTCAGGAGGAGGGCTCGTCTGCAGCCAAGGAGCATGACATTGGTTCAGACTCGACAGTCACACCACCAACCCCGATTCGTCTCATGCAGCACATTGGGGCGTCCCTTGGGATATCACCAGAGAAGCTCACTAAGGACAAGCTTATGGAAAGTCCTGAGAAAGAAGACAAGCACAAGGATCATGATGATAAGTGAAGCTACAAGCAGTCTGTTGGGCGGGAATGTTTTGGCATTCCTATTTTGCTGCCGGTTTAGTGTCTGTTAGGACTTTATTTTATATTTCCAGTCTGAACTATCCTTTGTTCCTCTCTGTCATAAATTGTGGTCTATTTATGCTCTTTGCGCTGTCAGAACTTGGTCTGGGTCTGAACTCCATTTAGATATTTGCTTGTATGACCCTATCGACAGTTATCTCCTTTGTTATGTGGTAGAGATGTTTGGCTATTTCCTCTTGTTTATTTATGGATAATCCGCGCTTTCATAATTGGAAGGTTCTATGTTGGAATGTGCGTGGTTTGAATTCTGAGAAACGCCAGAGGGATGTTCGTGCTAATATTGAGTAAAGTAACTGTTCCATAGTCTGCCTACAAGAAACAAAATGTGAATCTTTTGACCTCAAGTTTATCCAGCAATTTTGTCCGTGGAGATTTGATAATTTTGCGTTTGCTCCCTCGCATGGGGCATCGGGAGGCATTTTAGTTGTATGGAATTCTGCTTTTTTCTCTAGTTGTCTCATTGAAATTCAGGGCTTCGCTGTGGTGATCTCTTTTACTTCAGTTCATAATTCTGAAGTCTGGATTCTGGTTTCAGTGTATGGCCCTTGCGATGGACCCTTGTGCGATGAATTTGTACACTGGTTGTATCACCTTCAAATACCTGTTGATGCTAATTGGATGTTGCTGGGAGATTTTAATTTCATTAGGTCTTTGGACAATAGGAATCTTCCAGGTGGCAATGTGAATGCTATCTTTCTGTTTAATGAGATTATTGGGCATCTTGGTTTATTGGAATTGCCACTGAAGGGCAAGGCCTATACCTGGTCCAACATGCAACAACAACCTCTGCATGAACAGTTGGACAGGTTCTTCACGACTAGTTCTTGGATTACTCTTTACCCTAACACAGTTGTGTACCCCCTTGCTCGCACTGGCTCTGATCACATCCCATGTCTGGTCTCGATTGACACTACCATCCCTCGGGCTAAGGTTTTTTGTTTTGAAAACTATTGGGTGGATTTACCTGGTTTTTTGGAGTGTGTCACGGCCTCTTGGAATGCTCCTATAGCTTGCTCTGGCTCAGCAGCCGCTGTTATTTCTAAAAAAAATCAAGCGTCTTAGGAGTGATCTTAAGCGATGGCATATTAATCTAGCCTCCATCAAGAAAGTTATTCTTAACTACTCTAAAGTGATCCTTTCTTTGGATACTCTGGAGGAGTGCAGGCCCCTCACAATTCCTGAGTTTAACTTCAGGAAAATTGTCAACCTCCACCATGAGGATCTGCTCCGGTTGCAGTATATCTATTGGAAGCAACGCTGCACTATCCGTTACATTAAAGTTGGTGAGGAAAACTCTAAATTTTTTCATGCAATGGCGTCTAAAAGGCTCAGGAAAAACAATATTGCCGGCCTGGTGTCTGATGATGGAGTTACTGTTCATGATCATGACCAAATGGCGGGAGTTCTATGTCACTCTTTCAAATCTAGGATGGGCCAAGCCAGGGGCATTCAAATGGGCTTTTGCCTACCTGACTTGATCCAACCCATTGATGGCCTGCATGATCTCTCCAGGCCTTTCTCACAAGCTGAAATCGATAGGGTTTTGAAGGAATTGCCCACGGATAGGGCTCCTGGGCCTGATGGTTTTAATGGTCTTTTTGTTAAAAAATGTTGGCCCATTATTTAGAAGGATTTTTTGAACTTGATTGAGCAATTTGCTGCTGGCTCGCTTAGCCTTGAAGGGATTAATGGCTCTCTGATTACCCTTATACCTAAGATGCTTGCTCCTCAGGGCCCGGGAGATTCATGCCGATCTCCTTGACAAACACATGTTTAAAGTTCTTAACCAAGTTATTGGCCAATAGGTTGCAATCAGTGATTCTTAAATGCATCCACAAGAATCAGTATGGGTTCTTGAAGTCGAGGTCCATTCAGGATTGCCTGGCGTGGGCATTTGAGTACATCCATCAGTGCAAGCAATCTAGGAGACCCATCCTGATTTTGAAATTGGATTTTGCTAAGGCTTTTGATACGATCGAGCATGAGGCCATCTTGCAAATTTTGCAGCACAAGGGTTTTGATGTTAAGTGGTTAGCTTGGGTCAAGGAAATTCTGTCTTCTGGCTCCTCTTCGGTCTTGTTGAATGTGTGCCAGGGAAACAATTCCAGTGCAAGTGTGCGGTCAGGCAAGGGGACCCCTTATCTCCTTTGATTTTTGGAATCGCCGTAGACCTTTTGCAAATAGTGGTTAACAGAATGCTGGCTGATGGAGTTCTCACCCTTCCTATACCTTCCCATGATCCAAATTTCCCTATCATCCAATATGCTGATGATACCATACTAATTGTACCTGTAGTGGATTCTCAACTAATTGCCCTCAAGGAGATGCTGGATGTCTTTTATGCTTCAACTGGCCTCAAGGTGAATTTTCAAAAATCCACAATGGTGCCTCTTAATGTGGATATTGATGAGGCCACTAGGCTTGCTTCTGTGTTTGGCCGCTCCTTGGGATCACTTCCTTTTACATACTTGGGCCTTCCAATGGGAACTACCAAGCCAAGGATTCAAGATCTTATGCCCTTGGTTGACAGGGTTGAAAGAAGACTTTCTGCAAGCTCTGCCATGCTGAACCAGGGTTCTAGACTTCAGTTGCTTACTTCTGTGCTGTCATCCATGCCAATATACTTCCTTTGTACCTTGGACATCCCAATTGGCATTATCAAGCAACTTGAAAGAATCGAAAGGCAATGCCTCTGGCGTGGCAATTTGGATACTCCCAGGCAGTCCCTTGCAGCATGGGATTTGGTCTGCAGACCTAAGGACAACGGTGGCCTTGGCATTATCAATTTGCACTTGCAGAATCAAGGCTTACTCATCAAACACCTCCATAAATTTTTCAACAAGGAAGATGTCCCTTGGGTTTCTCTCATCTGGAATACTTATTATGATGGTGTTGTTCCCCAAGCCACTATGCTATGCGGCTCTTTTTGGTGGAAGGATGTGTTTAAACTGGCTGACTCTTATCGAGCTATGTCTACATCCACACTTAATCAAGGGGACTCTATTCTGTTTTGGTCTAACAGTTGGATATTGAATAATTCAAACAAACCACTACGAGACCGTTTGCCTCATTTGTTCTTCTTTGTCAAAGATGATAAGATCTATGCCATGGATTTTCTGGAAGCTGAGGACGTGGCATCAATGTTCCACTTACCAATCTCGAACACAGCAGCTTCTGAATTACATCATCTCGTCCATTGGGTTACTTTGTTTCAAAGAGATGACACTATTCCTGATGTGTGGTCTTGGCCATCCAAGTTTGGTTACTCTGCTAAGAGCTTCTACACCATCATGCACTCCCACCTCCCAACAATTTCACCGTGTGTTTGGCTTTGGCGAAGTTCATGCACGATGAAAATCAAGGTTTTTGGTTGGTTGCTCTTTTTTGATCGCCTCAACACACGGGACCTTCTTCTCAGGAGACATTGGAGGACTGACCAAGATTACAACTTTTGTGTTCTTTGTCCCACACGCCTGCATGAGGATAGATTTCATCTCTTCATCAACTGCAATTTCAGCCAAAGGGTCTGGTCTTATCTGCAGATTGATTGGACAGGAGGCCAAGACTTGACTTCATGCCTTCTGCATGCCAAGAAGAATTTCCAGCACCCTTTCTTCTTTGAGGTGATGCTCACGGCGGCCTAGTGCATCTGGACCACCAGGAATGGGAAAATCTTTAGATTAGAGAGGGCTTCTTTTGGAGTGTGGAAGAGTAAATTTGTACATGATATCTCCTTGTTGTATCATAGGGTGAGGGAGAGTGTTAAACCTATTTTCTTATCCTGGGTTAACAACCTACCTTAGATTGTTGTAATTAGACTAATAGGTAAGTAGGTAAGTTTTCTTTCTCCCTACCCATCTCCTTGTTAGATTGTAATTATATGGACCTCTCTTTATTTATTTTTGAATAAAAGACTATGGAGCTATTACTTCACAATAAATAGTCAAAAAAATATGACGACGCTTACATTCAGCAGTGCCATTCTGCTGATGCGTATGAGGACAAGACACATGATGTGAAATCCCAACTTTGTTGAAGAACACATTGATGTTGTGGTACTCACCCCCCCCCAATCAGATTGAACATGGATGACATTATGCTTAAGGAGATGCTCAACATGTGCTTGAAATTGCAAGAAAACATCAAACACATCAGATTTGCGCTTGATAAGATAAAGCCAAGGAAAGCGATTGTAAGCATCAATAAAATTGACATAATAATCATGGCCACTCACAGAAGTTTGGGCATGGCCCCACACATCAGAAAACACAAGCTCAAGTGGAGTTTTAACAACACGACTCAACTCTGAAAACGAAAGCTGGTGACTTTTGCCTTGCCGACAGGCATCACAAACTGTTGGAGTATGTTTATTGGACACAACTAGAAGGTCATGACGATGAAGAACATGACGAACTACGGGAGTGGCAGGATGACCAAGCCGCACGTGCCAGTGAGAACATGACACACGCACACTGCTAAAAGCCCGAGGGACAGGCGGCACATCAAAGTGCATAAAGTCCATGGCACAGGCGACCTCTAAGAAGAATGTCCCTCGTGATAGAAATATACCCTAGAGGCAATAATAAAATGGTTATTATTATATTTCCTTGATCATGGTAAAGGTTTATTATTCATGCTAGAATTGTATTGACCGGAAACTTAAATACATGTGTGAATACATAAACAAATACCATGTCCCTAGTAAGCCTCTACTAGACTAGCTCGTTGATCAAATATGGTTAAGGTTTCCTAACCATGGACATGTGTTGTCATTTGATAACAGGATCACATCATTAGGAGAATGATGTAATGGACAAGACCCAAATGCTAGCTTAGCATTTGATCGTGCAGTTTATTGCTATTACTTTCTTCATGTCAAATACATATTCCTTTGACTATGAGATCATGCAACTCCCGGATATTGGAGGAATACCTTGTGTGCTATCAAACGTCGCAATGTAACTGGGTGATCATAAATATGATCTACAGGTATCTCCGAAGGTGTCTGTTGAGTTGGCATGGATCGAGATTAGGATTTGTCACTCCGAGTATCGGAGAGGTATCTTTGGGCCCTCTCTGTAATACACATCATAATAAGCTTGCAAGCAAACGACTAAGGAGTTAGTTACGAGATGATGTATTACAGAACGAGTAAAGAGACTTGTCGGTAACGAGATTGAACTAGGTATAGAGATACCGACGATCGAATCTCGGGCAAGTAACATACTGATAGTCAAACAGAATTACGTATGTTGTCATAACGGTTTGACCGATAAATATCTTCATAGAATATGTAGAAACCAATATGGGCAGACAGGTTCTGCTATTGGTTATTGACTGGAGAGATGTCTCGGTCATGTCTATATAGTTCTCGAACCCGTAGGGTCCGCACACTTAACGTTGGTTGACGATAGAGTGTTTATATGAGTTATATGATTTGGTGACCGAATGTTGTTAGAAGTCCCGAATGAGATCACAAACATTACGAGGAGCTCTGTAATGGTCTGGAGGTAAAGATTGATATATAGGACGATGATATTCGGACACCGGAAAAGTTTTGGAGTGCACCGGGTAGTCATCGGGGCACCGGAAGGGATTCTGGACACCCCCGGGAAGTGTATGGGCCTTATGGGCCAAAGGGGTGGGACAGACCAGCCGACTAAGGGGCTGGCGCACCCCTATCCCTGGCCGGCCAGTCCAAGGGGAAGGAAAGGGGAGGGTGGCCCCTCCTATCTTTTCCTCGTGAGAGAAAGGAAGGGGGGGGGGCGCCACCTCCTCCTTCCTTCCTCCCACACTCAAATAAGGAGGGGGACGCAGTTTGGGGAAGACCCCAAGTAGGCTTCGGCCCTACTTGGGATGCCTCTTGGCCTCTCCCCTCTCCCCCACCTATATATATGTGAGAGGGGGCGCCACACATAACCACGACAATCTCTTAGCCATGTGCGGCGCCCCCTCCACCGTTTACACCATCGATCATATTTTCATAGTGCTTAGGTGAAGCCCTACGGAGATAGCATCGCCATCACCGTCACCATGCCTTCGTGCTACCGGAACTTATCCACTACTTTACCCGTCTTGCTGGACCAAGAAGGCGAGGACATCAGCGAGCGGAACATGTGCTGAACGCAGAGGTGTCGTGCGTTCGGTACTTGATCGCTTGGATCGCGAAGAAGTTCGACTACATTAACCACATTACTAAAAGCTTCCACTTATGGTCTAGGAGGGTACGTAGACACACTCTCCCCCTAGTTTCTATGCATCTCCATGGATAGATCTTGCATGTGCGTAGATTTTTTTTGTTTTCCATGCAACGTTTCCTAATAGTCGCGTCCGAGCCAGGTCTATGCGTAGATGATATGCACAAGTAGAACACAAAGAGTTGTGGGCGGTGATGGTCATACTGCTTACCACCAACGTCTTATTTTGATTCGATGGTATTGTAAGATGAAGCGGCATGGACCAACCTTACATGTCCACGCACATGAGACCGGTTCCACCGACTGACATGCAACTTGTTTTGCATAAAGGTGGCTGGCGGGTGTGTGTTTCTCCTACTTTAGTTGAATCAAATTTGACTATGCCCGGTCCTTGAAGAAGGTTAAAACAACAAACTTGATGAATCACCATTGTGGTTTTTTCCGTAGGTAAGAACGATTCTTGCTAGAAGCCCATAGTAGCCACGTAGAACTTGCAACAACAAAGTAGAGGACGTCTAACTTGTTTTTGCAGGGCATGTTGTGATGTGATATGGTCAAGACGTGATGTGATATACGTTGTTGTATGAGATGATCATGTTTTGTAAACCGACAACCGCCAGGAGCCTTAGGGTTGTCTCTTAATTATTGTATGAAATGCAAGCTCCATGTAATTGCTTTACTTTATCGCTATGTGTTAGCAATAGTTGTAGAAGCAATAGTTGGCGAGACGACCTTGACGCAACGATGGAGATCAAGGTGTCAAGCCGGTGACGATGGAGATCATGATGATGCTTTGAAGATGGAGATCAAAAGCACACGATGATGATGGCCATATCATGTCACATATTTTGATTGCATGTGATGTTTATCCTTTATGCATCTTATTTTGCTTAGAACGGCGGTAGCATTATAAGATGATCCCTTCACTAAATTTCAGGAAATATGCCCTAGAGGCAATAATAAAGTTATTATTTATTTCCTTATTTCATGATAACTGTTTATTATTCATTCTAGAATTGTATTAATCGGAAACTTAGTACATATGTGAATACATAGATAGAACAAAGTGTCCCTAATATGCCTCTACTTGACTAGCTCGTTAACCAAAGATGATTATGTTTCCTAACCATAGACATGTGTTGTTATTTGATGAACGGGATCACATCATTAGGAGAATGATGTGATGGACATGACCCATCCGTTAGCTTAGCATTATGATCGTTATAGGTTCATTGCTACTGCTCTCTTCATGACCTATACATGTTACTCAGACTATGAGATTATGCAACTCCCGAATACCGGAGGAACACCTTGTGTGTTATCAAATGTCACAACGTAAATGGGTGATTATAAAGATGCTCTACAGTCGTCTCCGAAGGTGTTTGTCGGGTTGGCATAGATCGAGATTAGGATTTGTCACTCCGTGTTTCGGAGAGGTATCTCTGGGCCCTCTCGGTAATGCTCATCACTATACGCCTTGCAAGCATTGTGACTACTGACTTAGTTGTGGGGTGAAGTATTACAAAATGAGTAAAGAGACTTGCTGGTAACGAGATTGAACTAGGTATGATGATACCGATGATCGAATCTCGGGAAAGTAACATACCGATGACAAAGGGAACAACGTATGTGTTATGCGGTTTGACCGATAAAGATCTTCATAGAATATGTAGGAACCAATATGAGCATCCAGGTTCCGCTATTGGTTATTGACCGGAGATGTGTCTCGGTCGTGTCTACATAGTTCTCGAACCTGTAGGGTCTGCACGCTTAACGTTCGATGATGATATGTATTATGAGTTATATGTTTTTGATGACCGAAGTTTGGCCAGAGTCCCGGATGAGATCACGGATGTGAGGAGGAGTCTCGAAATGGTCTAGACATAAAGATTGATATATTGGACCATGCTATTCAGACACCAGAAGTGTTCCGGGAAGTTTCGGGTAAAACCGGAGTGCCGGAGGGGTTACCGGAACCCCCCGGGGGAACTAATGGGCCACCATGGGCCTTAGTGGAGAGAGAAGAGGGAAGCCAGGGCAGGAAGCACGCCCCCCCTTAGTAGTCCAAATTGGACAAGGGAAGGGGGCGGCGCCCCCTTTCCTACTCCCTCTCCCTCTCCCTCTCCTTGCCCCTCTCTTCCTTGGAGGGGAATCCTACTAGGACTAGGAAGTCCTAGTAGGACTACTCATCGTTGGGCATGCCCCTAGGGCCGTCCGGCCTCCCCCTCCCTCCTTTATATAAGGGGGCAAGGGGGCACCCTAGAACACACAAGTTTCTCTTAACCGTGTGCGGTGCCCCCCTCCACAGTTACAGACCTCGATAATACCATCGTAGAGCTTAGGCAAAGCCCTGCGCCGATAACATCATCATCACCATCGCCACGCCCATCATGCTGACGGAACTCACCCTCGTCCTCAACTGGATCAAGAGTACGAGGGACGTCATCGAGCTGAACGTGGAGGTGTCGTACGTTCGGTACTTGATCGGTTGGATCGCGAAGAAGTTCGACTACATCAACTGTGTTATTGAAACACTTCCACTTTTGGTCTACGAGGGTAAGTGGACACACTCTCCCCTCTCATTGCTATGCATCTCCTAGATAGATCATGCATGATCGTAGGATATTTTTTGAAATTACCGCGTTCCCCAACAGTAGCATCCGAGCCAAGTCTATGCGTAGATGTTTTATGCACGAGTAGAACACAAAGAGTTGTGGGCGATAGTAGTCATACTGCTTACCACCAACATCTTACTTTGATCCGGCAGTATTGTTGGATGAAGCGGCCCGGATTGACATTACATGACCGCGTTCATGAGACTGGTTCCACCGACGTGCTTTTGCACATAGGTGGCTGGCGGGTGTCTGTTTCTCCAACTTTAGTTGAATCGAGTTTGACTATGGCCGGTCCTTGTTGAAGGTTAAAACAACACACTTGATGAAAAATCGTTGTGGTTTTGATGCATAGGTAAGAACGGTTCTTGCTAGAAGCCCGTAGCAGCCACGTAAAACTTGCAACAACAAAGTAGAGGACGTCTAACTTGTTTTTGCAGGTCTTGCTGTGATGTGATATGGCCAAGACATGATGTGATATAATTTGTTGTATGAGATGATCATGTTTTGTAATAGAGTTATCAGCAACTGGCAGGAGCCATATGGTTGTCGCTTTATTATATGCAATGCAATCGCCATGTAATTGTTTTACTTTATCACTAAGCGGTAGAGATAGTCGTAGAAGCAATAGTTGGCGAGACGACAACAATGCTACGATAGAGATCAAGGTGTCACACCGGTGACGATGTAGATCATGACGATGCTTTGGTGATGGAGATCATGAGCATAAGATGATGATGGCCATATCATGTCACATATTTTGATTGCATGTGATGTTTATCTTTTATGCATCTTATTTTGCTTAGTATGGCGGTAGCATTATAAGATGATCCCTTACTTAATTTCAAGGTATAAGTGTTCTCCCTAAGTACGCACCATTGCTACAGTTCGTCGTGCCAAGACACCACATGATGATCGGGTGTGATAAGCTCTAGTTCACATACAACGGGTGCAAGCCAGTTTTGCACACGCAAAATACTTGGATTAAACTTGACGAGCCTAGCATATGCAGATATGGCCTCGAAACACTGACACGGAAAGGTCGAACGTGAATCATATAGTAGATATGATCAACATAGTTATGTTCACCATTGAAAGCTACACCATCTCACGTGATGATCGGACATGGTTTAGTTGATTTTGATCACATGATCATTTAGATGACTAGAGGGATGTCTATCTAAGTGGGAGTTCTTAAGTAATATGATTAATTGAACTTTAATTTATCATGAACTTAGTCCTGATAGTTATTTTGCATGTCTATATTATTATAGATTAATGGCCCGTGCTACCGTTCCTTTGAATTTTAATATGTTCCTAGAGAAAGCTAAGTCGAAAGATGATGGCAGCAACTACATGGACTGGGTCCGTAACTTGAGGATTATCCTCATTGCTGCATAGAAGAATTGCGTCCTGGAAGCATCGTTGGGTGCCATGCCTGCTGTAGATGCGATTGATGATGTTAAGAACGTCTGGCAGAGCAAAGCTGATGACTACTCGATAGTTCAGTGTGCCATGCTTTACGGCTTAGAATCGGGAGTTCAAAGACGTTTTGAACGTCATGGAGCATATGAGATGTTCCAAGAGTTGAACTTAATATTTCAAGCAATGCCCGAGTTGAGAGATATGAAGTCTCCAACAAGTTATATAGCTACAAAATGGTGGAGAATAGTTCTGTCAGTAAACACATACTCAGAATGTCTGGGTACCATAACCACTTGACTCAGCTGGGAGTTAATCTTCTTGATGATAGTGTCATTGACAGAGTTCTTCAATCACTGCCACCAAGCTATAAAGGCTTCATGATGAACTATAATATGCAAGGGATGAACGAGACTATTCCCGAGCTCTTCAGGATGCTAAAGGCCACGGAGGTAGAAATCAAAAAGGAGCATCAAGTGTTGATGGTCAACAAGACCACTAGTTTCAAGAAAAAGGACAAAGGGGAGAAAGGGAACTTCAAGAAGAACGGCAAGAAAGTTGCTGCTGAGGAGAAGAAACCCAAGTCTAGACTGTCGGATATCGGGTTCCAGCAAAACACTTATGGTTTGAACTCTGGGGTGCGCACGAATATCTCCTCCTACCGATTCACGCCCTCAGCCTCGCCGTGATCCCTAAGCTAAGGACGACGAACTCAGAACACAAGAGACACAAGATTTATACTGTTTCAAGCCACCATTGTGGTGTAATACCCTACTCCAGTGTGGTGTGGTGGATTGCCTCTTGGGCTGATGATGAACAGTACAAGGGAAGAACAGCCTCGCGAGGAGAGGTGTTCTTGTGGTGGCGTGATGTTCCGCTTGGGCAGGATTCGATGCCCTCCTACTATGGTGGCTAGCCCTATTTATAGATGCGCTGGTCCTCTTCCCAAATATTGAGCAGGAAGGGATCCAACAACGGCCATTTCGAAAGGGGACAACTAGTGCAAGCTATCCTGACTAAAGGCAGTCTTTGTCTGCCAAAGGTGCTGTTGATGACGCCGTCTTGGGCTCCACAGTGACCTCTGTCCTGCCGCTCTGCTGGTCTTGGTCTCGTTGCACCGATATGGAAACCTTTTCCTGGTGCCTCGGTACTCTGCGCCTGCGCTTGCCCCCTTTGCACCAAATAGGAAACGAGGACACTGCGCGGGCAGGCGCCCGCCCGGCGCCCGCCTGGCCTTGATCGTCATGGCTTGCGTCATGGGCACCTCGCGAGGTACCCCTTGTCTTGATATCTCCGCCTCCTCGCGAGCCCATCTGGTGAGGCCACTCCTGAGGAGGCCTTGTGTCGTCCGCCTCACGAGGGTCTTGAGTGCTTTGGTTGATGAAGATGGGCCGCACTGGGCCACCGATTAAGCCACACTGCGGGCCGCAGGCAGGCAAGTCTGGGGACCCCCGTTCCTAGAACACCGACAGTAGCCCCCGGGCCCAAGGCGCGCTCGGACTTGGATTAGCAGCAAAGCCAAAGGGCAAGTGCAGAGCTCCGCAGGCCCCAACATCCTGTGGCCTTGGATGATGTGTGGCGACTGATTGGACGTGAGAGTGTCCGCCTCCCCATGGTGCCTTGGCAACTGCCCGATTTGACGAGTCCTTGCTGCATGCAAAAAGAGTCATCATTACCTGCGATCATGGAGGTCGACGGTTGACCTCCCCTGGGCTATAAATGAGGAGGGGCTATAGCCCCCGTTGCCCATCTCTTCTTGCTCCGCGTGCTTCTTCTCCCTTGCTCCATCTCCACCCTTGACGCTGATGGCATCGATCCGCAGATTCTCGACCGAAGAGAAAGGGAAGGCTCCCCGGGAGGGACCTAATCCGATCCCGCCGAAGAAATAGCCAGTCCCATGCCGCCGCGACGAGGTTGCAAGGCCGGAGATGACGAGGCCTTGGTGCGAGCGGCCACCTCCTGGGTTCCCGCTACCCCTGTACGCCCAAACCAGGGGCTCCGGAGAAAGGGATGGCGAGCAACACCGCCCATGCCGCAGGCGAGGTCGACGGGCTGCAGCGGCGCACGCCGTCACTCCTGGAGTCCATGCCGCGGACTCCTCTCGCGCGCTTGTGCTGCATGCGGCGATGCCTCCAAGCACCTGGATCTGCTTTCCTTCATTCTTTGCCACCGAGATGCCGCCAAGGGGGCCTCTTGAGCTTTGGCTGCAGCACATCGACTGTGGCGCTCCACGACCATGGTAGAGGTTGAAGTCGTTGCCCCGGGCAAAGTCTACATGACCCAAGGCTGGGGCGAGGTTGCCCGGGTCTGCCAAACGGGTGGCGCCCTCGTAATTCATTTTGAATACGATGGCGCCTCCTTGTTGCTCTTCAAGGTCTTCGACGCAGAAGCCCTCTGCCTGGAGTGCTGCCCCAGAGGAGGCAGTCAGGACATCGACGCGGCAGGGGCTAGGCCTGCCGTTCGCTTCCCCAACAGCTCCTTCAGAAGCAGTAGCGGCGCTTGGGAGTCCAGTGGCTCTCCTGATCTCTTCGTGACTCCGGAGACGAGCAATGACAGCTACGTGCCCCCGATCTCGCGCCGTGCCCGGAGCAAGGCGGCAACATCAGGCCGTCACCGCGGCTGATCTGGATGGGGTTGGCGTCGGCCTCCCGTGGCCCACTGTTGATGATGGCGTCTGTCATGGAGGCGCGGGTAGTTAGGGCTCCTTAGGATTCTCGTCTTTTGTCCCTGCTAGGAATCGGAAAAAGGCACCCCGTGGCGGGGGCATGTAAAGGGTCTGTGATGTATTTTGCTGATGTGATCCTTATTATAAAATCGTGCAAACGCATGTCCTGTCCCGGCTTGGTTCCCCCTTTCTAGCCTCGCGAAGGCTTAGCGCTCTACATAGATAGGTCCCGGTCGCCAGGCAGGCTGCAACCGTCGCTGGTATGCCAGGTCGCGATGCCGTGGTTAAGGCCAAGAGGTGAGCGGCCCGAGGTCCAGTAAGAGCCCCTAAGGCGCGATGCTCAGGAGGTCCCCTTTAGCGTGCAAGCAACCACCAAGAGGTGAGAAAGGAAGGCAACGTTGTCGTCATAGAGCCGCATCAAGTGTGGGTTCCATGCTGCATCGATTAGCTTCTCCAGGCGTGAAACTTATCTTGGTAATATGGAGTCGCTCCCTTGTGTTGCACCAGACTTGTATGTCGGCAGCTGCGGCGTAGCTAGGTTAGGACCTCACAAGCTTTCCCTTCCTCCCCACACTCTCCTTCATGCTCTACGTCCTCAGGTCCCAGCCCTCGAGCGAGCTCAACTGCCGCTGGTATGCCAGGTCGCGATGCCGTGGTCAAGGCCAGGGGGTGAGGGCTGGAGAGCCAGTAAGAGTTCCAGAGTCGCGATGCTTAGGAGCCCCCCTTTTAACGCGCAAGAGGATCGCGTGGGAAAGGGAGAGAGAGCCCATGGTGCCCCCTGCTGAAATCCTCAGGAGGTTCCTGCAAATTAGCATGAGAGGAACACGGGTTGCCATTATGATTATCGGCGGACCATTGGTTGCTCCGAGCGAGAGGTGAGGGCACTAAGGGCCTGGTGAGGTGACGCATGCGGGGCTGCCGCGGGCCAGAGCTCGACCACTCAGGTTTGTCGACATTGCAGGGACGGACCCATGCGCAAGCGCCGTGCCATGGTGAGCAGCTCCAGTGGTAGATGTCAATCGAGCAGGCGATTATCTCAGGCAGGTTGGGCATGAAAGGCAAATCATCTTAGGTAAATGCAAGAGGGATACATGCCACTGGGTCAGGCCCGAGTGGCTTGGAGATGATGCAACTATAGGACCGTGAAGTATGTCTAGAGGGGGGGGGGTGATTAGACTACTTGACCAATTAAAAACTTAACCTTTTCCCAATTTTAGACTTTGGCAGATTTTAGCTATCTTTGCACAAGTCAAGCAATCTTCACACAATTCAAGCAAGCATGCAAAGAGTATATGAGTAGCGGAAATTAAAGCATGCAATTTGGAAGAATGTAAAGGGAAGGGTTTGGAGGATTAAAATGCAATTGGAGACATGGATGTTTTTGTCGTGGTTCCGACAGGTGGTGCTATCGTACCTCCATGTTGATGGAGACTTCAACCCACGAAGGGTAACAGTTGCGCGAGTCATGGAGGGCTCCACCAAAGAAGGGTCCACGAAGAAGCAACCTTGTCTATCCCACCATGGCCGTCGCCCACGAAGGACTTGCCTCACTAGCGGTAGATCTTCATGAAGTAGGCGATCTCCTTGCCCTTACAAACTCCTTGGTTCAACTCCACAATCTTGTCGGAGGCTCCCACGTGACACCTAGCTAATCTAGGAGACACCACTGTCCAAGAAGTAACAAATGCTGCATTGATCATGAACTTCTTGCTCTTGTTCTTCATATGATAGTCTCCCCAACACTCAACTCTCTCTCATAGGATTTGGATCTGGTGGAAAGAAGATTTGAGTGGAAAGCAACTTGGGGAAGGCTAGAGATCAAGATTCATATGGTAGGAAAGGAATATCTTGGCCTCAACACATGAGTAGGTAGTTCTCTCTCAGAAATGGTAAGTTGGAAGTGTAGGTTTGTTCTGATGGCTCTCTCCATGAATGAAGAGGAGGTGGAGGGGTATATATAGCCTCCACACAAAATCTAACCGTTACACACAATTTACCAATCTCGGTGGGACCGAATCAACAAACTCAGTCGGACCGATTCAGTAAACCTAGTGACTGTTAATGATTTCGGTGGGACCGACATGCAACTCGGTGGGACCGATATGGTTAGGGTTAGGGCATAACTAATCTCGGTGAGACCGATTACACAAACTCGGTGAGACCGATTTTGGTAATTAGCTAACCAGAGAGTTGGTCAGGCAAACTCGGTGGGACCGATTCGCTCATTTTGGTGAGACCGAAATGTTACAAAAAGGAAACAGAGAGTTTACATTGCAATCTCGGTGGGACCGATCGCTCACTTTGGTTAGACCAAAACATTACGAAGGGAAACAGAGAGATTACAATCCCATCTCGGTGAGACCGAGATCCCTATCGGTGAGACCGATTTGCCTAGGGTTTGTGGCAGTGGCTATGACATCTGAACTCGGTGGCGCCGGATAGAAAGAATCGGTGGGACCGATTTTGACTTTAGATTTAGGTCATATGCGGATATGAGAAAGTAGTTGAGGGTTTTTGGAGCATATCACTAAGCACTTGAAGCAAGAGGCTCATTAAGCAACACCTCATCCCTCCTTGATAGTATTGGATTTTCTTATAGACTCAATGTGATCTTGGATCACTAAAATATAAAATGTAGAGTCTTGAGCTTTTGAGCTTGAGCCAATCCTTTTGTCCTTAATATTTTGAGGGATCCACTTTCATTATCCATGCCATGCCATTCATTGAGCTTTCCTGAAATATTTGTCTTGGAATAATATTAGCTCAATGAGCTATATGTTGATATGAATTACCAAAACCACCTAGGGATAGTTGCACTTTAAATCTCCCCCTTATTGGTAATTGATGACAACATATAGATCAAAGCTTCGACAAATGATAATAAGATTGAAAAACATCGTCGCTTTGATAAGTATGTGATAAGCAAGAGCTCCCCCTAAATTTGTGCATAGTTTAAGATTTGCTTTGGACTACAAATGCACAAGGAGTTAGGCTCATGGGTTACTCTTCCATGTCACATACATCTTGGTGGAGCGCTCAAAATAATAAAGATTGAATACATGGACTCATCACCAAGCAAAGTGAATGATCATATAAGGATAAATAAGATAATATCATCTAACAAGCATAAGTGTAGCTTATGATCAAACACATGATCATCAATGTCTCACAGATAATAGCATAGTATCTCAAGCAAGCAAAAGCAAACAAAGTTCAACCAAGAAGACAAGAGAGAACAAAAGCAAACTCTCTCTCTCTCTCTCTCTCGAAGCCTATGATCTATACATTTTCTCCCCCTTTGGCAACAAGTTACCAAAAAGTTCCTAGAAAATGCATAGTACTATATCGTCTCTCAGGCTTGGTCTTCAGTTGGTGGTGTAGAGATGGCTCCTTGGACAAAGACTTTAGTTGATGTGGATGGAGCTGAAGGAGTTGGTGCTGGAGCTGGTTGCACTGGAGCTGTAGCTGGTGCAGATGAAGTGGCTCTGGTGTCTGTCACTGGCTTTGCAGCTGATCTCTAAGCTCGAGGCACTCTGGCAAATGCATCAGTAGTTGTCCTGCCCTTCCTCTCCTGCATGTTATCCTGTAGCTGCTCCACAACTGACTGAATCTCAGTTACTTTGACATCTAAATCATAGAATTTTTGTTCCATGATTCTTTTCAGGCTCTCCTGGTTTTGAGTTAGGGTGGCCAACCCCTTCTCAATCCTCAGAGTTGATGCTATCAAGTAACCAAGTTGGTCCTGCTTGCTCTTCAAAAAGTATTCAGATGCCTCCTCTAGAGTTGGCATCTTGGCAGCCTTCTCTTTCTTTGCTTTCTCCTTCTTCTCTTGAGCTTGCACTGATGATGGGTCATCCTCATTCATGACAACTTGATTGTCCTCAAAATCTGGATAGAGAACAAAGTGTTCCTTATCCAACAGATATTTTCCTGTACCCATCTTTGAGTTGATCAGCTCCTGGATTTGTGGGGCATACCCACAACTTCTCTTTTGGTCTGATGCTGTCCTCTGGATAGTCTCAACTATGAGGCTCATGACCTTGAATCTCTGTGGCACATCAAAAATGTGAAGCATATTAATTGCACACCCTCTGATCATGTTATGGTCACCTGACTTGGGCAATAGAGTGTGCCTAAGAATCCAGTTGATTGTTGGCAGCCCTGACAGAAGAAAGTGGACAGACCCAAACTTGAAAGTTTCAAGGGCCTTCTCTGGGATCTCCTTGTACATATGGGACATGGAATTGTGATCCTTTTTCTTCTTGGAGTAGACATCTAAGTCATCTTCCTTCTCATCTGGGGCATTAATCAGATTGGCCCATTCCTCAATAGTTGACTGGTACCTTGTACCTGCAGACATCCAGACAATTCTACCATCAGGATAAAAATGAGCTATGGAGTAGAATTGCATAACTAGCTCATCATTCCAGTTTGTGAACTTCTGTCCAACAAACTCATCAATTCCACAAGCCTTAAAGTTGTCATATACTCCTGGGTAATGATCCTCATTTTCCTTGATGAATTTCCAGTCCACCCACCTCATGTCACATACTATGGGCTTCTTATCCAACATCACAGTCTCATAGAAGTCCTGCTGTTCCTTAGTGTGGAACTTGTAATCTACATCAGTTCTTCTCCTGATTGTGTATGGATCAGACAATCTCCACTACCCGAGCCCTGCATCCTTCCTTAGCTTCATATTCTCAGCCACTGGATGAGCATCCTTGTGGTCTGGAATCTTGGGTTTGAGCTTCCTTAGGACTTGTCCTTCATCATCTTCTTCAGCAGCAACTTCAGGCACTGGGGCCTTGTTCTTCTCAGCAGCTGGTATACTCATGGTATTCCTCTTAGGTGCAGATTTGGCCTTGGAGGCAGCTTTGGGTGCTTCTTTGGGATTTGATGTTGCAGCCCCTGACTTTATGGCATCACCCATCAACTTCTGTGCCTTGGGTGCTGGTGCAGCAACCTCTTCTTCCTCCTCCTCTTCCATCATGGAAGGTTGTCCAACAACTCTGGCCATGGTCTTTCTGACCCTTTCCTTTCTATTCTTTCCTTCTGCAGCTGGCTCCTTGGGATCAGGTTTCTCTGGTTCTTGTGTTGATCCTCTGACCTTCAGCATAGGTGTCCTCTTGGCAGGGACCTTCCTATTCAGTACAGGCTTTGTGGTCTTAGCTGAGCCATACTCCTTTTTGAGCACTACTTTCTTGTAAGTAGCCTCATCTTCAGCTTCCACATAGTCCTCATCCTCTGAGTCTGAGGTTCTCTTCCTTCTTGCTCTTGTGGCTGCTTTTGGCAAATTGCTAGGAGTACTTCTGCTGCCATCATCTGAGGAACTGGAGGGACTAGTGCCCTCACTCATGTGAATCTGCTCTTCTTCCCTGTTCTGGCTGTCACTTTGGTCTGACATGATGAGAACTCTGACTGCTGACCCTGTGAATAGTTATGGATGAGATAGAATGGATGAGCATCACAAAATGCACAGATTTTTGCAAAAGAATGATTCAAAAAACTTAGTTGTAGTTTTCCACAGAAAGCATTTCGGATCAACCGATTTTCAAACTCGGTGATACCGGAGCAGTTTTGGAACCTAAACTAGTGATCTCGGTCAGACCAAGTCACAGTTCGGTGGCACCGAGACTGCTAGGGTTTCACTGAGTCCTAAAATCGGTCACACCGATTAGCAATTCTCGGTCAGACCGAGAGTTATTAGTGCAATGGCGTTAGCCAAATCGGTGGGACCAAGTTTTTCAACTCGGTGGGTCTGAGATGATTTCGGTGGAAACCTAACCCTAAATTTTCAAATCGCATCTATTCTACGGATTGTTTTGACTGGATAGATGTGTTTCAATCGTGGCAAGAATCATAATGTACACAATGTGCTGAGAATCAGATGAGGATTGCACTATGATCGAGTTCATACCCTAATTCGACGATGAACTCGCTACGGCGGCAACGGTGGGGATGAAATCCGTTGACGGCGGTGGAGACCAGCGACAGGAGGCGGCTCGCGATGAAGTCGACGATCCGAAGACCTAGAAGGTAGAGCTAGCTATGCACAGGCAAGAGGTTTGGAGAAAGTTTTCCAAAATTTTGCCCGTGTGTATATATAGCCCGACACTGTCGGTGTGACCGAGTTGAGCAACTCGGTGGCACCGAGATGCATAACTGTTGATAGTTATAGCAACTCTGTGAGACCGAAAAGTTCAAATCGGTTGCACCGAGATTGAAAACCTAGATCGACTTAGTGATCTCGGTATGACCGAAATGGAAGAATCGGTCAGACCGAAACACACAAAGAAGTTTTGGAAGTTTAAGTCTACGACGAATCGGGGACTCCAAGTGCTCCTCACACAGAGTGGTTCGAATCTGACTTGATCAAATTTTGTGATGTAGCATGAATAGAGTTTGAGACAAGAAAAGCATAGATAGCTAGAGAAGGTTCTTAGGCATTCTTGTCCATCCACTTGGCAAAAGAAAAAGAAACCAATCAATCAAAGCAACAAGTGGATGTCCTGGAATGAGTTAAATATGCAACCAACATGCTCACACAAGAAGATGGCAAATGAAATATGTGGCAAAGCATGCACAACCAATTCTAGCATCTATCAAACAATTGGCGATGACTAGGTCATCTATATATGAGTATATTGACTTAGGAGTCAAATGAGAACATTTGATCATATGTCATACTCATTGTCTAAGCTCAAGTGGGGTTACCACTTTTACATAATGCATTGATGTGTTCACATCATTAGAGTTGCTTTGACTCAATTCTTAGAGTTAAGCTCCCCCTAGATGTGAGATCCCCCCTTAGAGGGATGAACTAACCTTGGGTTTTATCGATGATGACTTCATGTAGGTGTTGAAGATGTGGATGCTTAATGTTGATGTAGATCATTTGGAGCAATCCTTTGGAGTGAGTTGCACTTTCAATACCTACGTGGGTTAGTCCCACAAGGACCAAACAAGAATATCCATAGACATAGAGTGATGCACACACAAAATGATGTCCATGAAAGCATTAGGTTACCTTGTCCCTTGCCTTACCAACATGAGGGTTTGTGACTCCTTGAACTAGTGCAAGATATGGAAGTTGATTGCACTTGTCCTTGCCATAATGATACGAGTGAAGAATGTTGGCGGAGTCACCCTCAAGAACTCTCTAGTTCTTCTTCTTCGGGATCCACATCATCTTGATGGGAATCCTTGGAGTTGTAGTTGTACTTGATGAAGTAGAACTTGACATAGTCTTGGGAACCCACTTGACCAAGGCCTTAGGTGCTTCTTCAAATGCATCAATCTCCTCTTGAAGCTTGTCCTTGCCTTTGTTCTTGTGGTCTTGAGGTGGAAGATCATCTTGTGCTTGTGTTCCCTTGAAGGAAGTAGGATCATACTTCTCTTGTTGAGGAACAAACTTCGTCTTGGGGTATTGATCTTCTTCCTACTCAACTCCATTGGCATTGAACTTTCGTTCAAAACCAACACCTTGATTCTTCCGGTGCCTTCCTTGCTTGCGTACAATTTCCTCGAATTGCTTACTCCCGGCAAGGCTTTTGTAAACACCTTTCTCTATAATTCCCTTCAATAAGCTATTTTCTTGCTCAAGTGTAACTTGGCTAAGAGAATCATTAGTGGAATCAAGAGAACTACTAGAAGCAACAATATTGGATTTAGCATTATTATTGTTACTACTACTAGAGGAAGAATCCTTCTTGTTCTTGTTACTAGACTTGACTTGAGGCATGTAAGTAGATAAGAGTAAATGCTTGGCAATGTAAGAAGAACTTTTCTTGCGAAGATCATCATTGATTGCCTTTAAGAACTCATGCTCTTGCTCAAGATTGAGCTTTTCAAAGCGTAACTTCTCATGAGTCCTCAAAAGTTCTCGATGATCCCCTAAGATAGTTTCATGAGCTAACTTAAGAGTGTTTAGTTCTTTAGTTAAAAGCTCAATCTTCTCCTTATCATTGTCATTCATTTTATCTTATTTAGCATGATTAATTGACATTTCATCATAGTATTCATCACTAGAGTTGTCAATAAGTAAATCATCCTCACCTAACAAGTCATCTTCTTCATCACTATTGAAATCAACATACTCGGGGTGAGTTACCTTAGGGCCTTTAGCCATGAAGCATCTTCCAATTCCTTCATTTGGTGAATCAAATATTTCGTAGGAGTTGGTCGACACAACTGCTAGACCGGCAACACCTTCATCTTGAGTATGTTCGGATTCGGAGTGATAGCTTCTCTCGGAGTGATGTTCAGAGTCGGAGCCGGATACCCATTCACCAACATGAGCTTGATGTCTTTGTTTTGTGTAGCTCTTTGATGACTTGTCCTTCCTTTCCGAATCCTTGCTTCTCCGGGATGTTCTTCGTTCATAACGATCATCTCTACTCCTTCTCTCTCTTGGTGGTGATTCTTTTCTTCTACTTCTTCTCTTGGGAGAATCTTCTCTTCTCTTGTAGGGTGCCGTACACTCATTGGAATAGTGTCCGAGTCTCCCACAATTGTAGCAATTGCGCTCTCGACTGGAAGATCTTTTGTCATTGTAGGACCTTGACTTAGAGCTTCTTTCTTTGCTTCTACTCTTGTAGAATTTGTTGAAATTCTTCACCATTAAGCTCAATTCTTCATTGAAGGTTTGTTTATCACTTGATGATGTAGGAGCTTCACATGAGGCTTTGTAAGCACCACTTGACTTGTTGTGAAGTTCCTCTTTATCCTTGAGTGACATCTCAGGAGCAACGATTCTACCAATGACTTCCGTTGGCTTGAGATTCTTGTAATTGGGCATCATTTGAATCAATGTGCACACAGTATCATACTTTCCATCCAATGCTCTTAGGATATTCTTGACGATGAATCTGTCGGTCATCTCTTCACTTCCTAAGCCAGCAATCTCATTTGTGATAAGAGCAAGCCTAGAGTACATTTCAGCGACACCTTCACCGTCCTTCATTTTGAACTTGTCAAGCCGACTTTGGAGCACATCCAACTTGGATTCCTTGACGGAGTCAGTACCTTCATGCATATCAATCAAAGTATCCCAAATTTCCTTTGCATTCTCAAGACGGCTGATTTTGTTGAATTCTTTGGGGCAAAATCCATTGAATAGGATATCACAAGCTTGAGCGTTGTATTGCAACATCTTCAATTCATCCGCGCTAGCTTCACGGTCTGGTTCCCTCCCATCAAAGAATTCACCTTGCAAGCCAATACACACAATAGCCCAAACGGCGGGGTTATGTCCGAGAATAGGCATTTTCATCTTATGCTTCTAACTAGAAAAATTAGTGCCATCAAAGTAAGGACCTCTACAGTGATAATTTCCCTCGCTAGACACCATACTCTCCTAGGTTGTGAAACCAAGGCTATGACAACCAAAAGCTATGTAAATCAAAGAAAATGGAGACCAAAGCTCTGATACCACTTGTAGGACTTTGAAGTATGTCTAGAGGGGGGGGGGTGATTAGACTACTCGACCAATTAAAAACTTAACCTTTTCCCAATTTTAGACTTTGGCAGATTTTAGCTATCTTTGCACAAGTCAAGCAATCTTCACACAATTTAAGCAAGCATGCAAAGAGTATATGAGCAACGGAAATTAAAGCATGCAATTTGCAAGAATGTAAAGGGAAGGGTTTGGAGGATTCAAACGCAATTGGAGACACGGATGTTTTTGTCGTGGTTTCGATAGGTGGTGCTATCGTACCTCCACGTTGATGGAGACTTCAACCCACGAAGGGTAACAGTTGCGTGAGTCCACGGAGGGCTCCACCCAAGAAGGGTCCACGAAGAAGCAACCTTGCCTATCCCACCATGGCTGTCGCCCACGAAGGACTTGCCTCACTAGAGGTAGATCTTCACGAAGTAGGCGATCTCCTTCCCCTTACAAACTCCTTGGTTCAACTCCACAATCTTGTCGGAGGCTCCCAAGTGACACCTAGCCAATCTAGGAGACACCACTCTCCAAGAAGTAACAAATGGTGCGTTGATGATGAACTCCTTGCTCTTGTGCTTCAAATGATAGTCTCCCCAACACTCAACTCTCTCTCATAGGATTTGGATCTGGTGGAAAGAAGATTTGAGTGGAAAGCAACTTGGGGAAGGCTAGAGATCAAGATTCATATGGTAGGAATGGAATATCTTGGCCTCAACACATGAGTAGGTAGTTCTCTCTCAGAAATGGTAAGTTGGAAGTGTAGGTTTGTTCTGATGGCTCTCTCCATGAATGAAGAGGAGGTGGAGGGGTATATATAGCCTCCACACAAAATCTAACCGTTACACACAATTTACCAATCTCGCTGGGACCGAATCAACAAACTCGGTCGGACCGATTCAGTAAACCTAGTGACCGTTAGTGATTTCGGTGGGACCGACATGCAACTCGGTGGGACCGATATGGTTAGGTTTAGGGCATAATGTAATCTCGGTGAGACTGACTACACAAACTCGGTGAGACCAATTTTGGTAATTAGCTAACCAGAGAGTTGGTCAGACAAACTCGGTGGGACCGATTCACTCATTTCGGTGAGACCGAAATGTTACAAAAAGGAAACAGAGAGCTTACATTGCAATCTCGGTGGGACCAATCGCTCACTTCGGTTAGACCAAAACGTTATGAAGGGAAACAGAGAGATTACACTCCCATCTCAGTGAGACCGAGATCCCTATTGGTGAGACCGATTTGCCCAGGGTTTGTGGCAGTGGCTATGGCATCTGAACTCGGTGGCGCCTGATAGAAAGAATCGGTGGGACCGATTTTGACTTTAGGTTTAGGTCATATGTGGATATGAGAAAGTAGTTGAGGGTTTTTGGAGCATATCACTAAGCACTTGAAGCAAGAGGCTCATTAAGCAACACCTCATCCCTCCTTGATAGTATTGGCTTTTCCTATAGACTCAATGTGATCTTGGATCACTAAAATATAAAATGTAGAGTCTTGAGCTTTTGAGCTTGAGCCAATCCTTTTGTCCTTAATATTTTGAGGGATCCACTTTCATCATCCATGCCATGCCATTCATTGAGATTTCCTGAAATATTTGTCTTGGAATAGTATTAGCTCAATGAGCTATATGTTGATATGAATTACCAAAACCACCTTGTGATAGTTGCACTTTCAGCAGCCCGAGGGGCGCCCCCAGTGAGGCAAACTAAAGGCATAAGCAAAAGGGATACATGCCGCAGGGACGGACCCACGCGGTCTGGGAATGATGCAGCCCTGAGGGCGCTCCCAGCTAAAATGAACTTGGAAGATGTCACCTGGTACCGCTGTAGAGGGGGTGTCAGAGTAGCTGAAGATACGGTTGAAGACGCGCGGTGAAGAGGCCGACCCTCACGAGCCGCTGAAGCCCTAAGCCTCGGGGGGCTCTGCGGGTCCAGGTGGCTCCTCGAGGACCGTCTCCATCTCCACTAGGACCGCATGATGCCTGACCTCCTGAGACGCCAGGATGCTCCGCAGGTGGCGCTGGAAGGTGGCAGCCGCATTTGGCAGGCCGAAAGGCATGCGAACGTAGCTGTGTGGCAGACCCTCGTAGCGTCCCACGCGCGAAGGCCAGAGGCGCTCCTGAGATGCGGCTTGGTTGAGCCCTGAAATGTCGATGCAGACGTGCCGCCCACCATCCTTGCCTGGATGGGGGGCCATGCCAGGCAAGCGGCAATCGCCACACATGGCTCTTGCTTCCTTAAGCTCCTGAGTGACCTTGGTGATGAACTTCTGAACGTTGGGCTCTTCACGCCCTGAGACCTCCTGAGGGAAACGTGCTGCGAAGAACGCCTCCAAGTGGTGCCCGAGCGCCTCCCTCTTGATTTTGGAAAAGTCCGAGGCCCTCCAGAAGAGAGCCCCTGAGCCCTGCCCGAGGAGGGCACCGAGCGCGCCTTCCTATGCAATGGAAGGAGGAGCCCCTTGCACGGGCGCTGATCCTGACGCGGCGCCTCCTGAGATGCCAACCTCCCGAGGCCTGGAGCTGAGCGGTGTCTTCTTCTTCGTGGGGACTACCTCAGGAGGACCCTCGCCCCTGCTATCTGGGTCCTCGATCGATGCAACTTGGAAGGCGTTCTCGAGGGTGCACACCGCATCTCTCTCTTCGCAGGGGACCGTGATGATTCCGCCGCTTCCTCGCATCTTGAGGACATTGTAGCCATGGTGGGTCACCGCCATGAACTTGGCCAAGGCTGGATACCTGAGGATGGCATTGTACGGCAGGTGGATGTGGGCGACATCGAAGTCGATGAGCTCAGTGTGGTAGTTGTCACGCTGGCCAAAGGTGACAGGGAGGCGGGCCTGCCCTATCAGAGTGGTGGAACCATTAGTGACTCCTGAGAAAGGCTTGGTCGGCTGGAGCTGATCGTATGGTACTTGAAGGTTGTCGAACATCTCGACGGACAGAATGTTGAGCCCCGCGCCGCCATCAATGAGGGTCCTGGTGACTTGCATGTTAGTGATGACTGGGGAGCAAAGCATCGGGAGGACGCCAGCAGTAGCTGCACACTTGAGTTGATCTATTGAACTAAATGTGATGGCGCACTTGGACCACGTGAGCGGGCACGTGGCCTCGAGCTTGGGAAGGACTACATTCACCTGCAAGCAAACTGCTTGAAGATGCACTAAGAGGCTGGGGCCTGTGCTCCGCCCAAGATGCAAGCGATAGCACGCGGCTCCTGGAAGCCCCTAGCCCCCTCGTCTTGATAATGGTCGTCATTCCTTCTTGGCGGTGGCGGCAGAGGAGGAAGGCTTGCGTTGCCCTATGGGCGGTCCTCGCGAGGATGATCCCGCCAGGCTCCCTCGCGAGGCTGGTCCTGCCAGCGATTCTCATGAGGCTGGTCACGCCACTCCTGGCGAGGGCCACGGTCATCCCATAGTCCTCTTCCTCGTCCTCCTCCTCGACTGTAGCCCCGATCGTTGCGCTCGGGGCGTCAACTGAAGCGTCCTTCTCGAACTTCCTTGAGCTCTTGGCATTCGTTGGTGTTGTGGGTGTGGAGGTTGTGCTAGGCGCGGAATGGTCGGCTGCCCTTGGACGACTCCGGCTGGTCCCTACTGTGCTTCGTGTCTGGTTCTGCTGCAAGCACGGCCGCTCCTTGGCACTTCACGTCCTTGGCCTTGGCCTTCTTTTCTTCTAGGTCAGCAGCTGGAAGCTCGAGGAGGGAGAGGTGCCCTTCCTGAGCTCTTGTGCACTTGGTCGCCAGGTTGAACAGCTCCAGAGACGTGCACAACTCCTCGTGGATGGCAAGCTCCTACTTCATCTTGACGTCGCGGGCGCCATTAGAGAACGCTGAGATGATGGCCTCGTCCGTCACCTTAGGGATCTTGAGGCGAGCGCAGTTGAAGCGCTGGATGTATTTCTGCAGGTTCTCCCCAGGTTGTTGCTTGATGCGGCGCAGGTCACCCGCGGCCGAGGGGCGGTCGTGAGTTCCCTGGAAGTTGGTGATGAACCGGCTGCGCATCTCGTCCCAGGAGGAGATCGAGCCGGGAGGTAGGTTCAGGAGCCAGGTGCGGGCACCGTCCTTGAGCGCCATGGGAAACCAGTTTGCCATGACCTTCTCGTCTCCGTTGGCCGCCTCGATGCCTAGCTCGTAGAGCTGCAGGAACTCCGCGGGGTCGGCGGTGCCGTCGTAGCAAGGAGGCAGGTCCGACTTGAACTTGCCGGGCCACGCGACGCTACGCAGCTCGGTGGTGAAGGCGCGACAACCTACTTTGGTCACCGGAGCCCTTTGCTGATGTGGAGCTTGCTCTTGGTGGTCCACACGCGCTTCTGCCAGGGGCAGTGCGGGGTCTTGGTGCGCTGGTGCGCAGACGCGGTCTTGTCGTGCTGGTGTAGGAAGCACGGGAACGCCTTCTTGGGGCCGAGGAATTTCTTGGCAGCTTCTTTCTTGTCGCGCGGGTGCTGGATGCGGTGGGTCACGTCCAGGAGCCGCGCGCCTTAGAGCCAGGGTGCCGTCTTGGAGGAGAGGTGGTGGAGGCACCCCCTGAGCCGCATCACCCATGCCTGACGGAGGGCGAGGCAGCGAGAGGGACGGCGCGGGGGAGCTCCCTGCGGTGTTGACGAGCTCAGTGATGCGAGCGAGCCATTCTTTGTAGAGGTCGTCGACGGGGCGGTAGTGCAGAAGCTCACGTGCCAGGAGCAACGCGGCCTGCGCGTCCGTGGGGGCGCAACGAGCGTGAGATGTTGAACCAGCTGGGGTCAGCGACGGAGTGGCGGTGCGGCCTTCCTGCCGCACCGAGGGGTGCAGCGAAGACGCCTGCAGCTCGTTCCCCGCCGGGCCGGTGGCGGCATTGGCGGCAAGCGATGGAGAACGAGGAGGAGGCCCGCCGACAGGAGCCGTCTAGGCGACACGAGCGGCGAGAGCAGCCCGGCGCTCGGCGCGGGCTTGGCGAGCGTCTGCCATGGATGCGATGAAACCACGGGACACAGATCAGCGGAAGGAACATTCTGGTACACCCCTACCTGGCGCGCCAAATGTCGAATATCAGGTTCCAACAAAACCCTTAAGGTTCGAACTCTGGGTGCGCACGAAGATCTGCTCCTATCGATTCACGCCCTCAGCCTCGCCGAAATCCCTAAGCTAAGGACGACGAACTCACAACATAAGAGACACAAGATTTATATTCGTTAGGGCCACCATTGTGGTGTAATACCCTACTCCAGTATGGTGTGGTGGATTGCCTCTTGGGCTGATGATGAACATTACAAGGGAAGAACAGCCTTGCGAGGAGAGGTGTTCTTGTGGTGGTGTGATGTTCCTCTTGAGCAGGATTCGATGCCCTCCTACTGTGGTGGCTAGCCCTATTTATAGAGGCCCTGGTCCTCTTCCCAAATATTGAGCGGGAAGGGATCCAACAACGGCCATTTCAAAAGGGGACAACTAGTACAAGCTATCCTGACTAATGGTGGTCTTCGTCTGCCAAAGGTGCTGCTGATGATGCCGTCTTGGGCTCCATGGTGACCTCCGTCCTGCTGCTCTGCTGGTCTTGGTCTCGTTGCACCGATATGGAAACCTTTGCCTGATGCCTCGATACTCTGCGCCTGCGCTTGCCCCCTTTGCACCAAATAGGAAACGAGTACACTGCACAGGCAGGCGTTCGCCCGGCGCTCGCCTAGCCTTGATCGTCATGGATTGCGTCATGGGCACCTCGCGAGGTACCCCTTGCCTTGATCCCTCCCCTCCTCGCGAGCCCGCCTGGTGAGGCCACTCCTAAGGAGGCCTTGTGTCGTCCACCACGTGAGGCTTGGCCCCTTGCGAGGGTCTTGAGTGCTTTGGTTGATGAAGATGGGCTGCACTGGGCCACCGATTGAGCCACGCTGCGGGCCACAGGTAGGCAAGTCTGGGGACCCCCGTTCTCAGGATGCCGACATGGACCTAAGCCTTAAACTAAGTGCTTCTACTGCAAAGGGACTGGCCACTAGAAGCGGAACTACCCCAAGTTGAAAGGATCAAGAAGAGGTCTCTAGAGGGGGGGGGGTGATTAGACCCTCAACAAACAAAGTTGGCAGTTTTTAGTTTTTTCAAGTTGAGGTGGTAGATTAACACAATTTGAAGCATTCACAATACAATTCAAGCAAGCATGCAAAAGAGTATATGAGCAGCGGAAAGTAAAGCATGCAACTTGCAAGAAAGTAAAGGGATGGGATTTGAGTGTGCAAACGCAATTGGAGACACGGATGTTTTTGGCGTGGTTCTGACATGTGGTGCTATCGTACATCCATGTTGATGGAGACTTAAACCCACGAAGGGTAACAGCTGTGCGAGTCCATGGAGGGCTCCACCCACGAAGGTTCCATGAAGAAGCAACCTTGTCTATCCCATCATGGCCATCGCCCACGAAGGACTTGCCTCACTAGGGCAGATCTTCATGAAGTAGTCAATCTCCTTCCCTTACAAACTCCTTGGTTCAACTCCACAATCTTGACGGAGGCTCCCAAGTGACACCTAACCAATCTAGGAGACACCACTCTCCAAAAGGTAATAGATGGTGTGTTGTTGATGAACTCCTTGCTCTTGTGCTTCAAATGATAGTCTCCCCAACACTCAACTCTCTCTCACATATTTGGCTATGGTGGAAAGATGATTTGAGTGGAAAGCAACTTGGGGAAGGCTAGAGATCGAGATTCATATGGTAGGGTTGGAATATCTTGGCCTCAACACATGAGTAGGTGGTTCTCTCTTAGAAAATGAGTAGTGGAAGTGTAGGTTTGTTCTGATGGCTCTCTCCATGAATGAAGAGTGGGTGGAGGAGTACATATAGCCTCCACAAAAAATCTAACCGTTACACACAGATTCCCAAACTCGGTGGGACTGAATCAGCAAAGTCGGTCAGACCAATTTAGTTCAAAATGTGAACGTTAGGATTTTCGATGGGGCCAATATAGTCATCTCGGTGGGACTGATGTGCAGGGGTTAGGGTAAAACCTCAACTTGGTTTGACCGATTACTCATACTCGGTGAGACCAATTTTGGTAATAAGTAAACAGAGGATTGGTCAGGCAAACTCGGTGGGACTGACTGCACTAACTCGGTTAGACCAAAAGGGTTGCACCAGATCACAGATAGATTGCAAGCCCATCTCTATGAGAACGATATCCCGTCGGTGAGATCGAAGTAACTAGGGTTTGTGGCAGTGGCTATGTCAAGTAAAGCTCGGTGGCGCCGGATAGATCAAATCGGTGGGGCCAAGTTTGACATTAAGGTTTAGGACATATGTGGATGTGAGAAAGTGGCTGAGGATTTTGGAGCATATCACTAAGCACTTTGAGCAAGCAAGCCATTAAGAAACACCTCATCCCCTTTTAATAGTATTGGCTTTCCTGTGGACTCAATGTGATCTTGGATCACTAAAATAGAAAAATGTAGAGTCTTGAGCTTTTGCCAATATTTGTCCTTAGCATCTTGAAGGGGTTCCGCATCCTCTTGTCCATGTCCATGCCACTCCAATGTTGAACTTTTCTGAAATGCACTAGGTAAAGGTATTAGTCCAACAAGAGATATGCTGTCATGAATTACCAAAATCACCCAGGGAGCACTTGTGCTTTCAGTCTCCCCCTTTTTGGTAATTGATGACAACATACATCAAAGCTTTAGATAAAGATATAAGGAAATAGCAAGTAAAGCTTTGGAAAGAGATGCAACATGCATTGGCTCCCCCTACATGAATGCAATCATGTGATTATAGATCATAAGAGTATGAGAATGCATAAACATGTTAGAGCAGGCAATGAGTTACATGTGTCTTGGCTATATGCATCAGAGCAAATGATATAGATGCTGGAATTATTCCTTCATGTTCATGAGTCTCTCTTGCAAACAATATGTACCATAACAAGAGATCTTCATGCACATGATTGTGATGCATATACTTACCTTGTGGTCTTGAACTAGCTTGAAGAAGATGTACCTGGGTAAACAAGGTTAGATAACATAGGAAAAACTACTAGACAGAGCAAGAACTAAAGAGCACAAGAATACCAAGATTGGGATGACATGTAGAGTGTGAGTACTAGGTACTCTATTTGGATATTGACATGTCCCCAAGAATAAAGATGTGCAATGAATGCCAAAGATTTTCTTCCCTTAGATGTCTTTCTCCCCCTAAATCTGACATGGGATAATGGGAGTAGATAGGGTAGCAGAAAATCAGAGCAAACAAGAGAATAACCAGAGCAGATAAAGTAATAACACATACTATCATGTCTTTCCCATCTTGAAGACATGAGACAACTTTCCTCTTTAAGAGTAAGAGCATCAGGAGAAGCTTTTATGAGCACATTCTCTCTTATGTGATAAGCTTTGATGTCACTACAAAAAAAAATACACTTCCGTGATGACACGTGTTTGTCACAGTAGGTCGCGTTTTTTGTCATGCATGTACAACCATGACAAATTTATGACAGAATCAAGATAGTCATACCTATGCTGTCGTAGAAGTGTTCCATGACATTACCAAAATTATCATCACGGAAGTGTCCACTTCGATGATGATAAATTGCGTGTCACAGAAGTGCTTTCATCAAGGGTGACCGACACGTGGCATCCACCATAACGGAACGCCGTTAAGCTATCAGGTCGGATTTTGGATCCGATAACCCGTTAACAGCCACGACCAATGTCGATTTTCCATGTGTAAAATTCTCATTGGCTGACGGATCCACGTGTCAGCTCCGAGTTGGCACAGGTGTCACTCATCCAACGGTCGAGATGGGCCTATGATATGTTGACACGTGGACCGGCCCAAAAGTGGCCCACAAAGTTTAAATGGGCCGGCCCAACCGAAGGCCCATAAGATTTAGCGGAACATAATCGGCCGGCCCAGCTAAAGACCCACAAAATTTAGCGAACCATAATGGGCCGGCCCAGCTAAAGGCCCACAAGATTTTGCAGACCACAATGGGCTGGCCCAGCTAAAGGCCCACAAGATTCTACAGACCATAATGGGCCGGCCCAGCTAAAGGCCCAACGTTCTCTGTCAAATCGGCCCGTCAACGGCCTGGTCTAAACTTGTCATCAATGCGGCCCATGGTCACTTCTGGCCCGTTAACAATCCGCTAAGTAATTGGGCCGAATTATGACCCGGTGTATTTCCGGCTTGTTAAAGGTCCGGCTTCATTTGGGCCCATTTACAGGCCATCAAAACTTTCAGCCCATAAACGACCATGAAGTATTTGGGTCATATTCAGCCATGTTTGTCATTCGGCCTGTTAGAGGCCCACTATAGATTTGGGCCACTTTCGGCCTATTGTCATTTTCGGCCTGTTAACGCCGGACGTAAACCATGGGCCATATGTGGCCCAACGTCATATCGAGCCCATTAACGGCCCATATAAAAATGACGATAATCTAGCCCGACCGAAGTTCCGGCCTGTTAAAGGCCCGTGTATTAGGTCGGTGCATTTACGGCCCGTCCGAATTTCGGCTTGTCAAATATCCGCATCATAAATGGGCCACCATTTCGGCCTGCTAAGTCCAGTGGGTTATTTGGCACAATCAGGGCCCAATCTCACTTTCGGTCTATTAAAGGCCCATGTTTTTTATGGGCTCGAGATATTTACACCTATAAACGGCCTATTTTTACTGAGGGCCCAAATTATGTTTAGGCCTGTTAAAGGCCTACTATGGGCACAGGCCTACCAGAAAAATTTGAAAGCTTATGCTAATTTAAGCCCAGATATTTTTAGTGGGATACATTCCCATTTCGGCCCGTAATCGTTTTTAGCCCAATTGGAATGGGCCCGACGAATGTTGGCATGTTGGGCTCCTACGAAGCTTTCGGCCGAATACATTACTAAGATAAACCTACACTACACAAAAATGGTGTCGTAATCACTGCAGCCTTTGGCAGCATCATAAATGTTGTATCGCAATAAAATAAATTCCAATCATACAACAAAAGGCCTGTTGGCATAAAGTTTATAGTCCTTCCAGATAAAAGCACCATTAGATGTATAGAAGCATAGATCATTTGACTTGAGTGCTAATGTTTCAGGCTGTAGAATCTGATGGAGCAGCACGATCTCCACCTTTTTTCCGCCATTGCTCTTCAACAACGAAGTGAATGTCTGATAGTCTGGTTTCAAAACCATTCATATCTTGACGACATTTCTCAACCACTATTCTTGTTTCCGAAACAACGTCCATTAGGGATTGGACTTGTGTATGGAGCACAGATATATTACTCTGTCTAGCAGGAAGATTTTGTTCAGTAGGTGATTTGGACGAGGTTACCTTGACAACCAACCCAGAATTACGCAGGAAGGTGCATTTTGCACTGTTAGTGGAGAGATACTGACGCACTGCAGCAAGAGGTGACATTGTGCCTATAGTAGCCTTGTCACCTTCAGGTGGTTGCGGCTGTTCAATCATTTGTTCCATAGCTTCCTGAAAGTTTGAACTTGTAGATTAGTGTACCAGATAAGTTACTAATGAGACAAAAATAAACAAAGTAGGTTAAACATTTATACATAACTTATTTTGGTGAACTACTGTAATACATTAGCATGTATTGTAGTGCCAACTACATAATAAAATCACTTTCGGAACATATGTCCATGTAGCATGCCTACTGTATTGTCTATTTCCTCACATTCATTGACATCTAAGGATAAAGAGACATGGTTTAGAGTAGGATGAACATAGTATGACATCATTCATATCATGGGCAAACATATATAAAACAAACAGGCTATTTTATCATTGTGTGCGCACGTGAACATAACAACTAGATTACAGATCAAGACCAAAAGAATATCCTTCATCTCTTTTAAACCATGTAAGGTGAAATGATACGTTAAGACAACTGTGTATAAAAGTGAACAGAGTAACTGACATTGGCTGCAAACCAAGTAGTTAAATGAACACATCACAGTACCAATCAGTTCAAGGCAGGAGGAGTAAGGACTTACAACAGCGGCTTGAGCTGGTGTGCTCATGCCCTTCATCTTGTTGGTGTGGCAATGCTTGAAGATTTGCACTGCATTCGGTTCAGGTTCTTTTTGGTCCGCATGGGCTTTCCTCTGTATTTGGAACAAGTTAATATAGATACGATAATATTGCACAAAAAAAAGAAGGAAGTAGCAGCTATTTACAAGAGCCTCACAGTGTGCAATATAGCTACGAGATCCTGTTGTCTGTTGGAATTTCACTTTAGAATGGTTGGTTTTGTTCTTCAAATAGATAGCCTAGAAGAAGATACACTTGTAAGGCACATACATAAATACAAGTTCAATATGTGGTCTGATCAAATACATATAGCCTACCTGATACTTTGGATCAGACCTGTGTTTAACGAGGGTTGTCCAGTCTTCATCTGTAATATATTCCACTGCAGATGTTTGGGCGATCTCATTGTTAGCCTTGCCTTCAAAGTGAGATTTTCTAAGGTGGTACCGATACTGAATGTGAGTCTTATTAGGAGGAAGCTAGAAAGTATGGGACAGAGCAAGACAATATTACTAATTGCGATGAATAACATTACTTACGGATAAATTGTCAAGGAAGGTGTTAAACTGGGTATTGTCTTTCTCATTCCTGTACTGGATCCACGTTGGGAGGATACGCGCATGACACCTAACGGCAATGGCTGCCTCTGATACTAACTTGGCTGAGTCTGTAGAATCACGTGGCCTTTTTAAACCTGCCTGAAAATGGATCTCCATTCTTCCTCCTTTAGATTTTGTTAATCTGTCAAGCATTATCCCTGATGTCTGTTTCCGCTTGCGGCGTGGTGCTAGTTCAACAACGAATATGGAAAGTGTTAATGTACATCAAACTGCAACTTGACTCGATCAGGTACCGTCTTGGTGTTGATGCTCATGAGGTTCATCTGATCTTGCCAAGTCCTGTTGTGTCAGTAGTGCTTCGGAAATAGTGTTAGGTGTGAAGGCAGCTTGGGAACTGGCCAGTTCCGGAGCAAATGAACGAGTAACTGGTTGAGATGCTGGTACAGTTGAAGCGGATGCTGCAGCTAGTGGAGCAGGTGATACTGTGTTTGTAGATTTAGCCGGTGGACTTGTACCTTCTACTGCACTATAAGTACCAGTAGAATCTCGACGGCAGAACCTTTTCCATTTCACCCGACGAGTAACAGCACTCCTTACTATATTATTTTCCTTGCTCTTTTTTGACTTTGCCATGTCAAGCTGTACCCACAACACAAAAGAATAAAATCACTCTTCAGAACTCATTGATGCATGATACAGACAAGCAATACTTTGATGTAAGACAACCGTATGAGGATGGAATATGTAAGAAAAACAGGACGGCATGACATATTCACAGCTACGATGTGCAAACTAAGAAGAAGGATTTTCAAGAAAATAGAAGTAATGCAAGCTAGACACCATATGAAAGATGCAACCAATATTACTCTGCCAAGTTAAAAGTGTCTTGTCATAAGTGGCAATTCGAAAAATTAGAAGCAGTACAACGTAGAAATCAATGCAAGATGCAACCACTATCAAACTGCCATGTTAAAAGCGTCCAATCATGAGTTACTGATGCGGGATACACAACAGCATTACTTTGATGTAAGAACATGGTATGATAGATAGATGCAGTGTATTCTAGACACAGAAAGCCATGTAATATGCACATGTATAACATATAAACTCAGCAGGTGCAATTTAATCAAAATAGAAGAAATACAGGCTAGACAACATATGCAACATGAAACCAATTATCACACTCTCAACTTAGAGCAAGCACATGCGATGGTGGAGTGCGGGAGATGAACTCATCATGTAGACTTGGGACTTCAACTTCATTAGTAGTAGCAGTGGCAAATCTAGAGAGTCTCTGTTTGCGTTGGTGCGGAGTACCACCAACACCCCCTAACTTACTCTTTTCCTTCACATTTTCTGATATTGCCTTATGAAGTCAAAACCACAAGATGATGAATAAAATTAGCTCTGCATAACTGGTTGATGCATGATACAGACGAACACTACTTTGATATAAGGCAAGCGCAGGATAGGAGGATGGAATATATACAAAAAAAGACAACGTTTCATATTCACACGTATGATAGGAGGATGGAATATGTATGAAAAAACAGTAAGCGGAAGGCATTTCAACAAAATTAGAAGAAATGAAAGCTAGGCACCATATGAACATGCAACCAATACCACTCTATCAGGTAAAAAGTGTCTCGTCGTAAGTGCCATTTCAAGATATTAGAAGAAGTACAAGCTAGAAGACAATGCAAGATGCAACCTACATCACAGTCCCAAGTTAAATGTGTCTTATGGGTAAGTGATTGTTGTAGGTATAAGTTGTAAGCTACGCAGATGCAATTCTACATAATCAGAAGCAATACAAACTAGACATCATACGGAAAACGCAACCACGTATAATAGTTACAAGTAAGAGCAAGCACCTGTGATGGTGGAGTAGGGGAGATGTGCTCATCATGTACACGTATGTTCTAGAAACAGGAACACGTGTCATATTCACAGGCATTATGTGTAAATTAAGCAGATGCAATTCAAGTTAGAAGCAATACAAGCTAGACATCATATGCAACATGCAACCACATATAATAGTGTCAAGTTAGAGCAAGCACCTGTGATGGTGGAGTAGGGGAGATGTGCTCATCATCTACACAACTACGTTGACTGTCCAGCTTTGTGTTGTCTTGCGAATCTTGTTGGGAGGATGGCGGAGTAGAATCTTTAGAGACCCCCTATTTGAGTTGCTCCGAAGGACCACCATCATCCACTCTCGGACTAATTTCCTTCAACTGTAATGATTTTGCATTGTGAAGTCAAACCGATAAGAAAAAGGAATAAAATTCGCTCTTCAGAACTCATTCATGCATGATACTGATGAACACTACTCGGATGAAAGGCAAACACATGATGCGAGGATGGAATATGTACGAAAAAATGGACGGCTTGACATATTCACACCTATGATGTGGTAACTAAGAAGAAAGCACCTCAACATATTAGAAACACTACAAGACACCATACGGAAGGTGCAATCAATATCACTCCGCCAAGTTAAAATTGTCTCGTCATAGGTGGCGTTCATCAAACTAGAAGCAATACATGCTAGAAATCATATTCAAGATGCAAACCAATATCACACTGCCAACTTAAAGGTGTCCCATCATAAGTGATTGATGCAGGATACACAAGAAGAGTAGTTTCATGTAAGAACATGGTGTGATAGACATATATAATATGTACCAAAAACAGGAAAGTGTGTCATATTCACATGTATCATGTGTAAGCTAAGCAGATGCAGTTTACACTAATTAGGAGCAATACGAGCTAGACACCATATGCAACATGCAACCAGATATCACACTGCCAAGTTAGAGCAATCACCTTGGATGGTGGACTAGGGGAGCGGAGACTTGGACCATGTAATGCACTATCAGTACAAGGAGAATTGGTATAGATGCTCTGTTTACGTTGCTGTAGAGTTCCACCATCATCGCCTTCCTTACCCTTTTCCTTCCTATTTCTTGATTTTTCCTTGTCAAGTCAAACCCACAAGAAAAAGGAATAAAATTTGCTCTTCAGAACTTATTGGTGCATGATACTGACGAACACTACTTTCATGTAAGGCAGTCGCATGATAGGAGGATGGAATATGTATGAAAAACAGGACGGCGTGACATATTGACATGTATGATGTATAAAGTGTAAACTAAGCACAAGGTGCTTGAACTTGTTAGAATCGATGCAAGCTAGAAACCATATGAAAGATGAAACCAATATCACTCTGCCAAATTAAAAGGGTGCCCTAACAAATGTATTTGACCAAATTAGAAGCAATACATGGCAACAGGCTAGAAATAATATGCAATATGCAACGAATAAAGGTGACTCATCATAAGTGATTGATGCAGGATACAAAAGAGAGGTAGTTTCATGTAAGAACAAGGTTAACACATAGATGTAGTGTGTACCAAAAATAGGAAGGCATGTCATATTCACAGGTATAGTGTGTAAACTAAGCAGATGCAATTTACCCTAATTAGAAGCATTACAAGCTAGACACCGTATGCAACATGCAACCACATATCACACCGCGAAGTTGGAGCAAGCACCTGTGATGGTGGTGTAGGGGAAGTGCTGTCTTCAAGTACAGAGCAACGTTCAATATCTTCATTTAGGCTTGCTATTTCTTGAGAATCATGTAGAGAGGATGAAATTGCATTCTTTATAAGAGTATTGCATCTCATATTAACCCATGCGCGTGACTGTCTCATCATAAGCGATAGACGCAGGATACACAAGAACAGTAGTTTGATGTAAGAACATGGTGTGATAGGCAGATGAAGTATGTACCAAAAACAGGAAGGCGTGTCATATTCACATGTATAATGTGTAAGCTAAGGAGATGCAATTTAACAAATTAGGAGCATTGATGAGGGATACACAACAAAAGTAGCTTGATGTAAGAACATGGTTAATAGAAAGACATAGTATGTACCAAAAACAGGAAGGCATGTCATATTCACAGGTATAGTGTGTAAACTAAGCAGATGCAATTTACCCTAATTATAAGCATTACAAGCTAGACACCGTATGCAACATGCAACCACATATCACACCGCGAAGTTGGAGCAAGCACCTGTGATGGTGGTGTAGGGGAAGTGCTGTCTTCAAGTACAGAGCAACGTTCAATATCTTCATTTAGGCTTGCTATTTCTTGAGAATCATGTAGAGAGGATGAAATTGCATTCTTTATAAGAGTATTGCATCTCATATTAACCCATGCGCGTGACTGTCTCATCATAAGCGATAGACGCAGGATACACAAGAACAGTAGTTTGATGTAAGAACATGGTGTGATAGGCAGATGAAGTATGTACCAAAAACAGGAAGGCGTGTCATATTCACATGTATAATGTGTAAGCTAAGGAGATGCAATTTAACAAATTAGGAGCATTGATGAGGGATACACAACAAAAGTAGCTTGATGTAAGAACATGGTTAATAGAAAGACATAGTATGTACCAAAAACAGGAAGGCATGTCATATTCACAGGTATAATGTGTTAACTAAGCAGATGCAATTTACCCTAATTAGAAGCATTACAAGGTAGACACCATATGCAACATGCAACCACATATCACACTGCCAAGTAAGAGCAAGCACCTACAATGGTGGTGTGGGGAGATTGTGGTGATCAACTAGAGAGCTACGTTGACTATCTTCATTTAGCCTTGCTGTTTCTTGAGAATCATGTGGGGAGGATGACACTGCACTCTTTAAACGAGTAGGGCGTCTCACAGTAACCCACCCGGGTGACTGTCTCATCATAAGTGATTGACGAGGGATACAAAAGAGCATTAGTGTGATGTACGAACATGGTTAATAGACATATGTAGTATGTATCAAAAACAGGAAGGCATGTTATTATCAAAGGTATAATGTGTAAAGTAAGCAGATGCAATTTAACCAAATTGGAAGTAATACAAGCTAGACACCATATGCAACATGCAACCACATTTGACAGCGCGAAGTTAAAGCAAGCACCTGGGATGGTTGTGTGTTGCAATTGAGATCATCAACTACAGAGCTACGTTTACTGTCTCCAACTACTGACACTGCACCCATTAGAGCGCTGAAACACTTAGTGCTTATCTTCGAATTACATTGGAGCGACTTCTGTCTTTTCTTTTCTGCATTCATCAACACTGCGTTAGAGTCTGAAATACCCATGCATAAAAAAACAATAGTGTGAGTATGGGTGAAGTGTGTGCACAATTAGTACAGTGTAAAGGTAGCAGATAGCAGGTCGGTGAGAAATAAATGACGGGAGACATATGATAGCTCTACAACATGCATGGCACACTCAATTACTATAGTATTCGATGAAAATAACAGTCGATTGAAAGCAAATAGGTCAGTCCATTTTTTCTTCACCGTCCAATGTACAAAGAAAGGGCAGATTGCCTTCATCTACCTCCAGCCAGTCAGTGTTGATGATCTTCCTCGAAATGCCAGCGACCACCGGCCCAGTATTCCTCCCTTGCCTACGCCCTCCCCTCGACCTCACCGCACCGCCGTGCTTGGCACCGCCCCCCGGCCATCCATTCAAGCCCCGGCGACCTCCAGATCGGGCGCAAGCAGCTCCTACGCCCCACACCCCTATGATAGACACCGATGCGCCGCTTCCCCGGGGAACAGGCGGACTAGGTGCTCCACGCGCCTAAGCAGGTGCTGCTTCTTTTAATTGCGGTTCGACTGACCCTGAATTGAAATCCAGGCGGGCTACTGACCTCTAGCAAAGGTGAAATAGTAAAAGGGAGGAAACCTTGTGCATTTAGTATCACAAAGAAGATGCAGTAAGAAGCGCTCAACTAGTTTCTTTCATGGGATGAATACGGCGTGAGCGGAGACGTAAGATTTGCATGAATAAGGGAAGAGGAGTACCTCTTTCTGCTGGCAGTGCTGTGTCCTCCTTCTGTTTTTCCGACGATCTTGTTGTTCACGGGAAACCAGAAGTTGTGGAGGATGGTGCAGCCTTGGACAAACCCATGGCCAAGTTGTTGAGTGTGGTGCGATGGTCGTTTGTCGGTGGTGGGGAAGCAGATCCGAGGCGGCGAACACGAGTAGTGGGAACAGCTCCGATGCGGTGGACGGTTGCGACCGTGGAGCCGCAGGAGTGAGGCACAGGACGGTGTGGTCGGAGTGGTTCTGGTACGGCGCACGTCGGTGTTGGCGACGTGGAGGCAGCTCTTCCTCGGCTTCAACTGCTAAGTCCTTGAGGGCGTTGCGCTTGCGGTTGTGTTCGACGACGACGTCGGGGTACCGGCTCCGGCGTGATGGAGGAGGGCGGCGGTGGATTGGCCGCTATGGGGTGGAGGACGGAGGAGGTTGGGGTTTCGCGGCTGGTGGAGAGGGCGTTTTCGCGCCCATGGAGTATGAATGGGGAAACGGAGGGAGGTGGGGAACTAAGGGGGAACAATGTTTCGGTTTGAGACAAGCTTGTTTGAAATTTGGGGAAAGTTACAAACTTTGCCCCCATCTAAAATTTCGGACATATTGCGGGTTGGTGGTAGGACAATCATGTCAGGTGTCCCAAATGTGGGCGGCATAGATTTCGGCCGAGCGCATGGGTGTTTAGGCGCCCACGGCGTATGAATGCTTCTCGGAGGCGGTTGAGACTGGCATCTTGGTGAAGTTACAAACCTACCCCGGTTTAGACCTTTGGACATCGGGCCGATAGGCTACACAGGCCAGAGTCAGGACAGTAATTTCCTACCACCAAAACATTAGTCTCGCGCGGTTTCGGGTGACCAGAGGCCTATTTGGCGCTTCGTTCAATATTTGGGAGCAGAAGCATTAACGTTTTCGGTTCTCTTGAATTGAACTTTCAGGATTTGTCAAACTTCACAAATCTTTACTCTTGAAAATCCTAAAGCTACGATTATTTTGGAATGGAGGGGGTACATTTTAATATACATTGTACACGAGTATATATTAAAAAATATGCAACTTACCTCAGTTCATGCATGGTTCCAGGTATAATCTCCTTGGTTGCAAAAAAAGTTAGATATGCGTATGAATATATATAGCATGTTCAAACTCACAACAAAGATTGATGCCCCCTTTTACATCTGATTTACAAATGCCATTATCTCGGGTTCAAATAGATGAATGCACTTCCTATGAATTCGAATCTTCGAAACCCCCTTTATGTTGAATTCGACATGTATTTTATTTCGTAGCTAGCAATTTGGAATGTATCCATGCAAGTGACAAATGTATAAAGTGCTTCACACTAACAACATGGAGTGCACTAATTAATGTTTATATATGAATTGCAAAAGCATCCATTGCCTGTATTTCAAACCGCTCTCACTCTATGGATCGATAATATGAAATAAACACATGCACATGCTAGAATTCAATAGAGTGTGGGTGTCTGATAGACCGATTTTCGTCCATACGCAAATTTGCAAAATTCATGATCTCATCCAAATATAATAATGCCATTTATATTTTAATTTAATGCGTAGAACCGCCTTTTACACGTAGATGCACTATGCCTCGCCCCGTTCTCACAAACGCGTTATATATCTCTCTATCTAACGCATAAGTGCACACACTTTATATGCATCGGCATTTCTCTTTCACACATGCTCACAATCTCTCTCAGGGTGTCGGGGTGTCTCACGCACATGCTCTCTCTGTTTCTCTCTCTCTTTCTGACTACTATGTACCACTCTTTTCACTAATCTCAGTTGGAAAACACTATTTGTCTCACATGCATATATACACATGCACGGTCTCTACTAGCCCTCTATACGCACATATATGTGCCTACGTGTCTCCCGCACGCACATTATCTTTAGGCCTCTCTCGCACACATTGCCCCCCCCCGACACACCTCTCTAATAGTAGTTGGCAGATATGATTTCATCATATCATTCGGTAGGATATCCCTGGCTGTTAGGCTGGATGGTAATACGAGGCAAAGTTTTACCCTAGTTCGGATCGGACCCTTGCAGTTGAAGAAAGAGCCTACTCCTGGTACTGTATATTAGTGATAGGGGTGTGTACAAAGTACACGTGAATACCAGGCATTGTGCGTGTGTGTATACTATCGACGAACTAGCCCCCAAGCTTGTATAACATACTAAGGGCCTAGGGTTACAAATCATATATAGTCGGCTTATCACCAGTGGGGATAGAGTCCTCCGCGACTCTGGTAGCTTCGTGTTGTACGCCGAGTCCTCCACATGGGTCTCCGTATAACACGTCTCGGTCCAACCTATATGTGGCGCAGGATGGAACCGACCCATGAGTCTTCATGTTGACCCACCACAACTAGAAATGATGTGCCCACCACACCACACACGCAATCGGCCACTAAGAAAATAAGCATATACAATAGTACAACGGTATCTAGCTCACGATACGTCTCCATATTTTGTTGATGACACTGACGGACTTTGCATTTGATGCGTGCTCCGTATTTTGTTGACGACACTTACGGTCATTGTATTTGAAGCGAAAGCACGATATGGTCACTGGACTTCAGAATAAGCTCATCACGGTCACCACATACATTTTGTCGTGCTAACCAACATGTGGTTGGATGGTTAGAGGACAGTGGTTTCTCGAGCCCACCAAGGTTAAAGTCCCGGTGCTCGCATTTATCTTGTGTTAATTTCAGTATTTTTCTGGCGATGTACGTTCAGTGGGAGGAGACGTTCCACTCGACTACGAGGCACCTATGGTGACTTCGTAAAATCTCAAGATCATATATGCTGGCCCACTCTCTCGAAGGTGCTCATAGGGGTAGGGTTCGCGTGTGTGCGCCCATAGCGGTGAGTGCTTGCGCGTATATATGAGCCCTTGCGTCTGTACCGTGTTAAACAAATACATGTCATGATTATACTATCACTGGCTCACCTGTACAACTCTGTATTTTGTTGATGACACAATCAATTGACCAGTAAAACGGCACAACTAGTGTTGCACCATCGGGGTGCGTAACCGTGGGGCCCACCTGTCAGCCCGTATATGAAAGAAAGAAATGGTAGTTTGAGTCTGTACTGTGTTAATAAAATAGGAGTACATTTTAGGGTGATCATACGGTCCCTGGCTCGCCATACAGCTCCGTAATTTGTTGATAACATGATCAATTGACCAGTCAAACGGTCCACATTCAGCAGTGCACATTACCATAGGGCCCACCCGTCAGCGCGTATATGAAGGGCAGAAATGGTAATAAACTAGTGGTCCGTGGGTATTCGAAGTCGTGAGACCTCTGGTTGGCAGTCACCAGCGGTTGGGGGGGCGTTCATTGGGCGGTGGGGTGGGGATCCATGGAGAAAAAGCTCGGCGCGGGGGTGGGGGGGTGGGGGAGGGGGGCTAGAGGGATGGCCGGTGCGGCGGCGGACCGGCTGTGGGGAGTGGTTTCGGGGAGGGCCGGCCGGCCGCGGGCGACGGGGGCGGGCGGTTCGGCCAGTGGTGGCTGGCGGCTCAGGGGGGTGGAGTTTGATGATAAACTGGAGGCCCTTGATTTTGTATCCAACGGCTGGAAAATCTAATGACCTAAGATGAAAAAGTCAGTCGACTGACATGTAGCCTCACCCCGCACGTATACATGCACGCACGCATGTAGGCGTGCAACATTGACACGTACACATGCACGCATGCTGGTGTGCAACACTAACACGTACACATGCACTCACGAACACACGCACGTACGCACCCATGCATGCAACACTGAAACACACCCTTGCACGCACGCAACACTCGCACGCCTGCATGCACACATCACACGACGCAAGACACACGCTCAACCTATACGTGCATGCACCCTTTGTTAAGGACATGGATTGTTACGGGTATTAATCAATCTTATCTGTGATAAGCAGAACATTGATGTTTTCATCGGTCTTTATGAATCACAACGTATCGAACGGGCTATCAACATAGTAGGCTTAACTACATGAAAAAGATGACGTCACACTCAATGAACAATCATCGGTTTATGAAATGCCCGCTTCTGACCGCCCTGGCCCACCAAAGGTTCCTCTGCTGTGCGCTGCCTGCGTTGGGTCACTGACATGCAGGCCATGCACCCAAAGAGCTCACACGTCAGTGGAAGAATGGCGCGGTGTCCTAGGTCAGATTCGAGGGCGCCACTCGTGGCACGCCCAGCTGAACACGCCTCCGTGCCGCATTCAAACGCCTCCATGAAACCCGCCCGTGTGGAAGCCGAGAAACCCACTCTGGACACACGTCCGTTCATGACCGGGCCGGCGTTAAACGCAACGCCGACCGAGCTCCTCCCGTCCGCCGTCTATTTAATCTCCTATTTAAACGAGGCCAAATGCCGGCCAAGAATCACACACCTCCGCCGCTCCCCTATCTCCTTCACCATTTTGTCCACTCTTACAATGGCTTACGAAGAGTAGTTATTCCGCATCCAAGACGGCTGGGTAGCCCGCCGGATACGAGCTATGAAGCTCGCTGATCTACCTCCCTCCCCTCGCCCAACGGAGCCAGTTGCCGCCCCAAGCCGGCGTGCGGTTCAACAACTCGCCGCTCTAGGCCAGCTCGCTGAGGAGCAGCGCACGGGCGTCGTTGCTGCCGTCCACGCCGCCACCTCGTACCACATCTCCCCTTTCTATGGCCAAGACTCCCATGCCGGTGTCCGCGCCATGCAAGCAGCGACAGAAGCCGGGTGCGCGGAGAGCGACGAGTCGGTGGCCAGCGCCTCCGCGTCCGCCGCCATCATCGAGGAGAAGTAGAACACGGGAGGCTGCCGCCGCTTGGGTCCCATGAAGGCCACCGCGGAGGTGACGCCGGCGTACACAATAGGTGTCTTGCCAGATCCTTTTGTTGCGAGGACCTTTGTCGACCCCGCATGGGCTCCACGGAAGAGGGGAATCTTAGGATGAACTCGAGCCGGTGCCGACCATGGCGAAGTAGTGGCCGGTGATGAACTTGAACCGGTGCCGGCCACCATCATCTTCGGCACCAGCCAATGATATCAGTTGGGCAGTGGGGAAGCGAGCCGTCCTTTGCGCTGAAGCATATACCTCCGGGGCTCCCGGCAGTCCGGTGATCGTGCTGCCGGACATGAGGAACACAAATCGATCGGCGGGCGACCATTTAGGCCAGGTATTATATACCTGTGCTGTCCAGAACTAGCACCGCGTAGTTCATTTGAATGTAATGAAATACGTCATGTTTGTGTGAAAACCCGGTATTTTATATGATTTCCGTCGTTGTTTATATGAAATATCAGTTTGTCTACGTGTTTGCGTGAATTTCGTCCGGTTGGTTGAGTTGCTGTCATAATGTGTGCGGCTACGGTTGGATGGCGTAATTTGCGGGTCGCCGGTCGGTCTGCGGGCGGCTCGGGCGGCGTTGTGGGACAAAAAAACACAGCTCGTGCGAGCTCGTCTCCAACGTGCGCGCTGGAGGATGCATGACAGCATGAGCACCCGAGCCATTCCTCGTTCATCGGTGGCAAAGGCACCGGTGGACAAAAGGGTCGCCAATATTTTGGCTACCCCGGGCAAGATCCAAACAGCCCCTCCCAACAGATTCAAATCCCTCGTTCGCCGTGGAATTTTGCCATGTGTTGTTTTCATGGACTAGCAAGATGCCCGTGCATTGCACGGAACATCAAGATGCATTTTTTACAAACTCCCGCATGCATGCAAGGGATAATTAATGTCCTCCTTTGCTAGTACCACGAGGCAAACACCATTAATATTGCATCGATTAGTGTTAGTGGCCTTGTATATCTGCAAATTGTAATTTTGATAGCGGCCCCTTGTATATAAAAATGGAGGGAGAAATATGAGAGATAAGGTGAGGAGGAGTGGGGCGTGGTGCCGTGGTGGTGACTGGTGGTCGGACTGGGCGGAGGCATGGGGATGGACGGCGCATTATGTCTAGGTTTGTATCTCTCTCACACACACCCACGTAGGTGGGGGACGTGCACGAAGAGAAGAGGTGCACGCACGGCGCACGTACTCCCGTCTCTTTCCCAACCACACCCGCGCGGGTACACGGTGGAGCTCATTTCTGTACGAAAAAGGCAGCCCACGTGGTAATTTGGCACGTGTACTGGTTGTCCACTTGGTGGAGGGAGGATCGTCTACCACGGGTGAACAAACAAATTGCGACTTGACGCGTTATGTTAAATTAAAAAAAGAGGCAAACCATGTGGGGCCTACCTTAGAGGCAAGGCTCTATACACTGGAGTACTTTTGATGTGTCCCGTCAACTCGCAGAACGAGGAGAAACTTGCTTAGTACGCCGTCTCCCCCGCCCACGGGCGCGGTGGCTCGCAGGATGAGGTGAAGCTTACTAGTACTACTGTACGCCTTTACGCCCGCTCCCTCGCCCACGCGCGCGGTGGCTCGCAGCACGAGGAGAAAATTTTACTACTCCCTCCGTTTACTCCTCGTCCCTACTAGTTACGTACGTACTTTGGTTAGTACTCCCTCCATTTACTTATACAAGGCCACTATAAAAAATACATTTTGCATCTATACAAGGCCACAAATAGTAATCGAGCCTTTCCAGTTTATGGCTCAATTTCAAAATCTCTCCAACCAAGGTAGACGGTGAGTGGTCGAATTAATTTCGTAGTTTGCACAGTACGCTCGTTTTTCTCAAGAAGTTATGTTTACCGAGGCATTAATTAGAACGAATGCATGAATGACCACTAAATTTCCATGAACTTGTACATGCATTGGTTAGTTTCCTCTTGACACTGCTTGCGTCGGGTGATCTAACGCACCTCGAAATCCAACATGTAATGGTACTACTACTAGTATAGTAGAATTGAGACTTATCAAACGGAAAAACGAATGTTTTTTAGATGAGCCCTATAAACCCTAGTGGGTACGTACTCCGTAAAAACAGATTTTTCCAAAACTAAGTCGCTCCCTTTCATGAATTCTGTAGTATACTCCTCCGTCGACGCTCCCTTTCATGAATTCTGTACTTCCTGTCGCCGACATGTGGGACATATAGCAACCGGGTCGACGTGTCAAGCACCAAATAACAGTGCAGAACAGCAGGGGGGACGCACCCCACTCGTACCGGCCCAGTAGTAGTAATGAGCAATGAGACGTCAAATCACAATGCCGCACCTTCCCAGACGAACGAAGCAACCATTATTTCACACTTCGGTTCGACATCATCTCAAACCACGTACTAGTATTGCTTCTGCCTCAAGAGGGACACGCGCATCGCCTTGGTACATCATGACACGTGGGACCGCATGACAGGCCATGCTCCCCCGCCGATCGCTCGGTAAAATCACCTCATTTTTACTATACTTCCTCCGGATCGGTTTACTACATGGCATGCACGTCGTTCTAGGTTGAGAATTTAACTGGCTATATATATATGTGATGAACAGTACGCTAGCCTTTTAAAAAATGTATACTTTTGTACAGTAGTACTACCTCCGGTCTGGTTTATTAGTCCCCTACGTAGTTTGTGCTAAATTTTGACCAAAGATTTAACTGACAAAATATTAGTTCATGTTAACAAAAATTATAACGCTGGGTTCATATTCAAACATAGTTTTCAAATATATAATTTTTTGTGACATGCATGAGCATTTTGTTAGTTAAATTTATGGTCAAAATTTGGCACAGATTACAATGAGGACCAATAAACCAGGACGGAGGTAGTACTCCACTATCGATGGATTGCGCCATGGAGCAAAAATTGAAATTTTAAAAAAAGGTGGTACATATAGAGAGCGCTCGTCGCCAAATTATGCATATAGTACTATTAAAAAAGCTAGTACGTGCTTAATTGGGGTGCTAAATTCTATTAAAGAAATACTAGTACTAGTATGTACATACTGAAGAGTTAAAGTAACGAGAAGAAACATAACATAGTTCTGCTGGGGGCTCAGCACAACACACCCCTCAAATTAAACTAAGCACACCTGAAATTAAACTATGCAACTAATCCGGTAGACACTGCATTAGAAGTTTAGAACCACCATAATGCAACGACACTGCCACCTTACTCGGAGTCCTCGTCCACGTCCTCGACTTCGTCCTTGTCCCTCTTCCTCTTGGCCGATACTTCTTTGCTTGAACCGCCAACTTGGCTGTTGCTCTTCATCGAACCCTTGTAGATATTGAAACAAAGGTAGCCATCCATTGCAGCGTACTGGATGTGGTCTATATCTAGTACATTCCGCTGCCATGCATGACGATGAAACGTGTATGGAGGTTTCTCCAGTTTACCGTACGAAGGATGAACCATGGCTCCTGCCAGGGTCAGCATTGAAGGCTGACGAGAGGGCACCAGCCGATTCTTCTGGAGGTCGAAGGGGTTGCCTACAACGAGCCTATCCGACGCAGGACTTCTTTGTCGTTCTTAAAGTCTACAGTAACGAATTTGACTGTTTTGTCCTCGAGGAAGTTCTTAAAATCCTGGCACTCAACGTCGGCATGGCATATGTGGTAGACCAAGCAAACGTTATGTACGCAAACCTGGATCACGGCGGGCTTCTTCCTCTCTTCGTCCTTTAGATCCTTCTCTCGTCCCACGACTGTGGTGTACTCAACATCTAGCCCAGCGACCCACTCATCATGTGAGTTTTCGAACATGCGTCTGAAGCGAGAAAGGCATCCTTTCACCGTCGCGGAAGTACGGGTGTAGATGACGTCGAACTCATCGCCGGTGATGGTTCTAACCTTGTACTCACCGCCGATCGGGGAGATTTGGGACGCCATGGATTTGGGAGGAGGGTTAGGATTAGTGGAACTGCCGTAATGTACTAATGTGAATGGACGGGACGACTAGGAGCGAACCGCCGTAGTATTAAAGGACGTGCGGGGACGAGTAGGAGCGAACTGCCAGCGTGCGAACGGCAGGGTAGTGGCTTTCCATTCTCCCATGATACGGGCTTCCGAGAGCCCTTGGATCTGAGATCGAACGGTTGCATGGCGTGATTCTAGACCTATGGGTGAATATCCTATCCTGGAGGGTTATTCTTAAAATTTTCAGCAACTTAGCATGCGACCGTTTGATCTCAGATCCAAGGGCTGCCAGCAGCCCGTATCATGGTCGCGCCTACCACGACCGTCGCGTCGCTCGCGCGGTCGCGCCCTTGGAGATTTAACACGGTGCGTTAGGCTATCTGATGTTGGCATGTCATACATAGTCATCACTTAGTCACTCATACTACAACAAGGTTGGCTATAAGTGTTTTTTTACTCCTCTCTATCTCTTTCTTCGTACTCCCTCCGTCCCATAATATAAGAACGTTTTTGACACTAGTGTAGTGTCAAAAACGTTCTTATATAATGGGACACAGGGAGTACTAGTATTTATTGCATTTGCCAAGGAGTGACCTCTTCCAATGAAATGGTGTTGCTAAGTTTGCTTCATTTAATTAGCTATAGACTCAAAATTGTCTTTTCACCTAGGTACACGCGCTTAGCACCGTTTCTTCCTTGGGTCACCAAACTAGACTCTCTCTTCTTGATTAACTTGCCACATCAGACTTTATGCCTATGTGGCAAGCTTAAGCACCTGTAGGAGCAAGTAAGTACAATAGTGCGCTTTACATGGCATTTTTGCATATGTGGAGGAAAGAGAGGCAAGGAAAAAGTGGAGAAGTGGGCTCTCATGCAAGAGCCAGCCTCTACTACTACATGGTGGAGCATTGGGAGAGGCACCTGTGTGGAGGTGGTCAGGAATCGGGAGACTCACGCCGGTCGTAGCGCCGCAGTTAAAATGATAATGGCAAGTCAAATCACGGGGCCCCACCTGTCCAGCAGTAACTCGCTGTCAAATCACACAGCCCTACGTTTGCAGCAGCCTACTCCCTCGTCTTCTCGCGTCTCTGTCGAACCGACTAGGCGGAACTGCCCCGCCTACCGCGCAGGAAAAGCCCCGCCCTCGACTTTTAAATACAACTACTCCCTCCGTCTAGGTGAGTAAGTCATCTTACGAAAACCAAATAATCCCAAAATACTAAGGCGCGGTGCATTAACTTCTACCTCGTTTCTTGTTTCTTCACATATCAACCAATAAGAATGCAATGATATACTTTTTGTGACATAGTAACTCATATTTAGTTAGTCAAATGGATGACCTAGAACTACGTGCAGGCCCTATAAACCGAGACGCCTACAAGTAAAAAACCGAGACGGAGAGGGTAGTTCAGCACGTATCTTTTTAGATCAATATAGTCGGGATTCACCAAGGAGCAAAACCAAGTGGTAGGCTGCTCCTGTCGTGTTGGCGTAGCAACTCAAGCAGGGTCAGTCCGCACACGAAATGGCGACACACTTAACAGGACCCCTTTGGCAGACATGTGGCTCATCCACCGTCTTGTTCCACGTGCGATGCACCAAATTACAGTTCGGAGCAGCGGTTGGAATTGGAGGCACCCCGGTCGTAGCGCCGCAGTAGTAGAAAATGAGCGATGAGGGGTCAAATCACAAAGCCCCACCTTTCCCGCATTAAGCTGGACGGACGAAGCAACCATCATTTCACTCTAGCGCGCAAGAGCATAAAGAAAAGAGAAAACAATGATGCGTGCGGCAGCTACCTAGGGCACCCTAGGGTAGGGGTCTCCACTACAGATCCTTTTTTTGAAAGCGCCTCCACTACAAATCGGCTTCTCCCTCGTCCTCTTGAAGAAAACCGATGATGAGTGCGGCGGTAGGGTTTGTAGGAGTACTACGGCGTGCGGGGCCACGTCGTAGTAAACGGGTTCGAGTCGACGCCTTAAATATGTGTGGGCCGCTTGGTTTTACGGGAACGAGGCAGCATTTTGGGTTCGGGGACCAGTGGAGATATAGCACGTACAAAAAATTGTGGACGTAGGTTCGACCGAAAGGCAATGATGCATGGGCCCTGCATTTTGATATACCCGGGGCCGCGTGAAATTTGCTACTCTACTCAAAACTAGTAAGGTACACATGTATTGAACGCATGAGATTTCGAAACCAAATTATGAATAAATACACACTATAGCATGTAAAGCTTTGAGTCATATATGCATGATGTAGATGTTCGTTTAGTTCTTATAGTTCATCTCATTCAAAATCAATTAGTTTTATAAAAATGTTAAGATTCATGGGGTTCTGCATTGTAAATCATAAAGTAAAAAACAAATAATGGCAATTCATTTAGAAAAAGAATAATTATGACACAGAAGATTCTAGAACAAAGGAGAAGTGCTTGTGTTTTGAGGTTTGTGCATTATGCTTAAGTTCAACCATGGAGTCTTCTAAATTGTAAATGTGGCATATCTGGTGGAATGTTGATGATATCCAACATCCAGTAGTGCTCGGATTTTCCCATCTCTGCACTGCCGGGTTAGCTTCATCCAGTGACCATCTTTCAAAGTTATTGGCACACTATATAGTTCTTGTGCCATAGTTGCAAGTTTTGGAAAAAAGTTACTAGTGGGTTGTACTATCTATTTAGGAATAGAAGATGTATACATGGAAGTAGTAGGGAAAGAGATGACATGGAGGATCTCAATTCCTATGAGTAGGGATTGGAAAAGAGATGTCATTTGGTTCACATCATTGGAACTTTTCTATTGAATCTAGAGATGACATGTATCTCAATTCCTATGAGGAGGGATTATTAAAGAGATGTAATATACGCTAATGTTTATTTTCCTTTGAAATTAAGGGAGTATAGGAATCCATTCATATGAACCAAGTGGCTCTAAAGCTATAGAAATGATATCATGTTTATTTCCTTTGAAATATAGAGTATATGAATCTATACCTATGAACCAATTGGCTCTAAAGGAAAAAAAATCCTATAAAAATCATATCATATAGAGTTCCTATGATATTCCTCGACACTAAAGGATGGTTGAAATTGCTGCAGGTGATACGATGGTCTTTCTTTGTAGACTCCTCACCCATCTTTATAGTTACCTCTCGAAGATGAATGAAATGATATATACAGGGTATTCTACATGTGCAATTTGGTACATGAAAACTCGGTAAAAGTTTGCGAGGTTCTAATTTTCAATAAAGCTATATGCACTGCATTTCGGAACGGAGGGAGCATACGGCAGTTGCTAACACTCACGTGGAAGATTTGTGTGTAGGAGGAGTGGCTGTTCTGTTAAATGACATGGCAAAACTGACACTGTCGGATGCCGATCTAACGGTTCTTACGGCGTTCGTCAGGAAAAGGCTTGTGGCGAACGTTTGTCGGATAATGATTTACGGACACATGCATTGCATTGATACGTGCCCCCTCTCTCTCACGCACACGCACCCTCACGAGTCACAACTCTCCCGAGTCCTCTCGCAGACTCGCACGTGGCACCCATCGTCTATCTGCAGGTAGACGTCACGCACATATGTGCTCTTCACACCCTACCCTCAGAACTTATAAAAAACAAAAGACGGCACGCACATTTTATTTTAGCTCACATGTCACACACTTATATTATTACTCTTGCGACGAACGCTCTTTGGGCATAGTATATATTGTACTCTCACGAAGAGAAGCGGTGCACGCACGCACTAGTTCTCTCACACCCACTCGCGGGTACAGGTAGGAGCGCATTTTTTTGAAGCCGGTACAAAAAAATCACTCCACTATATATAAAAGCAGGAGCCTTAGCGCTTGCTTTACTAGGGTTCCTCTCGTTCACTCTCTCATGCTCTCCAGATCTAAGCAAGACATAGGTGGCCACACTCTCTCTCTCAGCTCACGGCTGGTCACAAATCCGGCCGGACAACCTCGACCGGGGCAGGGGGTGTAGGTGCATCGTTCACGCTGTCGTCGGCGGCGAGGGAGGAGACCAACGGCTGCCCGCGCGTCCCGATCGGCGGCCGTGCCGTTCTCTCCGAGAGAGCGCCGGCTCGGGAGGGCCTCCGACCCCTTCTTCCTCCCTGCGGTATTGTGGCCAAGATGCGGCCTCCCGACGCCGTCTTTGCCACATGCCGACGACCCTCAGGTATATATTCCTTCGAAACCTGCCTTGCTCTACTGCCCCAGCTCTTCCCCCTTCGTGTGGATCCTTTTCTACTTCCGTCCGCTGTTCCAAAGCCACCTAGACTTCTACTATTATTAGAAGTAAAGCTAGTTCATACAGTCAACTCAAAGCGTTGGTTCAAACAGGGAAGAAAGTGGGAAAGCTGTAGCATGAATCTAGGACTTGGTTCTAAGAGGAAACGGGGGAAAGTAGTAATATCTGTCACTGTTTAAATAACCGTATTTCGTATTTGCGCAAACAGGGATGTCTGTCTCCATATCGTTTCGGGATGTCTGTCTCCGTATCATTTCTATCCGCGCAATCAAAAGCACACACCTCAGTTTTAGTACAACTGCGCAAAATGAGATGGCTATCCCTCGTTGCGTCGTCTAACCTCCAATCTTCAAGGTATTCCTACATTGGTAGTAACTAAGGTAAAATGACCAACGCAATCTAAAAGAAGCTGATTCGTACGTTTTACTTCCTGATTGCAGTGCAGGGATGAGCAAAAACAACTGCATCCTAGCCCGGAATGCACTTTCTGCCAGTTCTTCCACGGATCGAGGACTAGCTGGCATGGCTGCACGGCGGTTTTTTGGACAGGTGCGCGGACAAGAGGCATTGTGGTCTGCTTATTTCTGAAAATAACGGTGCTTAAATTTAGTGGAATGCACAAGCATTTCAACTGGTCAGTACACTGCATGGTTCAGTTCAGCATTCCAGCTGAGACCACAATTATAATTGGTTATTCTGGAATGAGAGAACCTAACCCTGGATGGTGGCAACAAGAAAAAACCAGAGTGAACTCCAGAAAATTTAAGCCTGCCGGGAGGCCCTTTGCTCAGAGAAGCCTTGCTTGTTTTTTCCTGATTTGTAAACCTTCTCACAACTTTGTCTTTTGCTGTGAACTAGTATATGTTTGTTATGTTCTATGAATCATTGAGATGTATAAAACTGCTTAACTTGTGCTTTTCAAGATTTTTATGAAGACGAGTTTAATGTGAGTGTTCCACATGAGCGCTGGACTAGCGTTGAACGTTTGGAATTTATTACATTGTGGCCTCAATTAACTGCATGAACCACTGTAACAAGATACATAGTTGCTTATATGTCAGACAGCAGATTGTTGATTGTTAGCTGGTCGATAGCCTAGTGTTGAAGCAAGCTGAGCCAATGTGCCATGTTTTGCACAACTTCTTACAAGTGGGGTAGCACCAACAGTGTTCACAAGTACTGTACTTATGTATACGTCGGCGCACGGTTCTCGAACGAGTGCTCTATTTCATCAAAACACACACTGCTCGTATGATAAACCGTGACAACTTATGTCTTACCATGCCATATTCATGAAAAAACTAGTGAGGACGCATCTGTTTCGGCAACAATTACGATGGTTCTCACATGATTCACAAGCACACAAAAGTAGCAGCAGTTCCCATAGACGGATTCAAACAGAGTACTAGCCCCAGAGGGGTCGATAACAGGCAAGGTTCGGATAATTAGACACAATCCAAACTACTATTAAACACTAGCTGGGGCAACTATTTCATGCCTCGATCTAATTTGGGCTGGACACAAGACGGACCTTGCCATGAACATCATCGAGGACGTCCCGCAGCAGCTCAATCCTGTGAACCTTCATGAAGACAACCTTGTGGCCTTGCCACTGATAAACTTGTTTGTGGAGGCATGCCACGTCATCTTCCTGCGTAAGCTTGACAAGAACAGTATGCCTCACAAACGAAGGAGTAGCTTTGAACTTCTTGTGCTTCAGTACACCCTGGACAACACGCCTGACAACAGTGAGGCTGGAATACACCTCTTCATTGGTATAACCGCAAATGGCTTCCAGGATCCAACAGCCTAAGAACTCTGTTTTCCCAGTGCGTATATTCAGGTCGTCCGCCTCATAGCGAGTGACATGCACAACCACACAATCCTTGTCTGCATCAGGGCTCTAATTGAAACAGAAACAAATTCTGAATTACTTTTCAGTATAAGAAACACAAGTTATTTAAACCACTATGTATAGCATGGCATCGAAGCTAATAAAATTTTGCATTATTAATCACCACATACTTCCTTTTCTAAAAAAATCACCACATACTTAGATGAAAAACCACAATCGAGATCGGCAAAGAAGGAAATCACCTTGGGCAGCTCAGCGGGGGGGGGGGGACACATCCTCGAAGGGGGAAAACTGCTCCTGCAGTGCCACGGGGGCTGTAACCTCAAACGGGGCGTTGACCATCTCAGTAGTGGCCGTGAGCGTATCTGGGGTCGGCTCGGTGGTTGCCTCCATCTTCTTGGAGCTCTCTGTCTCGTGGGGATCAGCCTCCCGCGTCTGCTCCAATATCGGCAGATCTTTGCCTGGTTCTCCTTGGTCCATCATGAAACTGACGAATACTAGGAGACCACTGAAAGGAAAACACAATCGCAATGACAATGAAACAAAAAAGAGAGTGAGGATCGGTTACTGCTTTGCAAAAGTTCTTTTTTTCTCTGAACGAAAATATACCAACATCACGGATCCGCTTACCTTCCCTTCGTTGGGAGAGAAGAACAGTGGCAGATGCGAGTGTTGCCTTTCTTGAAGACGGTGAGGGAGAAGGGGATTCAGCGAAGAGTGAAATGATGGTTGCTTCGTCCGTCAAACTTAGACTGCGGGGAGGTGGGGTTTTGTGATACGACGGCTCGTTACTGCCGCGCTACGACCGGGTTGACTCTCCGCCTGCATACTGCCTTCTAATTTGGTGGATGGTATTTGGGCCCGCGCGCTGCATGGCCTGCATGTCGGTGAACAAAAGTAGAACGGCATTCAGTAGAGGGAGATGTTTCAATTACCTAGGAGGAGCCAGAAGCGGTAGAGTGTCTCCACTGTACTAGTAGTAATTGTTTTTCTGGGTAGCTGTAGAGTGTCTCCACTGTACTAGTAGTAATTGTTTCTCTGGGCCCAAGACAAAACAGCCAATCCACACTAGTAAATACTAAAATCAATTCAAAAGGCGCTACCCACACTCAGCACACCGCCCCCCCCCAAAAAACCTGGGTGCTCTTCTTCCTCCTCGCTCCCACCCACCTCACGTCAGCTCGCTCCACTCGTACCCCCAAATTCCTCACCTCACTCCTACAGAAAACCCCAGCTCCCCTTCTTCCTCACTCCTACAGAAAACCCCCAGCTCCCCTTCTTCTTCGCTCGCACTACAACTAGGCTCGTCATTCGTTACTCTGCTCAAATCCGTGAGCGCGACGCGACGCCCTCGAGGAAAATGGAGTCGGCTGACCCCAGCGCCAAGAAGATGAGGCTCCCGCCAGCGGCGACGCCTGTTGTAGATCCCGCACCCGGCAGCGCGGGGAGAAGCGGCGACCCCGCCCCCACCGGATCCCAGGAACCCGTAGAATCTCGGGTGGACCGCATCAGCGATCTCCCGGACGCCGTCCTTGGGGAGATCATCTCGCTTCTCCCCACCAAGGATTGCTGCCGCACCCAAGTCCTCTCAATTCGGTGGCGCCCTCTATGGCGCGCCGTGCCCCTTAATCTCGACTGTCGTCAGCTATCTCTCTTCAATGATTTTGAAATCCCCAGAGCCATCATCTCCTCCCACCAGGGCTCCGTTCAAAGCCTCTGCATCCCGTCATGCTACCTGAGCAAGCATACCATGCCCTGCACGGTGGACGCCTGGCTGAAATCCCCTGAATTCACAGAACTACAGCTGCTTGAGTTCTACTATTCCCCTGGAAATCACATACCACATACCGAACGCCATGAACTTGTGCCCTCAGCACCGATGTCCATCTCGCGGTTTTCCTCCTCTCTCCACACCGCCACCTTTGCGTTGTGCTACCTACCAGACAATCTGGTACTAAACCTTCGACTCCCATTTCTCAAGAAACTTTCACTTGTGCGGGTTCGTATATCGGAGGCCTCATTGCACAGCATCATCCACTCCAGTTGCCCTGCGCTGGAGTGCTTGGTGCTTGTTTTCACAGTTAGAATCGGTTGTCTCCAAATAAAGTCGCCTAACCTTGTAAGAATTGGAATTTCTTTTGACGGAAGGCAGCTCATCATCCAAGATGCCCCTTCACTTCAAAGCTTGATCCTTGATTCTAGTTATTCACCGTTGCAAATAACCGTCCTCTCTGCGCCTAAACTGGAGACCTTGGGTGTAATACATGATCTCTGTGCTCATTTCAATATGGTGTTTGGCTCCACAGTTCTTCAGGTACTTTATATTATCATCTACACTTGTAACCATAAGCTGCATTTTAAATTTCTGCGCATAATTTATATATCATCTTGGAGTACACATTTTGTACTAATATTATGTTCTATGCTCAATGAAGAGTTTCTCCATGGATGGCCTATCAATGGTGCTGGATTCTGTCAAGATCTTATATATCCAAATGAATAGTTTTGATCTGAACAAGATTATTGGCTTGCTGCAATGCTTTCCATGTCTGGAGAAGTTGTATATAAAGGTGATAATTTCACGCACATTGGAAGCCCGCATATAGTGTACTAGAATTAACCGTTCAGCTGTTGCTCTTTCGACACTCTTCTTTTAGACCTTAACTGTTTTCAATCTTCATGTCTATTTAGGCAACAGGACGGGGTAAGAAAGTTATAACCAATCGGTGGATTCGTAAGCATCGGGATTTTCTCACTTCTCATGAGATTCGATTGAAGACAATAACGCTAGAACGATATGTAGCCAACCGTGCAAACACAAGATTTGTCACATTCTTCCTGCTGAATGCGAGGTTACTATTGTCCATCAGGCTTAAGTTTATCAGCAGCATGGTTTTGACGGATGGGTATGTCGAAGAGCAAAAAAAGGAGTTTCAGGTGGGCAAAAGAGCTTCTGAACGTGTCGGGCTTCTATTTACAACATATTGTGGTCATAATCCAGTAAATTTTACGACCCAGGATGTTCATTCTATGGACCTGACCGATCCATTTGACTGTGACTGCCGAAAACAGTGCTGGAGTTAGATGTTGTTGCCCTTTTCAATCTGGTTTTTTTGTAAACCTGATGAACAATCAACCCTCGTGCTTTTGTACAGTTTGTAAGCTGGAGTTAGATGTTCCTGCCCTTTTCAACTCGGCTGTGACTGTCATATTTTCTTTGAAACAAGGCAAATGGCTTGCCATTCGTTTAATTTAGAGTGAAATATTGTAACAAATCACAACCAAGGGAAATAACATCACTCACGCCGGCTGCTTGAGCTCACTGTGCATTACAGAAGCCAAGTGATTAGCCCCCACCAGCACCCACAAACTTATTTCGAACTAGCACATCAAATGGGCTGTAAATTTTCATAGGAAAGGCTGCATGACCGTGACAGATTTGGATTCTGACATTTGGGACCCGCGAGGAAATAGCCTATCCAAGGTGGTGTCGACTTACTAGCCAGTCAACAAACGATTCTGCCTACCAGCCGTTGGATTGACATCCAACATCTGTCGTGTATCTTCTATCTCTTGTCTTCTTCTTCCTCCAGCCGCCCAAACCAAACCACCCCGTCGGCTCCGCCTGCTCCCGCCTCCCATGGCTGGCTGCGCCTCCGCCGCCCTACCGTACGTACCCTCCAACGTTGGCCAGTCCCTCCCTCTATTCCCCCACACGTCATGTTATTCTCCGGCGACGTCAGCCCCAACACGCACCCGTTCCCGAACCAATCAACCCTCGTACTCCCCTCCGCCTGCGACTGGACCGGCGCATCTTCAACGGCTCCTGTTCGTTCCGTCCGAGGCCTCGCCGTCGTCCTCCGCCTTGCGGCCTTGGTTCGCTCGCCGTGTGCGGTGCGCCGCCCTCTTGCGTTGTCAACGTCGTCAACAACCGAGAGGAACAAGGAGATGACTGTACGTGGAGAGGATGACAGTAGGGACCCACCAGCGTCATGGCAGTACGCAAGCAAGTGCCTCTATAGTACAAGCCCAAAAATATGGTTCCTCCTAGTCCTAATGGTTGGACATCTGGGGCTCACGCCATTGTCAACGTAGTCAATAAGCGAGAGAATTACACTACGAGCGGCTGACACCAGGGATCCAGCAAGTCGCGCAGTTTTTTTTGAGGAACAAGCAGTTGTTATTTATACTAGTTTTAGCGACGGACCAGGGTAACAACGGGGCTATGCGGGGGCTGTGGCCCGTCTAGCTAGGGTTTTATTTATGTTTACCACATCATGATCCCAGTTGTGTTTTTTTCTTGCTGAAAATGGCTAGCCCAGTTCTATTTTTTTAAAGAAATACCCAAACAAGGCCTACTTGCTTTATCGGCCCTGCTGGGCTGCAAATCTTTCAAGACGATGAGAGTTTCATTCGGTTTGCCCAGAAATGGCCTGTACATTTTTAAAACACATCAAACCGGGAATTAGTTTCAATTTTTTTCATTACAAGATCTTAAATTCCATTGATTTTTATGCGTGGACAATTATTTGGATTTTATATTTATATAAATTATTTTTCAAAATAGTTTGAATGTGAATCGATATTTCTGGATTAAAAACAGTTGACCGCACCGAAATATGCAAAATTTCGTATACTTTTTAACCGTGGCCACAATATGGGGTGTAATGCTAACAAAAAGAAGATGGGCTCCAAAAAAATCTTAAGAATTAGCAAATGGGTTGTACATTATTAGAAATGGGCTGTATGCTGTTTTCCACAGATTTGAGGCTGACTTGTGCGCCTACTACAGGTTGACGCGTATGCTTTCATAAAAAAAGGTTGACGCACACGCAACGCCCTGTCAACTTAGTCAACACACGAGAGCAGTGACTGTTGGATGTCCATCCAACGGCTGTCGTGCTTCTTCAATCTCTGCTCTTCATGCTCCAGCCGCTCAAACAAGCGCCGGCGGGACTGCCTGCTCCCTCCTCCCGCGGCCGGCTATGCTGCCGCGCAGGCCTCACGGCCCCACCGTACTCCCATCGCTGGCCTAGCCATCCCTCTACTCACCCACACATGCTGTTATTCTCCGGCGACGGCAGACGAACCAGTAAACCCTCGTACTCCTCCGCGTGGGAAACAACTGCCGAGTATTCCCTGGCTCCGTGTCGTTCCCTTCCTAGGCCTCGCCGTCGTCCACCGCCCTGGTGCTCTCGGCGCGGCCTGGTCAACGTGGTCAATGAACGACATCCATCGGAAGTGGACTGTACGTGGAGAGGCTGACAGCTGGGTCCACGGCCGCACGCAAGGAAATGCCTCCTTATTACGCGCAAAATAATGATTCCTCCACCTGACAGCTAGGACCCACAGGAAGGGCCTCTGTATTTCGCGAAAAAAACGTTCCCCCCGCTGACAGGTCGGACCCACCAGCTATATCTTCGCACGCAAGGAAGTGCCTCCTTATTACGCCCAAAAAAATGAATACCCCCTGCTAGCTGGGACCCACCATATTGTTGGGCTGACTTGTGGGCCTACTAAGTTGACGGGGACGGAGGGCTTTGTCAACTTAGTCAATACTCCAGTGACCGTATGATGTCCATCCAACGGCCATAGTGCTTCTTCAACCTCTGGTCTTCTTGCTCCAGCCGCCCAAAGCAGCGCCGGTCGTGCCGTCTGCTCCTGCCTCCCGTGGCCGGCTGTAGTACCGCCTGCTCCTGCCTCCCGTGGCCCGGCTCCGCGTCGTCCCCTTCCTAGGCCTCGCCGTCGTCCACCGCCGTGGTGCTCTCGGCGCGGCGTGGTCAATGTGGTCAACGACCGACTTCCATCGGAAGAGTACTGTACGTGGAGAGGCTGACAGCTGGGTCCACGGCAGCCGCAAGGAAGTGCCTCCTTATTACGCGGAAAATAATTATTCCTCCACCTGACAGCGGGGACTCACCGGACGGGCCACCAGTATTTTGCGAAAAAAATCGTTTCCCCCTGACTGCTGGGACCCACCGGACGGGCCACCGTATTTCGCGAAAAAAACGTTCCCCCCGCTGTCAGCTCTGACCCACCGGAAGTGCCTCCTTATTACGCACAAAAAAATGAATACTCCCCCGGCTAGCTGGGACCCACCTTGGTGGGAGGCTGTCTTGTGGGCCTACTAAGTTGACGGGGACGAAGGGCTTTCTCAACTTAGTCAATATGAACGATTCTAGCTCCAGTGACCGTACGATGTCCATCCAACGGCCGTAGTGCTTCTTCAACCTCTGGTCTTCTTGCTCCAGCCGCCCAAAGCAGCGCCGGTCGTGCCGCATGCTCCTGCCTCCCGTGGCCGGCTGTGCTGCCGCGGAGGCCTCACCGCCCCCTACTATTCCCACCGCTGGCCAGGCCCTGCGGCGACGGCAGCCTCACACCGCAGCCGAACCAGTGAACCCTCGTACTCCTCTCCGCGCGGGCTTCCACTGCCGCGTCTTCCCCGGCTCCGCGTCGTCCCCTTCCTAGGCCTCGTCGTCGTCCACCGCCGTGGTGCTCTCCATCGGAAGAGTACTGTACGTGGAGAGGCTGACAGCTGGGTCCACGGCCACAACCCAGTTTTTTTGTGATTTGCCAAGTAAGTCGCTTTGTCAGGCCTGTTGGGCTGTAAATCTTTCAAGACGAGGAGAGCTTTCATTCGGCTGGCCGAGAAAATGGCCCATCAGTAATGAGAAATGGGTTGTACATTTTTAAAACACATCAAACCGGCAATTAGTTTCAAATATATTTTTTTCATTTCAAGATTTTAAATTACATTAATTTTTATGCGTGGAGAATTTGTTGGATTTTATATTGATATACATTTACTTTTAAAATCAGTTTGAATGTGAGTCGAAATTTCGGGATTAAAAACAGTTCGGACTGCACCGAAATATACAAAATTTCGTATAATTTTTTAACCGTGGCCACAATATGGGCTGTAATGCTAACAAAAAGAATATGGGCTCCAAAAAAAGCTTAGGAATTAACAAATGGGCTGTAAATCATTAGAAATAATGGCAGATGGGGTGTATGCTGTTTTCCACAGATTTGAGGCTTTCCTAAAAAAATGGTTGAGGCACAAGCAGTGACGGTTGGATGTCCATCCAACGGCCGTCGTGCTTCTTCAATCTCTGCTCTTCCTGCTCCAGCCGCTCAAACAACCGCCGGCGGGACTGGCTGCTCCCTCCTCCCCGTGGCTGGCTGTGCTGCCGCCCAGGCCTCACCGCCCCGCCATACTCCCATCGCTGGCCTAGCCATCCCTCTACTCACCCGCACCTGCTGTTATTCTCCGGTGACGACAGACAAACCAGTAAACCCTCGTACAGTCATACTCCCCTCCGCGTGGGAAACAACAGCGAACCAGTGAACCCTCGTACTCCTCTACGCGTGGGCATACACTGCCGCGTCTTCCCCGGCTCCGCGTCGTCCCCTTCCTAGGCCTCGCTGTCGTCCACCGCCGTGGTGCTCTCGGCGTGGCGTGGTCAATGTGGTCAACGACAACTTCCATCGGAAGAGTACTGTGCGTGGAGAGGCTGACAGCTGGGTCCACGGCCGCAGCAAGGAAGTGCCTCCTTATTACGCGCAAAATAATTATTCCTCCACCTGACAGCGGGGACCCACCGACGGGCCACCGTATTTCGCGAAAAAAATTTCCCCCTGACTGCTGGGACCCACCAGCTACACCTCGCACGCAAGGAAGTGCGTCCGGGCAAAAAAAAACGATTTGCCCCCTGACTGCTGGGACCCACCAGCTACATCTTCGCACGCAAGGAAGTGCGTCCGGGCAAAAAAAACGATTCGCCCCCCTGACTGCTGGGACCCACCAGCTACATCTTCGCAGCAAGGAAGTGCCTGACAGTCGGGACCCACCTGGTCGAAGCGTACGTAGCATTGTCATTCTGGTCGCGAACGTGTACGTACATATATACTGGTGGATGTAGAGGCGCGCACGTGTCGTAGTAGAGGCGCGCACATAGCATGTACATGTACATACAGCGGCCAGGGTACAAGAAAGAAAATACGGCCACGTATGTGTACATACGGGCAGGGTCTCAAACGCCTACTCGCGCATACGTATGGCGAGGGCTCATGTACATGGCTGGGTCGGAACGGAGAAACAGCGTCGTCGTCGTGTTCATGGGGAGGCAACGGAATGCGTCGTGTTCATGGGGAGGCAACGGAATGCGTCGTGTTCATCGGGAGGCAACGAAACGCGTGGGAGCCAACCGACTGGGTCGGAACGGAATGCGTAGTAGTGTTCATCGGGAGGGCTTGGACGGAATAGGCGATGGAAACGAGGCCTGGCGTACCGCAGAACTGAGGAAACGGACCTCCTACGTTCGGAACAGGGTCCTGTTGATCGGGAGGGGTGTGGCGTACCGCAAAACGGAGGAAACGGACCTCCTACGGTCGAAACGGGGGTCCTGTTGATCGAGAGGGGTGTGGCGTACCGCAAAACGGAGGAAACGGACCTCCTACGGTCGAAACAGGGGTCCTTGTTGATCGGGAGGGGTGTGGCGTACCGCAAAACGGACGAAACGGACCTCCTACGGTCGAAACGGGGTCCTGTTCATCGGGAGGGGTGTGGCGTACCGCAAAACGGAGGAAACGGACCTCCTACGGTCGAAACGGGGGTCCTGTTCATCGGGAGGGGTGTGGCGTACCGCAAAACGGGACTCCACGGGATACTGTTCATCTCCACCGTCGACCTCCTCCAGCCTCCACGGGCTACCGTCGACCTCCTCCAGCCTCCACGGGCTCCTGTTCATCCAGCCTCCACCGCGCGCTACTCCACCGGCTACTGTTCAACCACCCCTCCACCGTCTACTGTTCATCCAGCCCTCCACACCACGGGGTCCTGTTCAACCACCCCTCCACGGCCACCCCTCCACCGTCTACTGTTCATCCAGCCCTCCACACCACGGGGTCCTGTTCATCCAGAGGCAACGCCACCGCTCACTGTTCATCCACCCCCCCCCCCGCAACACTCACTGTTCATCCAATCGATCGGCTTCAGTTAGCAGCAGTAGCGAAGGAATCGCTCCATCGGGTTCAGTTAACAGCCATCGATCGATCGCTCGGGTTCAGTAACGCGTAGCCTGCAGTGCAATCGCTCGGGTTTAGTTAGAGCCCAACGCCTGGCTCGGGTTCAGTTGGAGCCAACGCCTCGCACACACGCGCGTACGTGTACGAGAGAAACACGCATCGCTCGGCCCCCGACCTCCCACCGTAACCGGCAACTCCCTGAAATTTTCCTCCCCTTCGCTTCTACCACGGGTTTTTCTATCATGGACGTCCCAAAGAATGTCATGCAGCTGCATCTCTGGCCTGCCCAGGACGAAAAGCCCATTTTCTGTCATGATTTTTTGTTATTGAAGTAGGAGCCCACCACATCTATGATGATAGCGGGTTCTGTCACAATTATCGTCATATAAAAAATTCGTTCGGCCCAAAATGTCAAGGATGTGTCTTTTTTTGTAGTGTGTGCTCTCTCTCCCCCTTTGACATCAATTTCCAAGAAGGGGCTTCTGGAGCATGAGTCAAGTAGGTTTGGTCCTAGAGTCACATTACAAAGCCACATGTAATATATGATGCTAGTAGAGGACAAGTTACAAAGAGTGGACCTGGGACAAATATGCATGAGGCAAGTGACACAGGGGTTGTCTCAGGACTGAAATCGGTAGCACCGAGTGGTTGCAATCGGTGGCACCGAGTTGATTCGGTTCGACCGAAGAAACCAATCCGGTGAGACCGAGTTCATCCCAGAGAGTAACTTTTTGTCACCTCAGCTCACTAAGCAAATAAGATCTCACAAGGATATGCAAGGAATTAACTGAATGATTTGCAATGAATTGGATGCAGGGAAATGCAAAAAATAACAAAGAAAGGAAAAAAATAAAGAAATGTAGATGAAGTTTTTTTAAAGGGGAACTAGCATGCATGAGACAAATGCAAGGGCACAAAGAAATGATGGAGAAGTTCATCTAGAATTGGTCGGCAACAAAGTCACCTATGTTAGAGTATATTGACTTAGGAGGCAAGTGAGGACACTTGATCATAGGTCACACTCATCGTTTAAGCTCAAAAGGGGGTTTCCATTTTTAGTTTAAGCATTTTGATGTACTCTCATCTTGTTGAGTTGCTTTGACCCATGTCTTGGGGTTAAGCTTCTCTAAGATGGAATGACATACCTTGGGTGGTGGTGACAAACTTGGTCATGTAGTTGAACTTGTGTAGGGTGCTGAATTGATGTAGATCATCAAGAGTTGGGAGCACCACTTGTAGTTGAAGTTCATATTCCTACATGGGTTAGTCTTGCAAGGAATAGCACTTGTGTATCCAAAATGACAATCATGAAATTTGATATAGGAACTTATCAAAGGATATATTGAATGGATTCATGCCTCCTTGTCTTCATCCACCATTTTGTAGCGACTTGGAGATGTAGAGATTGCTAAAAATGTGATTGAGCAGCAATCTCATAGAGTTGGGATCTTCCAAGTTCTACAAGGGTTAGATAGCATGCAAGAGTACAAGAATATCCAAGACATATGATCATCATAAGAGAATTGTCAAGGATTAGTCATAGTAAGGCTTATGCCTTGCATGCATCCACATGGAGTTTCTACTCAAATTTGGGGCATCAATGATGTTCAATTCACCTCTCAACCTGCAAAACACTTTCTCATCAAGTGGTTTAGTGAATATATCCGCCAATTGCTTGTCGCTACGAACATGCTTAAGTTTGATATTTCCCTTAGCAACATGATCTCAAATGAATGATGAAGAACTTCAATATGCTTAGTTCGAGAATGTTGCACGGGATTATGAGCAATCTTAATAGCACTCTCATTGTCGCAAAGCAATGGAACATGTTTCACATATATCCCATAATCTTTATGAGTTTGGGTCATCCAAAGTGATTGAGCATAACATGAACCAGCGGCAATGTATTCCGCTTCGGCATTGGATAAGGATACTGAGTTTTGTTTCTTGGAGGACCAAGACACAAGAGATCTACCAAGAAATTGACAAGTACCCGAAGTGGACTTTCTATCGATGTTGTCACCGGCATAGTCCGAGTCATAGTAGCCAACAAGATCAAAAGAAGACCTCTTAGGATACCAAATGCCAAAATTTGGTGTATGTATTAAGTATCTCACTATCCTTTTCACAGCCTTAAGATGACACTCTTTGGGGGCTGCTTGATATCGTGCACACATGCACACACTTAGCATGATATCGGGACGGGATGCACATAGATATAACAATGAGCCAATCATAGAGCTGTAAACCTTTTGGTCAACCGGTTCACCATCCTTTGTCAAGTCAAGATGTCCACTAGTAGGCATGGGGGTATTCATACCTTTGCATTCTTGCATGTTGAACTTCTTGAATACGTCCTTGGTATACTTCTTTTGAGAGATAAAGGTTCCCTCCTTAGTTTGCTTGATTTGCAAACCGAGAAAGAACTTGAGTTCACTCATCATAGACATCTCAACTTCTCCGACATAAGCTTCCCAAACTTCTCACTAAAATGAGGGTCAATGATCCAAATATGATAGTCATCAACTAAATTTGGAACACAAAATTCTCCATTCCCTTTTTGGTAAGAGTGTAGCAAGGTACATTTCAGACTTCTCAAGGAAACTTAATCAAGCATTTATACAGCTCTAGGAGCTTCTTAAGACCAAAAGATTGGCACGTAAACATGAGGAATCCTCAGACCCAAACTGGCAGGAGTTTAAACATAGCTTCACTTCAACTCACCATTAAGAAAGCGCTTTTGAATACCAGAAAGCAATGTCATGATGGATTGGCATAGGCAAGTAATGCGAAGGACTCAAGTCTAGCAACGGGATCCATCCATGTCTCCCCATATCACCAGACTTCGACTTGATTGTACCTCGACAACTACAAAGCTTGTACTTCGCAAGTACAACTTGTGCTACGTCTTGAGCTTGCATTGGTTTTCCTTGAAGAGGAAAGGGTGATGCAGCAAGTGTAGCGTAAGTATTTCCCTCAGTTTTGAGAACCAAGGTATCAATCCTGTAGGAGGCTCCTAAAAAGTCCCACACACCTACACAACAAATGAGAACTCGTAACCAACGCAATAAAGGGGCTGTCAATCCCTTCACGACCACTTACGAAAGTGAGATCTGATAGAGAGATAATATTATATTTTTGGTATTTTGTAATATAGATGCAAAAATTAAAGATGCAAATAAAGATAGATTGAAAGCAAAAATGATAAGAGATAGACCCGGGGGCCATAGGTTTCACTAGAGGATTCTCTCGAGATAGCATAAGTATTACGGTGAGTGAACAAATTACTGTCGAGCAATTGTTATAAAAGCGCATAGTTATGAGATTATCTAGGCATGATCATGTATATAGGCATCACGTCCATTAACAAGTAGGCTGAACTCCTGCCATGCATCTACTACTATTACTCCACACATCGACCGACTCCTGCCTGCATCTAGAGTATTATGTTCATAAGAACAGAGTAACGCATTAAGCAAGATGACATGATGTAGAGGGATAAACTCATGCAATATGATATAAACCCCATCTTTTATCCTCGATGGCAACAATACAATACGTGTCTTGCAACCCTTTCTGTCACTGGGTAAGGACACCGCAAGATTGAACCCAAAGCTAAGCACTTCTCCCATGGCAAGAAAGATCAATCTAGTAGGCCAAACCAAACTGATAATTCGAAGAGACTTGCAAAGATAACTCAATCATACATAAAAGAATTCAGAGAAGATTCAAATATTATTCATAGATAAACTTGATCATAAACCCACAATTCATCGGATCTCGACAAACACACCGCAAAAGAGATTACATCGAATAGATCTCCACAAGAGAGGGGAGAACATTGTATTGAGATCCAAAAAGAGAGAAGAAGCCATCTAGCTAATAACTATGGACCCGTAGGTCTGTGGTAAACTACTCACAACTCATCGGAGGGCTATGGTGTTGATGTAGAAGCCCTCCATGGTCGATTCACCTCCGGCAGAGTGCCGACGAAGGCTCCAAGATGGGATCTCGCGGATACAAAAGGGTTACGGCGGTGGAAATTGTGTTTGGTGGTGCTCCTGGATGTTTCGGGTCCAGTAGTCCTATTATAGGAGGAAAGGAGGTACGTCGGATGGACGCCCGAGGGGCCCACGAGACCAGGGGGGCGTGCCCTACAGGGGGAGCCTATCTTCGTGGTGGTGCCTCGGGAGCTGTCTTGACTTGCACTCCAAGCTCTCCAGAATCAGATTTGTTCCAAAAATCACGCTCCTGCAAGGTTCATTCCATTTAGACTCCGTTTGATATCCTTTTCTTCGAATACTGAATAAGGCAAACAACAGCAATATGGTGCCTGGGCCCTCGCAGTTAGTAGGTTAGTCCCAAAAATGATATAATTAATGTAAAATAAGCCCATAAACATCCAAACAGGGTAATATAATCAGCATGGAACAATCAAAATTATAGATACGTTGGAGATGTATCAAGCATCCCCAAGCTTAATTCCTGCTCGTCCTCAAGTAGGTAAATGATAAAAATAGAATTTTTGATGTGGAATGCTACCCAGAATAATTCTTAATGCAATTTTCTTTATTGTGGCATGAATGTTCAGATCCAAATGATTCAAAATAAAAGTTCATATTGACATAAGAAATAGTAATACTTCAAGCATACTAATAAAGCAATCATGTCTTCTCAAAATAGCATGGCTAAAGAAATTTATCCCTACAAAATCATATAGTCTGGCTATGCTCTGTCTTCATCACACAAAGTATTTAATCATGCACAAACCCGATGACAAGCCGAGCAATTGTTTCATACTTTAGTAATCTCAAACTTTTTCAACTTTCACGCAATACATGAGCGTGAGCCATGGACATAGCACTATATGTGGAATAGAATGGTGGTTGTGGAGAAGACAAAAAAAGGAGAAGATAGTCTCACATCAACTAGGTGTATCAACGGGCTATGGAGATGCCCATTAATAGATATCAATGTGAGTGAGTAGGGATTGCCATGCAACGGATGCACTAGAGCTATAAATATATGAAAGCTCAACAAAAGAAACTAAGTGGGTGTGCATCCAACTCGCTTGCTCACGAAGACCTAGGGCACTTTTGAGGAAGCCCATCATCGGAATATACAAGCCAAGTTTTATAATGAAAATTCCCACTCGTATATGAAAGTGACAACATATGAGACTTTCTATCATGAAGATCATGGTGCTATTTTGAAGCACAAGTGTGGAAGAAGAGATAGTAGCATTGTCCCTTCTCTCTTTTTCTCTCCTTTTCTTTTTTCTTTTTCTTTTTTCTTTGGCCTTTTTGGCCCCCTTTTTTTTACTTTTTCTGTAAAGTCCAAAGTCTCATCCCGACTTGTGGGGGAATCATAGCCTTCATCATCCTTTCCTCACGGGGACAATGCTCTAATAATGAAGATCATCACACTTTTATGGATTTACAACTCAAAGCTAGAACAAGATATGCTTCTATATGAATGCCTCCGGCAGTGTATCGGGATATGCAATGAATCAAGAGTGACATGTATGAAAAATTAATAAGGTGGCCTTGCCACAAATACGATGTCAACTACATGATCATGCAATGAGCAATATGACAATGATGGAGCGTGTCATAATAAACGGAACGGTGGAAAGTTGGATGGCAATATATCTCGGAATGGCTATGGAAATGCTATAATAGGTAGGTATGGTGGCTGTTTTGAGGAAGGTATATGGTGGGTGTATGGTACCAGCGAAAGTTGTGCGGCACAAGAGAGGCTAGCAATGGTGGAAGGGTGAGAGTGCGTATAATCCATGGACTCAACATTAATCATAAAGAACTGATATACTTATTGCAAAAATCTACAAGCTATTGAAAACAAAGTACTACGCGCATGCTCCTAGAGGGATAGATTGGTAGGAAAAGACCATCGCTCGTCCCCGACCGCCACTCATAAGGAAGACAATCAATAAATAAAATTGTGCTCCAACTTCATCACAAAGCGGTTCACCATACGTGCATGCTACGGGAATCACAAACTTCAACACAAGTATTCTTTAAATTCATAATCACCCAACTAGCATGACTTTAATATCACTACATCATATCTCAAAACAATTATCAAGCATCAAATTGATCATAGCATCCAATTCACTTCCTATGATAGTTTTTATTATACCCAACTTGGATGCCCATCATTTTAGGACCAATTTTATAACCATAGCAAATACCATGCTGTTCTAAAAGACTCTCAAAATAATATAAGTGAAGCATGAGAGTTCAATAATTTCTACAAAATCAAGCCACCGCCGTGCTCTAGAAAATATAAGTGAAGCACATAGAGGAAAACTATCTAGCTCAAAAGATATAAGTGAAGCACATAGAGTATTCTAATAAATTCCAAATCATGTGGATTTCTCCCAAAAGGTGTGTACAACAAGGATGATTGTGGTGATCTAAAAATAAAAGACTAATATCATACAAGACGCTCCAAGCAAAACACATATCATGTGGCGAATAAAAATATAGCTCCAAGTAAAGTTACTGATAGACAAAGACGAAAGAGGGGATGCCTTCCAGGGCATCTCCAAGTTTAGGCTTTTGGTTATCCTTGAATATCTTGGGTGCCATGGGCATCCCCAAGCTTAGACTCTTGCCACTCCTTATTCCATAATCCATCCAATCTTTACCCAAAACTTGAAAACTTCACAACACAAAACTCAACAGGAAATCTCATAAGCTCCGTTAGTGCAAGAAAGAAAAACCACCACATAAGGTACTGTAATGCACTCATTCTTTATTTATATTGGTGTTAAACCTACTGTATTCCAACTTCTCTATGGTTCATACCCCCCGATATAAGCCATAGATGCATCAAAATAAGAAAACAACACACGAAAAACAGAATAGTCTGCAGCAATCTGTAACTTTTGAATGCTTCTGGAACTCTAAAAATCCTACCAAAATAGGACGTCCCAGGAAATTTGTCTATTGATCTACATCAAAAAGAACCAACACAAACGCACATTTCTGTGATTTATTGAATTTTTTCTCGTGAGCGCAAATTTTCTGTTTTTCAGCAGAATCAAATTAACTATTACCATAGGTTATCCTATAGGTTTTACTTGGCACAAACACTAACTAAAACATGAAAACACATCTAAACATAAGCTATATGATATATTTATTACTGAACAGAAGCAAAAAGCAAGAAACAAAAATAAAATTGGGTTGCCTCCCAACAAGCGCTATCGTTTAACGCCCCTAGCTAGGCATAAAAGCGAGGATAGATCTAAGTGTTGCCATCTTTGGCATTTGACTCATAAGGTAATCTAACTTTCTTTCTTGGAAAGTGTCCCATGCCTTTCCTTAAAGGAAATTGGAATCTAATATTCCCTTCCTTCATATCAATAATTGCACCAATTGTTCTAAGGAAAGGTCTACCAAGAATAATAGGACATGAAAGATTGCAATCTATATCAAGAACGATAAAATCTATGGGCACATAATTCCTATTTGCAACAATAAGAACATCGTTGATCCTTCCCAAAGGTTTCTTAATGGTGGAATCCGCAAGGTGCGAGTTTAAAGAGCAATCATCAAAATCATGGAAACCTAGCACATCACATAAAGTTTTCAGAATCGTGGAAACACTAGCACCCAAATCACATAAAGCATAGCACTCATGATCTTTAATTTTAATTTTTATAGTAGGTTCCCACTCATCCTAAAGTTTTCTAGGTATAGAAACTTCCAAATTAAGTTTTTCCTCGTAAGTTTGCATCAAAGCATCAATAATATGTTTGGTAAGAGCTTTATTTTGACTATAAGCATGAGGAGAATTCAACATGGATTGCAACAAGGAAATACAATCTATTAGAGAAAAATTATCATAATTAAATTCCTTGAAATCCATAATAGTGGGTTCAATGCTATTTAAAGTCTTAACCTCTCCAATCCCACTTTTACCAAATTTAGCATCAAGATCTAAAAACTTCAAATTATTGTGACGCATTTTAACTAAAGTTGACTCATCTCTAGTCCCATCATTATCAAGATTCATATTGCAAAACAAAGATTTAATAGGGGATGCATCAATAACTTTTAGATCTTCATCATTATTTTCATGGAGACTAGAAGAACACGCTTTTACAAAGCAATCTTTCTTAGCACGCAATCTAGCGGTTCTTTCTTTGCACTCATCAATGGAAATTCTCATGGCTTTGAGAGACTCATTGATATCATGCTTAGGTAGAATAGATCTAAGTTTCAAAGAATTAATATCAAGCGAAAGTCTATCAACGTTCCTAGCCAATTCATACACTTTAAGCAATTTTTCTTCAGGCAAAGCATTAAAATTCTTTTGAGAAATCATAAATTCTTTAACACTATTCTCAAAATCATAGGGCATCTTATTAAAATTTCCATAAGAGTTGTTGTAGGAATTTCCATAATTATTAGAGAAATTATTAGGAAACGGTCTAGGATTAAAGTTTCCTCTATAAACATTGTTACCAAAACTATTCCTACCAACAAAATTAACATCCATAGAGTCATTATTATTCTCAATCAACGTAGACAAAGGAATATCATTGGGATCAATAGGAGCACTCTTAATAGCAAAAAAAATTATAAGTTCATCCATCTTTCCACTCAAAACATTAATTTCTTCTATAGCATGCACTTTTTTACTAGTAGATCTTTTGGTGTGCCATTGAGAATAATTAGCCATGATGTTATCAAGGATTTTAGTAGCTTCTCCTAAAGTGATTTCCATAAAAGTGCCTCCCACGGCTGAATCTAAAAGATTTCTAGAAGCAAAATTCAATCCGACATAGAAATTTTGTATGATCATCCATAAGTTCAAACCATGAGTAGGGCAATTGCGAATCATTAATTTCATTCTTTCCCAAGATTGGGCAAGATGCTCATGATCAAGTTGTTTAAAATTCATAATATCGTTTCTAAGAGAGATGATCTTGGCGGGAGGAAAATACTTAGAGATAAAAGCATCTTTGAACTTATTCCATGAGTCAATACTATTTTTAGGCAAGGACGAAAACCAAGTTTTAGCACGATCTCTAAGTAAAAACGGAAATAACTTCAATTTAACGATATCATTATCTGTATCTTTCTTCTTTTGCATATCACACAAATCAACATAGTTGTTTAGACGAGTAGCGGCATCTTCCCTAGGAAGGCCAGAGAATTTATCTTTGATAACAAGATTCAGCAAAGCAGCATTCATTTCACAAGATTCAACATCATTAAGAGGAGCAACCGGAGTGCTAAGGAAATCATTATTATTGGTATTGGAAAAATCACACGATTCGGTATTATCTTGCGCCATAGTGACAAGCAATTCAACACACAAGCACACACAAAAAGGCAAGCGAAAGAGACAGAAGAAGATTGGAAAAGAGAGGGCGAACAAAACGGCAAGGGTGAAGTGGGCGAGAGGAAAACAAGAGCCAAATGGCAAATAATATAATGCGAGGGAGATGAGTTTGTGATAGGTACTTGGTATGTCTTGACTTTAGCGAAGACTTCCCCGGCAACGGCGCCAGAAATCCTTCTTGCTATGTCTTGAGCTTGCATTGGTTTTCCTTGAAGAGGAAAGGGTGATGTAGCACAGTAGCGTAAGTATTTCCCTCAGTTTTTGAGAACCAAGGTATCAATCCAGTAGGAGGCTCCTCAAAAGTTCCACGCACCTACACAAACAAACAAGAACTTCGCAACCAACGTGATAAAGGGGTTGTCAATCCCTTCACAGAAACTTGCAGAAGTGAGATCTGATAGAGATAATATGATAAGATAAATATTTTTGGTATTTTTATGATATAGATTGGAAAGTAAAAGATGCAAATAAAAGTAGATTGAATATTTATATAATAAAATATAGACCCAGGAGCCATAGGTTTCACTAATGGCTTCTCTCAAGATAGCATAAGTATTACAATGGATGAACAAATTACTGTCGAGCAATTGATAGAAAAGTGCATAGTTATGAGATTATCTAGGCATGATCATGTATATAGGCATCACGTCCGTGACAAGTAGATCGAAATGATTCTGCATCTACTACTATTACTCCACACATTGACCGACTCCTGCCTGCATCTAGAGTATTAAGTTCATGAAGAACCGAGTAACGCATTAAGAAAGATGACATGATGTAGAGGGATAAACTCATGCAATATGATATAAACCCCATCTTTTTATCCTCGATGGCAACAATACAATACATGCCTTGCTGCCCCTGTAGTCACTGGGTAAGGACACCGCAAGATTGAACCCAAAGCTAGGCACTTCTCCAATTGCAAGAAAGATCAATCTAGTAGGCCAAGCCAAACTGATAATTCGAATAGACTTGCAAAGATAACTTAATCATACATAAAAGAATTCAGAGGAGATTCAAATATTTCTCATAGATAAACTTGATCATAAACCCGCAATTCATCAGATCTCGACAAACACACCGCAAAAAGAGTTACATCAAATAGATCTCCAAGAAGATAGAGGAGAACTTTGTATTGAGATTCAAAGAGAGAGAAGAAGCCATCTAGCTAATAACTATGGACCCGAAGGTCTGTAGTAAACTACTCACAACTCATTGGAGAGGCATTGGAGATGATGTAGAGGCCCTCCATGGTGTATTCCCCTTCCGGCGGAGCGCCGGCGAAGGCTCCAAGATGGGATCTCGCGGATACAGAAGGTTGCGGCGGTGGAATTAGGTTTTCGTGGTCGCTTCTGATGGTTTCAGGGTACGGGTGTATATATAGGGGAAGGAAGTACGCCGGTGGAGCAACGAGGGGCCCACGAGGGTGGGAGCGCGCTGGGCACCCTCGTGGCCGCCCCATTTGTTGCTTGACGTCCACTCCAAGTCTCCTGGTTGGCATTTGTACCAGAAAAATCGCTCCCAAGGTTTCATCCCATTTGGACTCCGTTTGATATTCCTTTTGTTTGAAACACTGAAATAGGAAAAAAAACAGCAATTCGGGCTGGGCCTCCGGTTAGTAGGTTAGTCCCAAAAATAATATAAAAGTGTAAAGTAAAGCCCAAAAACATCCAAAATAGGTAATATAATAGCATGGAACAATAAAAAATGATAGATACGTTGGAGATGTATCACTTGTCCATCTTCATCTTACTTGTTCCAAAATGCCCATTTGGTTCCAATGACATTGTGCTTCTCATCAGGCTTCTCAGCCAACGTCCATTTGGTTCCAAAATGCCCATTTGGTTCCAACGTCCTCTCAAAGTTGTGTAGCTCTTCGTGCATGGCATTTATCCAATCCGGATCTTCGAGTGCTTCTTCAACCTTCATAGGTTCAATGCTAGAAATGAATGAGTAATGTTCACAAAAGTTAGCCAAACGTGTTTTAGAGCGAGTAATTCTCCCGGTTTGAATGTCATCAAAGATTTGTTCGACGAGATGATCTCTTGAGACTCTTGCTCGAACTCGTGACAACTTTTGTTTGGGACGGGGTGGAACATCCTCTTCATTGTCATGTTATTCTTCTTGTCTTTCTTCGTTGTTGTTGGCATGATCATTCTCCCGTGGAGGTGGAGAAGGAGGTCGTCGAGGTTCATCTTGTTGTACATCCTCTTTCTCATCGTCTTGGCGTGTCCCACTTGTGGATGCCTCGAAGTCAACTCGCGTTTCACCTTGGCGTGAGGTTGAGGATTGCACTTGGACAGACGAGGTGTTCTCCTTCACCTCCATTGGGCGAACCTTGCCGATAGACAAGTCTTGGATTGCTTCCGAAGGATCTTTGTCACCTACATCAATTGACAATTGCTCTACTTGTGAGCCGTTAGATTTATCAAACTTCACATCTATTGTTTCTTCAACCTTTCGGGTGAAATTGTTGTAGACATGGTAAGTGTGAGAGTTTGAGCCATAACCGAGTAGGAAACCTTCATGAGACTTAGGAGCAAATTTTGAACGACGATGCTTGTCAAGAATGTAACACTTTGAGCCGAATACCCGAAAGTATCCAACTTGGGGTTTGTTATCGGTGAGGAGCTCGGATGCCGTCTTGCCGAGTAGCTTGTGAAGATATAGACGATTCATTGCATGACAAGCTGCCTCAACCGCTTCTGCCCAAAAGTGTTTGGGCGTCTTGTATTCATCAAGCATCATTCTCGCCATTTCGATGAGCATTCGGTTCTTCCTCTCAACAACTCCATTTTGTTGAGGTGTGTACGTAGCCGAAAACTCATGTGAGATACCTTCTTCATCAAGAAAGGTGTCCACATTGGCATTCTTGTACTCCATTCCCTTGTCGCTGCGAACCTTCTTGATCTCCACTTCAAATTGGTTTTGGGACTTCCTAGCAAAGTTTTTAAAGATCTTTTGAACATGCAATTTATCATCGAGAAAGAACACCCACATAAATCTTGAAAATCATCAACGATGACTAGTCCAAACGAGTTACCACCGAGACTCTTGTAGGCGTTGGACCGAAGAGATCCATGTGAAGTAGCTCGAGCGGTCTTCTCGTGGTCATGATGTTCTTCACGGGGTGGCTTCCTCCAACCTGTTTTCCTGCTTGGCAAGCGTTGCAAAGTCTATACTTATCAAATATGACATCTTTCACACCAAGTATATGAAGGAAATATGCCCTAGAGGCAATAATAAAGTTATTATTTATTTCTTTATATCATGATAAATGTTTATTATTCATGCTAGAATTGTATTAACCGGAAACATAATACATGTGTGAATACATAGACAAACATAATGTCACTAGTATGCCTCTACTTGACTAGCTCGTTAATCAAAGATGGTTGTGTTTCCTAACCATAGACATGAGTTGTCATTTGATTAACGGGATCACATCATTAGGAGAATGATGTGATTGACTTGACCCATTCCATTAGCTTAGCACTTGATCATTTGGTCTGTTGCTATTGCTTTCTCCATGACTTATACATGTTCCTACAACTACGAGATTATGCAACTCCCGTTTACCGGAGGAACACTTTGTGTGCTACCAAACGTCACAACATAACTGGGTGATTATAAAGGAGCTCTACAGGTGTCTCCAAAGGTACATGTTGAGTTGGCGTATTTCGAGATTAGGTTTTGTCACTCCGATTGTCTGAGAGGTATCTCTGGGCCCTCTCGATAATGCACATCACTATAAGCCTTGCAAGCAATGTAGCTAATGAGTTAGTTACAGAATGATGCATTACATAACGAGTAAAGAAACTTGTCGGTAACGAGATTGAACTAGGTATTAAGATACCGATGATCAAATCTCGGGCAAGTAACATACCGATAACAAAGGGAACAACGTATGTTGTTATGCGGTTTGACCGATAAAGATCTTCGTAGAATATGTAGGAGCCAATATGAGCATCCAGGTTCCGCTATTGGTTATTGACCGGAAACGTGTCTCGGTCATGTCTACATAGTTCTCAAACCCGTAGGGCCCGCACGCTTAAAGTTAGATGACAATTATATTACGAGTTAATGTATTTTGATGTACCAAAGATAGTTCGGAGTCCCGGATGTGATCGCGGACATGATGAGGAGTCTCGAAATGGTCGAGACATGAAGATTGATATATTGGACGACTATATTCGGACACCAGGGCAGCCACCAGGGCAGGCCGCGCGCCCCCTCCCTCTCTAGTCCGAAGAAGACAAGGAGGGGGGTGGCGCCCCCCTTTCCTTCCTCCCCTCTCTCCCTTCCTTCCCCCTCTCCTACTTGGACAAGGAAAGGAGGGAGTCCTACTCCCGGTGGGAGTAGGACTCCTCCTGGCGCACCCCCTCCTGGCCGGCCTCCCCCTCCCCCTTGCTCCTTTATATACTGGGGCAAGGGGGCACCTCTAGACACACAACAATTGATCTGTTGGATCTCTCAGCCGTGTGCGGTGCCCCCCTCCACCATATTCCCCCTCGATAATATCATAGCGGTGCTTAGGCGAAGCCTTGCGTTGGTAGAACATCATCATTGTCACCACGCCGTCGTGCTGACGGAACTCTCCCTCGACACTCGGCTGGATCGGAGTTCGAGGGACGTCATTGAGCTAAATATGTGCAAGAACTCGGAGGTTGCATGCTTTCGGTGCTTGATCGGTCGGGCCGTGAAGACATACGACTACATTAACCGCGTTGTGATAATGCTTCCGCTTTCGATCTACGAGGGTACGTGGACAACACTCTCCCCTCTCATTGCTATAAAACATCGTTTGCGTGTGCGTAGGAATTTTTTTGAAATTCTTACATTCCCCAACAGTGGCATCGGAGCCTGGTTTTATGTGTAGATGTTATATGCACGAGTAGAACACAAGTGAGTTGTGGGCGATACAAGTCATACTGCTTACCAGCATGTCATACTTTGGTTCGGCGGTATTGTTGGATGAAGCGGCCCGGACTGACATTACGCGTATGCTTACGCGAGACTGGTTCTACCGACGTGCTTTGCACATAGGTGGCTGGCGGGTGTCAGTTTCTCCAACTTTAGTAGAACCGAGTGTGGCTATGCCCGGTCCTTGAGAAGGTTAAAACAACACTAACTTGACAAACTATCCTTGTGGTTTTGATGCGTAGGTAAGAACGGTTCTTGCTCAGCCTGTAGCAGCCACATAAAACTTGCAACAACAAAGTAGAGGACGTCTAACTTGTTTTTGCAGGGCATGTTGTGATGTGATATGGTCAAGATGTGATGCTATATTTTATTGAATGAGATGATCATGTTTTGTAACCGAGTTATCGGCAACTGGCAGGAGCCATACGGTTGTCTCTTTATTGTATGCAACGCAATCGCCCTATAATTGCTTTATTTTATCACTAAGCGGTAGCGATAGTCGTAGAAGCAATAGGTGGTGAAACGACAATGATGCTACGATGAAGATCAAGGTGTCACGCCGGTGACGATGGTGATCATGATGGTGCTTCGGAGATGGTGATCACAAGCACAAGATGATGATGGCCATATCATATCACTTATATTGATTGCATGTGATGTTTATCCTTTATGCATCTTATTTTGCTTTGATTGACGGTAGAATTATAAGATGATCTCTCACTAAATTTCAAGGTATAAGTGTTCTCCCTGAGTATGCACCGCTGCGAAAGTTCTTCGTGCTGAGACACCACGTGATGATCGGGTGTGATAAGCTCTACGTTCAAATACAACGGGTGAAAAACAGTTGCACACGCAGAATACTCAGGTTAAACTTGACGAGCCTAGCATATAACGATATGGCCTTGGAACACTGAGACCGAAAGGTCGAGCGTGAATCATATAGTAGATATGATCAACATAGTGATGTTCACCATTGAAAACTAATCCATCTCACGTGATGATCGGACATGGTTTAGTTGATTTGGATCACGTGATCACTTAGATGATTAGAGGGATGTCTATCTAAGTGGGAGTTCTTAAGTAATATGATTAATTGAACTTAAATTTATCATGAACTTAGTACCTGATAGTATTTTGCTTGTCTATGTTTGTTGTAGATAGATGGCTCGTGATGTTGTTCTGTTGAATTTTAATGCGTTCCTTGAGAAAGCTAAGTTGAAAGATGATGGTAGAAATTACATGGACTGGGTCCGTAACTTGAGGATTGTCCTCATTGCTGCACAGAAGAATTACGTCCTGGAAGCACCGCTGGGTGCCAGGCCTGCTGCAGATGCAACTGACGATGTTAAGAACGTCTGGTAGAGCAAAGCTGATGACTACTCGATAGTTCACTGTGCCATGCTTTACGGCTTAGAACCGGGACTTCAACAACGTTTTGAATATCATGGAGCATATGAGATGTTCTAGGAGTTGAAGTTAATATTTCAAGCAAATGCCCGGATTGAGAGATATGAAGTCTCCAATAAGTTCTATAGCTGCAAGATGGAAGAGAATAGTTCTGTCAGTGAACATATACTCAAAATGTCTGGGTATAATAATCACTTGATTCAACGGGGAGTTTGTCAGGACCCCGACTCGATGTCACATCGATCTAGCCGGTAACACCTCATATCACTTTGTGGCCTCACGCACGGTATCCCCACGGGTGTCGCCTTACCTTTGCCCGGGACCGTTTGCGCCTTTTGGCTCACGTATATGATAGTGTCGCTAGCATCCATATGATAAGGAGCCCGGGCTGACATGACTAGTCGTAAACCCAAAGTGGCACAGACTTACAGGGACAGGCATCCATGACCTAGCTTCGAACGTGTCGGTCATCAGCAAGTGGGTCCGGGCTGTAGCACTGGGCTAGCAGGACTCCGGTAAACCGGGCTGTAGCGGGCTAACAGGACTCCGGTACTCAAAGCGTGACATTTCCCCGAAGGGACAGACACAGGAACGAAGAAGGACACATGCTGGCCAGCCTAAGTGTTCCAGAGCAGTAGCAAGCTACCATGGCTCAGCGGTAACACTAGGAGACATTTCCCGGTAAGAGAGGCTACTAAAGATAAACAACTAGATAGTCAGATCCCACACATACCAAGCATTTCAATCATACACACAATATGCTCGACATGTGCAAATACAACGAAGCATCACAACATGACTCTACGACACAAGTACTTTATTTAAGGCTCAGGGAGCCATACATAACATACACAAAGGTACGGGTCTCACGACCCAACATTCAAGTCATACAGTCATACAAACCAGCAGCGGAAGTAACTTGTCTGAGTACAGACAACTAGTAAAATAAAAGAGGCTTGGAAAGCCTAGCTATACTACGTGGTCCTTCACAAGCTCCGGGTCACCACCTGGGCCTTTAGCCTACTCGTTGATGTCAATGTCTACATAGAACCCATCAGAAGGGGTTGCAGCGTCTTCTGTAAAAATGTAAATTATAGCAACATGAGTACAAAGGTACTCAGCAAGACTTACATCAAATCCTACATACATGCATGTTATCAAGAAGGGTTGGTGGAGTTATTGCAGCAAGCCAGCTTTGACTCTTGGCTAGACTATCCTACGATACTTCCACTTGAAATGGTTTTGCGCACACGAGTCCACTACTCACCACTTCAATACACTACCGAGGATCCGCCTCCGTCTTCCTACGGAAGAGCCATCCTCGGCACTCACACTTATCTTGAGGCTTTTAGTAGTTTCCATTTACTTGTCTATGAACTGTATAGGCAACCAAGTAGTCCTTTACCGCGGATGCGGCTATTCAAATAGATCATGATAACCCTGCAGGGGTGTACTTCTTCATACATGTTTCCACCACTTAGCGTCTGCACACGACATGTGCTCGGCAGACTTCAAGCGAAAGCCGACGTGGGTGTAGACCACGACCTACCTAAACACTCAAGCCTCTAGTCCAGGTTTATCGCCTATCCAGGTTCCATCCGCAGGGAGTCCGGCCGAGGTTTCCCATACGGCCCCGAACGATGTGAACAGGGTTCCCGAGATACCTAACGGGTATTCGGTACACTCGGCCACGTACCTACCGCATCACAGCCCACCCCTACGGTCAGCGCTGTCCACGGCCTCCAGTAGGCTACAAACACCAGAAACTACTTGCAACTCCTGGACAGAGAGCTAGGGTGAATAAGAAGTCGAGCGGGGTCATATTTCAGGGCCCAATGCATGGTAGTAGCTGTATCTTAAATCACACATACAGATCTCAGTGCTTAAGGTCGGCTTCAATGAAACAACCCACCATGTACTCCTACATGGCCTCTCATCGATACCTTTACCAAATCGTGTTCACCACACCACTCTCAATACCGACATAATCATTTCACTCTAGTCCATCACCCAGATGAACCAGACCTGACACGACTCTAAGCATAGCAGGCATAGCAAGGTAGGAACAACACATACATATGGCTCAATCAACTCCTACACATGCTAGTGGGTTTCATCTAGTTACTGTGGCAATGACAGGTCATGCAGAGGAAATGGGTTCAACTACCGTAGCACACAGCAGTTTGAAACGCGTTGTCTTAATGCAGTAAAAGAGAGCAGGAGCGAGAACATGGGATTGTATCGATATGATCAAATGGTTGGTTGCTTGCCTGATGGTTCGATGCACTGATACGATTCTTCGTTAGGGTAATCACGGTACTCCTCGGAGGCAGAACCTGTCGCAAAGGACATCGATACACAACCATCACCAAACAATGTGCAACAATATGATGCATGCATGAAACATGGCAATATGAGTGTGTTGGGCTAATGCAACTAAAACCAGAAGGGTTTGAACCAATTTGAATCAAAGATTCAAATTTCAAACTCAAACATGGCCTTTTAAAGTGATTTTCCTTGTTCTGTTAAAAACATCAATTTAACTTGTTTGATCATGCATGAAAATAGTACAGATGGATAGATTGGATTTTTCTGATCATTTTTCATATATAATTTGTCTGATTTGGAGTTACAGAATAAAAGTTATGAATTTTTGAAGTTTAAATAATATTCTGGAATTTCCTGATTTAATTTAAATCCAGAAATATATATATTGCGCCAGCATGACGTCAGCATGACGTCAGCGGTCAACTGCAGCTGGCTGGGGTCAAACCTGACGTGTGGGGTCCACACGTCAGTGGCAGGGGGGTTTAACAGGGTTAATTTAATCCTAATTAGGAGTTAGTGGCGCTGGGGCCCACTGGTCAGTGTCAGGGGGGTTGACTAACAGTGATTAGCACTAATGCTGACCACCTGGCCGACGGGGCCCACGCGTCAGTGACCCTGGGGGGGTCAAACCCCAAGTCAAACAGGTCAAACCCGCCGGCGGCATGACGCCGGCGAGGCCCGAGACGGCGGCGCGATACGGAAACACGCTACAGGGCATGGGCGAGGCCGTGCTTGGGCTCGTTGGAGAGCCCTTGCTCCCGCGCGTCGAACGGTGGTGGTGGCCGTGCCTGAGGTGGCCGGTACCGACGATGGCGAGCTCGTGAGCGGCGGCCGGAGTTCGGGTGCGGTCGGAATCGGCGCTGCTGCTCGCAAGCGAGGGAGCTGAGGCGCTGGAGGGGCTCTACGGGTCGCGGCAAGCGCAACGGGTGCACGCCCGTGACCAAATGGTCACCGGAGCTGCGTCGACGGCGAGCTCGGCAACGGCGGAGGTTCGGTCGTGGTGGGAACGGGGTTACGGCGCGGGAACGAGGGGGAAAAGAGGGGGAAACGGTGGCGGAGCTCACCGCGGTTGCAGTGGGCGTCGAAGCGGGCTCGGGGACGCGCTGGAGACGGCGAATCAACGGCGATGGTGGTCGGAGCCCGAGGAGGAAGACGATGGCGTGGAGGCGATGTAGAGCTTCCCGAGGGGCTTGGCTTGGTGGGGAGGAAGAGGGGGTCGCGGCGGAGCTGGGGAGCGTGTCGGGGAGGCGAGGGGAGGCCGGTGGCGGCTGCTATGGCGAACGACGGCGATGGGTGCGTTCGGACACGGGAGAGAGAGAGCGAGGGAGAGGAGAGGAAGAACCGGGGGAGAGTGAGAGAGGGCAGGGGAGGGCGTGGCGTCGTTCCAGGCCATCCAGACGAGGAGGGGAGGGGCAGGCAGGCAGGCGAGCTGGTGGCGTGGCGCGGTGGCGCGCGCGCGCCGGGCACACTCCCCTCCCTCTGCCAGGCTTCTCCCTTTTATTTATTTCTGTTTTCTAATTTCTGACATTTGTTTTGATTTAAATAAAATATTAAATCATTTTATTACCTTATGCCAATTTTTGCAGGAGCTAGATATATTATTCCAGAGCTCCCCAACAGGTGGCATAGTTTTTGGACATATATTAATATATATAACTAATATATTTCCAATGCAAATATTTATGCATTAATTCCAAATGCCCAAAATAAATACCTATGAGCTCTTAAAATATTGGTTTGATTTTTTTAACTCTGTCCAATATTTTCAGAGAGCAACATGAGCATTTTCTTGGACCATTTTGGAGAGATTTTTATTTGGGTCATTTTCAAAAATGATTCTGAGGGTTTCACAAATCCCCATTTCAAGTTTCTGATGAAAGAGTAAACATGATGCAACAATCTAATGCATGACTAGCTAGGGTGTGACAACTCACCCCCACTCAAAAGAATCTCGTCCCGAGATTTGGGTTCCTCCGGGAAGAAGGCGGGATACTCGAGTCGAAGACGATCCTCCCTTTCCCAAGTTGCTTCATCCTCAGAATGGTGCGACCATTGTACTTTGAGAAACTTGATATTATGACGTCGAGTGGTACGCTCGGCCTGATCGAGGATACGAATGGGGTACTCTCGATATGTAAGATTATCTTGGAGATCAAGCGTTTCGTGGTCCACTCCACGGATAGGATCCGAGAAGCAACGCCTGAGTTGAGAAACGTGGAAGACATCGTGGACTCTGGAGAGGTGCGGAGGTAGTTCCAACTGGTAGGCAACTTCTCCTCGTTTGGCAAGAATGCGAAAAGGTCCAATGTAACAAGGAGCCAATTTGCCTTTGATACCGAAACGATGGGTTCCCTTCAGAGGGGTGACCCGAAGATAAGCCTTCTCGTCAACCTCGAAAGTCATAGCCTTATGTTTCGGTCATATTGACTCTTTTGACGAGATTGGGCTGTTTTCAACTTTTCACGAACGATGCGAACTTGTTCTTCTGCTTCCTGAATCATATCCGGGCCAAAGAATTGTCTTTCCCCGGTCTCTGACTAGTTAAGGGGTGTTCGACACCGTCGTCCATAGAGAACTTCAAAAGGGGCTTTACCCAAGCTAGATTGATAGCTGTTGTTGTAAGCGAATTCGGCAAATGGAAGGGACTTCTCCAGTCCATTCCGAATGAGATAACAGAGGCTCGAAGCATGTCTTCTAGAATCTGGTTGACGCGTTCCACTTGACCACTCGACTGAGGGTGGAAGGCGGTGCTAAAGGAGAGACGGGTTCCCATAGCATTTTGGAAACTTTCCCAAAATTGAGAGGTGAAAAGACTTCCTCGATCCGAGTTGATTTCCAAAGGAATACCATGGAGGGACACTATTCGGGAGATGTATAAGTCTGCCAGCTGGCTAGCGGTTATACTCTCACGAACAGGTAAGAAATGGGCTACTTTGGAAAGACGATCGACCACGACGAAAATAGCATTATTCCCTCTCTTGGTCCTGGGAAAACCGGTAATGAAATCCATACCAATTTTATCCCATTTCCATTCAGGAATAGCTAAAGGTTGAAGGGTGCCAGCAGGCCGTTGGTGCTCTGCTTTTACACGACGACAGACATCGCAATTAGCAATATATTGAGCGATTTCTCTTTTCATCCTAGTCCACCAGAACCTCTGGCGTAGGTCCTGATACATCTTAGTACTACCGGGATGAATGGTGAGAGGGGATTCATGAGCTTCCTTAAGGATCAACTGCCGTAGATGCTGGTTCTTGGGAACCACTAGACGGTTCTCAAAGTACACAACACCATGATCATTTGTGGAGAAACAACTAGCACCTCCGCTAGCAATGTTCTCTTTGATTTTAGATATTCCCTTATCTCGCTTTTGGGCAGCGATGATTTGGTCCGTAAGAGTAGGTTTTGCTACCAAGGTGGAAAGAAAACCTTGCGGAACAATGTGAAGGTTAAGCTTCCGAAATTTCTCATGGAGAAGCGGTTGACTTTGTTGTAACATCAGGTTGTTACAATAAGATTTACGACTTAGCGCATCAGCCATGACGTTGGCTTTCCCTGGGGTGTAGGTTATTCCTAAGTCGAAGTCTGTGATCAACTCAACCCAACGTCTTTGCCTGAGATTCAGATCCGGTTGGGTGAAAATGTACTTCAGACTTTGGTGATCAGTGAATATCTCGCAACGGTTACCGAGGAGGTAATGTCGCCAGGTCTTGAGTGCATAGACTACGGCTGCAAGCTCTAGATCATGAGTAGGATAATTCTCCTCATGTGGGTGCAATTGCCGTGAAGCGTAGGCAATTACGTGTCGATCTTGCATGAGAATGCAACCTAGTCCTTGTCGCGAGGCGTCACAGTAGATAACAAAGTCCTTGGAGAACTCTGGCGGTACCAGTACGGGAGCAGAGGTCAGGCGTCTTTTCAGTTCCTGAAAGCTGTGCTCACATTGTGGAGTCCATTCGAACTTCTTATCTTTCTTGAGGAGTTCGGTTAGAGGTTTGGCAACTTTGGAGAAGTTCTCGACAAAGCGACGACAATAGCTCGCTAAGCCCAGAAAACTCCGAACTTGCTTGACCGATTCAGGTGGAGTCCAATTAAGGACGGCTTGAACTCGCTCAGGGTTAACAGCAATACCTTTACCAGATATTACATGACCCAGATAGGTCACTTCTGACAACCAGAATTCACATTTAGAAAATTTGGCATAAAGGCGATGCTCTCGAAGTTTCTTCAACACTAGCCTTAGATGTTCGGCATGTTCCTTCCTCGTTCTTGGAGTAGATGAGTATATCATCGAGGTAAACCACGACGAATTTATCCAAATACTCCATGAAGATTGAGTTCATTAACCGAGAAAAGGTGGCTGGAGCGTTGGTTAAACCGAAGGACATGACGGTGTACTCGTATTGGCCATAACGAGTAACAAAGGCCGTTTTAGGAATGTCCCCGTTTCTGATTTTGATTTGATGGTAGCCCAACCTCAAATCCATCTTGGAGAAGACTGAGGATCCAGCGAGCTGATCATACAGGTCATTGATCCTGGGAAGCGGATATTTGTTCTTGATTGTGACCAAATTGACAGGTCGGTAATCTACAACCATCCGGTCCGTACCATCCTTCTTCTTGACGAATAGGACGGGGCAAGCCCACGGAGATGAGCTAGGTCGGATGAAACCCTTTTTCAAGGACTCATCGAGTTGTTTCTTAAGCTCGGCTAGTTCTAGTGGTGCCATCTTATAGGGTCTTCTAGCAATCGGAACGGTTCCTGGAATGAGGTCTATTACGAACTCAACATCCCTGTCAGGTGGAACACCTGGCAATTCTTCTGGGAAGACATCTGGGAAGTCACAGACTACCGGAACATCCTCAAGATCTGGCAAAGGGCTGGCGTTAAGAGAATATAATTGTTGCTTGGCTAATCGGGTCAAGACATTGACTATCTTGCCCGAAGGGTGAGTGAGTTGAACAGTCCTAGAGAAGCAATCAATTTTGGCATGATGAGCTGACATCCAGTCCATACCCAAAATGATATTAATATCTGAAAATTTAAGGGCTATCAACGATGCAAGGAAAACAAGTCTGTCGACTTGGATTTCATTTCCATAACTTACCCTAGAGGTCTGCCATCTAGAACCAGGAGTAGAAATTTCCATAGTGGATGGCATGCCACAGAATGCGGTGTTATGCAAACGAGCATAGTTCTCGGATATAAATGAATGAGAGGCTCCTGTATCGAAAAGAACAGATGCCGGGTGGCAGTTAACAAGAAGCGTACCGAGAACGACGTCGGGATCCTCTTGAGCTTCTTCGGCAGAGATACAGTTGACATGGCCACATGAGGCGGTGGCCGGCTTGGCGTGGAATACTTTTCCTGTCGGCTTGCCACGGCCAACGGCTTTAGCAGACTGGTTGGGGTTGGTCTGGGGACACTCACGCATATAGTGACCAGATTCCCCACACTTGAAACAAGTTACGGAACTGGTACGTGGAGGAGCATTGTTGGTTGGACCCCCATAGGGCTTGGCTGGAGCAGACTATTGAACAGGGCGAGGCGCCTGGAAAGATGGCCTCGGTGTGAACCTGGGTGGCAGGGCGGTGTTGGGCACCCACACGCGGCGCTTCTGAGGACCAGCACCGGATGAGGAACCCATGTCACGGCCATGCTTGCATGTTGCGTCATAGTCAGTCTGACCAGTTTCAGCACTGATGGCTTTGTTAACAAGTTTCTGAAAGGATGTGCACTCATGCAGACGGAGGTCGCGGCGAAGCTCAGGACTAAGGCCCTTACGGAACCTTGCTTGCTTCTTGGCATCAGTGGACACTTCCTCAGTTGCATATCGTGCGAGGTTACCAAACTCCCTGCTGTAAACATCCACAGAGAGTCGGCCTTGGGTGAAATTGCAGAATTCCTCACGTTTACGGTCCATGAGACCCTCCGGAATGTGATGTTCACGGAAAGCCTCGCTGAATTCAGCCCAAGTAGTGACATGGTCCGCTGGGCGCATAGCTCCATAATTCTCCCACCATAGACTGGCGGGGCCTTCAAGATGATATGCAGCAAAGGTGACCTTGTCAGCCTCCGCTACCAGCGCGGAACGCAGTTTGTGAGAGATACTGCGAAGCCAGTCATCAGCGTCGAGAGGCTCGACGGAGTGGTGGAACGTGGGTGGATGTAATTTGATAAAATCACTGAGTGACACCACGTTAGTCCTCTGATGGTGTGCCGTGTTCTGTTCAATACGCTCCAACAAACGGTTGGTCTCCCGCTTGTTTCTCTCAGCTTCCATCATAACCTCGGCTAGGGAAGGAGGATGAGGCAGATTTGCATCCCTGACTTCACTGCCTTCGGCCTGCTCTTGAGGAGCAGGGTTAGTGCGCGTGTTGACCATCCTAGGTAAACAAGACAATGATTTAGTCAGGATGATAAAATTCCAACATAGGATACAAAATGTAAGGAATAACTCGGAATGCAAGATGATCATCCGTATGACATGGTAGATACAGAAACTGCTTCTTTTATTCCATCGTCATACACACCATACAGGGTTTAGTACAAGACCAAACAAAGTACTATTACGGTGAAAAGAGGATTACATCTCATCGGAGGCATCCCAAGCTCCTATACATTATTTTTCTACACCTCCGGAAAGAGTACAAACTAGGTCATATCCCACGAGTCACGCGGGACGATAGACGACACAGCTAGTGCGAACTAGTGATACTACCACTAACTCAGACCGATCCGTAGTAGTCCTCGTAGAAGTCACCTCCATAGCCTGGAAGCTCAACATGATCATCCAGAAACAGACGATCTCGCGGAGCTTGTGGACCATAGGGGCTAGGATGAGGTCTTGGACCAACAGACGGTGGCCTGCGGGGACCGCGAGGTGGGGTGATGCCTCCTACATCACGCCAACCCATCACGTCTGGCAGAGCAGATCTCACAGGATAGAGATCGCGCATATCCGAATATCCAGCTTGCACCGCCGGTGCAAACCGAGTCAACGTGGCCCAATGGTCAGCACGGGTATTGAAGAGCTCTAACCTCAAGGCCCGATTTTCACGGTCCTTATCCTCGAGCATCTCGGCAGTGGTGCGAGTCCGTGAATCCTCCTGGGTGGGGTCAGCATAGATAGCCTGGAGATACCCTTGTGCTCCCGGAAGTGATCCTGGCATATACCGGAAATCAGAGTCCCGAAATAGACCAGACCTGACTCGCATGATGGTCATCATAGAGTAGGCGGCGTCCTGCACAGCCATCTCAATAGTAACCCCGAGTCCATAGGAGCAGTGAAGGGGCTCGGTGGATCCAGGATAAGATGGAAATATCCTGACAGTGCAGAGATACTGGCTTTGATTGAAGTCCCGAAATTGCTCTTCGACCGTGTACTCAGGATACCAGCGGTATCCAGCCTCAGTCATTACCCTGACCAACTTGGCAGTATGGCCGGGTACATCTAGGCATCGAGTCAGGCGAACCACTTGATTGAGGTCGCGAGTGGCCATCTGAAAGCACAATCATAATGCAAAGGCATTAGAATTTCTAGCAAAATTTCGGCAGCATAACAGCTGTAAATGCTCAAGAAGGATTTTGAGACATTTGACAAAGGATTACATACACACTCATCATCATCATACCAAGTTCTGAGACCATCCTAGCAACATAATGTGGTAGTAGAACTGAACTAGGCTTGTATCCATCAAACCTATAAGGTACTACTGATTAGTAACACGTGATCCTGATAGAGAGAATAGATCCTAATTCCTTAACCCCCGGTGGAAGAATAGACTGACTCAGATCAGAATGTCATTAGATAAAGGAGTAAAAAGAGCCTTACGTTCCAACCCACAAACAATTCCCCTACATATAACTAAAGAATTTCTAGACTCAACATCGACCAGTTTGGCTTGGAGAACCTACAGGCAGTCCGGCTCTGATGCCAACGCTGTCAGGACCCCGACTCGATGTCACATCGATCTAGCCGGTAACACCTCATATCACTTTGCGGCCTCACGCACGGTATCCCCACGGGTGTCGCCTTACCTTTGCCCGGGACCGTTTGCGCCTTTTGGCTCACGTATATGATAGTGTCGCTAGCATCCATATGATAAGGAGCCCGGGCTGACATGACTAGTCGTAAACCCAAAGTGGCACAGACTTACAGGGACAGGCATCCATGACCCAGCTTCGAACGTGTCGGTCATCAGCAAGTGGGTCCGGGCTGTAGCACTGGGCTAGCAGGACTCCGGTAAACCGGGCTGTAGCGGGCTAACAGGACTCCGGTACTCAAAGCGTGACATTTCCCCGAAGGGACAGACACAGGAACGAAGAAGGACACATGCCGGCCAGCCTAAGTGTTCCAGAGCAGTAGCAAGCTACCATGGCTCAGCGGTAACACTAGGAGACATTTCCCGGTAAGAGAGGCTACTAAAGATAAACAACTAGATAGTCAGATCCCACACATACCAAGCATTTCAATCATACACACAATATGCTCGATATGTGCAAATACAACGAAGCATCACAACATGACTCTACGACACAAGTACTTTATTTAAGGCTCAGGGAGCCATACATAACATACACAAAGGTACGGGTCTCACGACCCAACATTCAAGTCATACAGTCATACAAACCAGCAGCGGAAGTAACTTGTCTGAGTACAGACAACTAGTAAAATAAAAGAGGCTTGGAAAGCCTAGCTATACTACGTGGTCCTTCACAAGCTCAGGGTCACCACCTGGGCCTTTAGCCTACTCGTTGATGTCAATGTCTACATAGAACCCATCAGAAGGGGTTGCAGCGTCTTCTGTAAAAATGTAAATTATAGCAACATGAGTACAAAGGTACTCAGCAAGACTTACATCAGATCCTACATACATGCATGTTATCAAGAAGGGTTGGTGGAGTTATTGCAGCAAGCCAGCTTTGACTCTTGGCTAGACTATCCTACGATACTTCCAACTTGAAATGGTTTTGCGCACACGAGTCCACTACTCACCACTTCAATACACTACTGAGGATCCGCCTCCGTCTTCCTACGGAAGAGCCATCCTCGGCACTCACACTTATCTTGAGGCTTTTAGTAGTTTCCATTTACTTGTCTATGAACTGTATAGGCAACCAAGTAGTCCTTTACCGCGGACGCGGCTATTCGAATAGATCATGATAACCCTGCAGGGGTGTACTTCTTCATACATGTTTCCACCACTTAGCGTCTGCACACGACATGTGCTCGGCAGACTTCAAGCGAAAGCCGACGTGGGTGTAGACCACGACCTACCTAAACACTCAAGCCTCTAGTCCAGGTTTATCGCCTATCCAGGTTCCATCCGCAGGGAGTCCGGCCGAGGTTTCCCATACGGCCCCGAACGATGTGAACAGGGTTCCCGAGATACCTAACGGGTATTCGGTACACTCGGCCACGTACCTACCGCATCACAGCCCACCCCTACGGTCAGCGCTGTCCACGGCCTCCAGTAGGCTACAAACACCAGAAACTACTTGCAACTCCTGGACAGAGAGCTAGGGTGAATAAGAAGTCGAGCGGGGTCATATTTCAGGGCCCAATGCATGGTAGTAGCTGTATCTTAAATCACACATACAGATCTCAGTGCTTAAGGTCGGCTTCAATGAAACAACCCACCATGTACTCCTACATGGCCTCTCATCGATACCTTTACCAAATCGTGTTCACCACACCACTCTCATTACCGACATAATCATTTCACTCTAGTCCATCACCCAGATGAACCAGACCTGACACGACTCTAAGCATAGCAGGCATAGCAAGGTAGGAACAACACATACATATGGCTCAATCAACTCCTACACATGCTAGTGGGTTTCATCTAGTTACTGTGGCAATGACAGGTCATGCAGAGGAAATGGGTTCAACTACCGTAGCACACAGCAGTTTGAAACACGTTGTCTTAATGCAGTAAAAGAGAGCAGGAGCGAGAACATGGGATTGTATCGATATGATCAAATGGTTGGTTGCTTGCCTGATGGTTCGATGCACTGATACGGTTCTTCGTTAGGGTAATCACGGTACTCCTCGGAGGCAGAACCTGTCGCAAAGGACACCGATACACAACCATCACCAAACAATGTGCAACAATATGATGCATGCATGAAACATGGCAATATGAGTGTGTTGGGCTAATGCAACTAAAACCAGAAGGGTTTGAACCAATTTGAATCAAAGATTCAAATTTCAAACTCAAACATGGCCTTTTAAAGTGCTTTTCCTTGTTCTGTTAAAACATCAATTTAACTTGTTTGATCATGCATGAAAATAGTACAGATGGATAGATTGGATTTTTCTGATCATTTTTCATATATAATTTGTCTGATTTGGAGTTACAGAATAAAAGTTATGAATTTTTGAAGTTTAAATAATATTCTGGAATTTCCTGATTTAATTTAAATCCAGAAATATATATATTGCGCCAGCATGACGTCAGCATGACGTCAGCGGTCAACTGCGGCTGGCTGGGGTCAAACCTGACGTGTGGGGTCCACACGTCAGTGGCAGGGGGGTTTAACAGGGTTAATTTAATCCTAATTAGGAGTTAGTGGCGCTGGGGCCCACTGGTCAGTGTCAGGGGGGTTGACTAACAGTGATTAGCACTAATGCTGACCACCTGGCCGACGGGGCCCACGCGTCAGTGACCCTGGGGGGGTCAAACCCCAGTCAAACAGGTCAAACCCGCCGGCGGCATGACGCCGGCGAGGCCCGAGACGGCGGCGCGATACGGAAACGCGCTACGGGGCACGGGCGAGGCCGTGCTTGGGCTCGTTGGAGAGCCCTTGCTCCCGCGCGTCGAACGGTGGTGGTGGCCGTGCCTGAGGTGGCCGGTACCGACGACGGCGAGCTCGTGAGCGGCGGCCGGAGTTCGGGTGCGGTCGGAATCGGCGCTGCTGCTCGCAAGCGAGGGAGCTGAGGCGCTGGAGGGGCTCTACGGGTCGCGGCAAGCGCAACGGGTGCACGCCCGTGACCAAATGGTCACCGGAGCTGCGTCGACGGCGAGCTCGGCGACGGCGGAGGTTCGGCCGTGGTGGGAACGGGGTTACGGCGCGGGAACGAGGGGGAAAAGAGGGGGAAACGGTGGCGGAGCTCACCGCGGTTGCAGTGGGCGTCGAAGCGGGCTCGGGGACGCGCTGGAGACGGCGAATCGACGGCGATGGTGGTCGGAGCCCGAGGAGGAAGACGATGGCCTGGAGGCGATGTAGAGCTTCCCGAGGGGCTTGGCTTGGTGGGGAGGAAGAGGGGGTCGCGGCGGAGCTGGGGAGCGTGTCGGGGAGGCGAGGGGAGGCCGGTGGCGGCTGCTATGGCGAACGGCGGCGATGGGTGCATTCGGACACGGGAGAGAGAGAGCGAGGGAGAGGAGAGGAAGAACCGGGGGAGAGTGAGAGAGGGCAGGGGAGGGCGTGGCGTCGTTCCAGGCCATCCAGACGAGGAGGGGAGGGGCAGGCAGGCAGGCGAGCTGGTGGCGTGGCGCGGTGGCGCGCGCGCGCGCCGGGCACACTCCCCTCCCTCTGTCGAGGACGAAGACGACAGAGGAGGGAGACGGGGTGGGCTGCCTGCTGGCTGGGCCGGCCAGCTGGCTGGGCTGCACAGGGAGGAGCCCCAGGTAAGCTTCTCCCTTTTATTTATTTCTGTTTTCTAATTTCTGACATTTGTTTTGATTTAAATAAAATATTAAATCACTTTATTACCTTATGCCAATTTTTGCAGGAGCTAGATATATTATTCCAGAGCTTCCCAACAGGTGGCATAGTTTTTGGACATATATTAATATATATAACTAATATATTTCCAATGCAAATATTTATGCATTAATTCCAAATGCCCAAAATAAATACCTATGAGCTCTTAAAATATTGGTTTGATTTTTTTAACTCTGTCCAATATTTTCAGAGAGCAACATGAGCATTTTCTTGGACCCTTTTGGAGAGATTTTTATTTTGGTCATTTTCAAAAATGATTCTGAGGGTTTCACAAATCCCCATTTCAAGTTTCTGATGAAAGAGTAAACATGATGCAACACTCTAATGCATGACTAGCTAGGGTGTGACAGAGTTAATCCTCCTGATGATAGTATCATTGACATAATTCTTCAATCACTGCCACCAAGCTACAAGAGCTTCATGATGAACTATAATATGCAAGGGATGGACAAGACTATTCCCGAGCTCTTTGTAATGCTAAAAGCTGCGGAGGTAGAAATCAAAAAGGAGCATCAAGTGTTGATGGTCAATAAGACCACCAGTTTCAAGTAAAAGGGTAAAGGGAAGAAGAAGGGGAACTTCAAGAAGAACGGCAAACAAGTTGCTGCTCAAGAGAAGAAACCCAAATCTGGACCTAAGCCTGAGACTGAGTGCTTCTACTGCAAACAGACTGGTCACTGGAAGCGGAACTGCCCCAAGTATTTGGCGTATAAGAAGGATGGCAAGGTGAACAAAGGTATATGTGATATACATGTTATTGATGTGTACCTTACTAATGCTCACAGTAGCACCTGGGTATTTGATACTGGTTCCGTTGCTAATATTTGCAACTCGAAACAAGGAATACGGATTAAGCGAAGATTGGCTAAGGACGAGGTGACGATGCGCATGGGAAATGGTTCCAAAGTCGATGTGATCGCGGTAGGCACGCTACCCCTACATCTACCTTCAGGATTAGTTTTCGACCTAAATAATTGTTATTTGGTGCCAACGTTAAGCATGAACACTATATCTGGATCTTGATTGATGCGAGACGGTTATTCATTTAAATCAAAGAATAATGGTTGTTCTATTTATATGAGTAATATCTTTTATGGTCATGCACCCTTGAAGAGTGGTCTATTTTTACTAAATCTCGATAGTAGTGATACACATATTCAGAATGTTGAAACCAAAAGATGCAGAGTTGATAATGATAGTGCAACTTATTTGTGGCACTTCCGTTTGGGTCATATTTGTGTAAAGCGCATGAATAAACTCCATACTGATGGACTTCTGGAACCACTTGATTATGAATCACTTGGTACTTGCGAACCGTGCCTCATGGGCAAGATGACTAAAATGTCGTTCTTCGGAACTATGGAGCGAGCAACAGATTTGTTGGAAATCATACATACTGATGTATGTGGTCCAATGAACATTGAGGCTCATGGCGGGTGTCGTTATTTTCTCACCTTCACAAATGATTTAAGCAGATATGGGTATATCTACTTAATGAAACATAAGTCTGAAACATTTGAAAAGTTCAAAGAAATTCAGAGTGAAGTGGAAAATCATCGTAACAAGAAAATAAAAGTTCTACGATCTGATCATGCAGGAGAATATTTGAGTTACGAGTTTGGTTTACATTTGAAACAATGCGTAATAGTTTCGCAACTCATGCCACTCGGAACACCACAATGTAATGGTGTGTCCGAACGTCGTAATCGTACTTTACTAGATATGGTGTGATCTAACATGTCTCTTACTGATTTACCGCTATCATTTTGGGGTTATGCTTTAGAGACGACCGCATTCACGTTAAATAGGGCACCATCAAAATCCATTGAGACGATGCCTTATGAACTGTGGTTTGGCAAGAAACCAAAGTTGTCGTTTCTTAAAGTTTGGGGCTGTGATGCTTATGTGAAGAAACTTCAACCAGATAAGCTCGAACCCAAATCGGAGAAATGTGTCTTCATAGGATACCCAAAGGAGACTATTGGGTACACCTTCTATCGAAGATCTGAAGGCAAGACTTTTGTTGCTAAATTCGGATCCTTTCTAGAGAAGGAATTTCTCTCAAAAGAAGTGAGTGGGAGGAAAGTAGGACTTGATGAGGTAATTGTACCTGCTCCCTTATTGGAAAGTAGTTCATCGCAGAAACCGGTTCCTGTGACAACTACACCAATTAGTGAGGAAGCTAATGATATTGATCATGAAACTTCAGATCAAGTTACTACTGAACCTCGTAGGTCAACCATGGTAAGATCCGCACCAGAGTGGTACGGTAATCCTATTCTGGAGGTCATGTTACTTGACCATGGCGAACCTACGAACTATGAGGAGGCGATGATGAGCCCAGATTCCGCAAAATGTCTTGAGGCCACGAAATGTGAGATGGGATCCATGTATGAGAACAAAGTATGGACTTTGGTTGACTTGCCCGATGATCGGCAAGCCATCGAGAATAAATGGATCTTCAAGAAGAAGACTGATGCTCATGGTAATATTACTGTCTACAAAGCTCAACTTGTTGTGAAAGGTTTTAGACAAGTTCAAGGGGTTGGCTACGATGAGACTTTCTGACCCATAGCGATGCTTAAGTCTGTCCGAATCATGTTAGCAATTGCCGCATTTTATGATTATGAAATATGGCAAATGGATGTCAAAACTGCATTCCTGAATGGATTTCTAGAAGAAGAGTTGTATATGATACAACCTGAAGGTTTTGTCGATCCAAAAGGTTCTAACAAAGTGTGCACGCTCCAGCGATCCATTTATGGACTGGTGCAAGCCTCTCGGAATTGGAATAAACGCTTTGATAGTGTGATCAATGCATATGGTTTTATACAGACTTTTGGAGAAGCCTGTATTTACAAGAAAGTGAGTGGGAGCTCTGTAGCATTTCTGATATTATATGTAGATGACATATTGTTAATTGGAAATGATATAGAATTTCTGGATAGCATAAAAGGATACTTGAATAAAAGTTTTTCATTGAAAGACCTCGGTGAAGCTGCTTACATATTAGGCATCAAGATCTATAGAGATAGATCAAGACACTTAATTGGACTTTCACAAACCACATACCTTGATAAAAGTTTTGAAAAAGTTCAAAATGGATCAAGCAAAGAAAGGGTTCTTGCCTGTATTACAAGGTGTGAAGTTGAGTTAGACTCAATGCCTGACCACAGCAGAAGATAGAGAGAAAATGAAAGATGGTCCCTATGCTTCAACCATAGGCTCTATCATGTATGCAATGCTGTGTACCAGACCTGATGTATGCTTAGCAATAAGTTTAGCTGGGAGGTACCAAAGTAATCCAGGAGTTGATCACTGGACAGTGGTCAAGAATATCCTGAAATACCTGAAAAGGACTAAGGATATGTTTCTCGTTTATGGAGGTGACAAAGAGCTAGTCATAAATGGTTACGTCGATGCAAGCTTTGACACTGATCCGGATGATTCTAAATCGCAAAGCGGATACGTCTTTATATTGAACGGTGGAGCTGTCAGTTGGTGCAGTTCTAAACAATGCGTCGTGGCGGGATCTACATGCGAAGCGGAGTACATAGCTGCTTCGGAAGCAGCGAATGAAGGAGTCTGGATGAAGGCGTTCATATTCGATGTAGGTGTCATACCTAGTGCACCGGGACCAATGAAGATCTCCTGTGACAATACTGGTGCAATTGCCTTGACAAAGGAATCCAGATTTCACAAGAAGACCAAGCACATCAAGAGATGCTTCAATTCCATCCGGGACCAAGTCCAGGTGGGAGACATAGAGATTTGCAAGATACATATAGATCTGAATGTTGCAGACCCGTTGACTAAGCCTCTTCCACGAGCAAAACATGATCAGCACCAAGGCTCCATGGGTGTTAGAATCATTACTGTGTAATCTAGATTATTTACTCTAGGGTAAGTGGGAGACTGAAGGAAATATTCCCTAGAGGTAATAATAAAGTTATTATTTATTTCCTTATATCATGATAAATGTTTATTATTCATGCTAGAATTGTATTAACCGGAAACATAATACATGTGTGAATACATAGACAAACATAATGTCACTTGTATGCCTCTACTTGACTAGCTCGTTAATCAAAGATGGTTGTGTTTCCTAACCATAGACATGAGTTTTCATTTGATTAACAGGATCACATCATTAGGAGAATGATGTGATTGACTTGACCCATTCCGTTAGCTTAGCACTTGATTGTTTAGTATGTTGCTATTGCTTTCTCCATGACTTATACATGTTCCTACAACTACGAGATTATGCAACTCCCGTTTACCGGAGGAACACTTTGTGTGCTACCAAATGTCACAACGTAACTAGATGATTATAAAGGAGCTCTACAGGTGTCTCCAAAGGTACATGTTGAGTTGGCATATTTCGAGATTAGGTTTTGTCACTCCGATTGTCGGAGAGGTATCTCTGGGCCCTCTCGGTAATGCACATCACTATAAGCCTTGCAAGCAATGTAGCTAATGAGTTAGTTACAGAATGATGCATTACATAACGAGTAAAGAGACTTGCCGGTAATGAGATTGAACTAGGTATTAAGATACCGACGATCAAATCTCGGGCAAGTAACATACCGATAACAAAGGGAACAACGTATGTTGTTATGCGGTTTGACCGATAAAGATCTTCGTAGAATATGTAGGAGCCAATATGAGCATCCAGGTTCCGCTATTGGTTATTGACCAGAAACGTGTCTCGGTCATGTCTACATAGTTCTCGAACCATAGGGCCCACACGCTTAAAGTTAGATGATAGTTATATTATGAGTTCATGTATTTTGATGTACCGAAGATAGTTCGGAGTCCCGGATGTGATTACGGACATGATGAGGAGTCTCAAAATGGTCGAGACATGAAGATTGATATATTGGACGACTATATTCGGACACCGGAATGGTCCTGGGGGTTATCGAATATATACCGGAGTACCGGGGGGTTACCGGACCCCCCCCCCCCCCCGGGGGGGGGGGGGGAGGGGTTAATGGGCCTCCTGGGCCCAAAGTGGAGAAGAGGAGGGGCGGCCAGGGTAGGACACGCGCCCCCTCCCCCTCTAGTCTGAATAGGACAAGGAGGGGGGCGGCGCCCCCCTTTCCTTCCTCCCCTCTCTCCCTTCCTTCCCCCTCTCCTACTTGGACAAGGAAACGAGGGAGTCCTACTCCCGGTGGGAGTAGGACTCCTCCTGGCGCGCCCCCTCCTGGCCGGCCGCCCCCTCCCCCTTGCTCCTTTATATACGGGGCCAAGGGGGCACCTCTAGACACACAACAATTGATCTCTTGGATCTCTTAGCCATGTGCGGTGCCCCCTCCACCATATTCCACCTCGATAATATCGTAGCGGTGCTTAGGCGAAGCCCCGCGTCGGTAGAACATCATCATCGTCACCACGCCGTTGTGCTGGCGGAACTCTCCCTCGACACTCGACTGGATCAGAGTTCGGGGGATGTCATCGAGCTGAACGCGTGCAAGAACTCGGAGGTGTCGTGCTTTCGGTGCTTGATCGGTCGAGCCGTGAAGACGTACGACTACATCAACCGCGTTGTGATAACGCTTCCGCTTTCGGTCTATGAGGGTACGTGGGCAACACTCTCCCCTCTCGTTGCTATACATCACCATGACCTTGCGTGTGCGTAGGAATTTTTTTTAAAATTACTACGTTCCCCAACAGGATATGATCACCTTTAATAAGCTTGTCAAGGTTTCACATTCCCACATGACCTAACCGTCTATGCCACAACCAACCTTTGGAAGATTTAGCAATCAAGCAAGTTCTAGGTTGGGCCTTTTTAGTGAAGTCAACAATGTATAGATCACCTCTATGTATGCCTGTAAAGACCATTTTATGATTATCTCTTCGGAACACTTGGCAATCTACTTTAGTAAATAGGAAATTGAAACCAAATTCAGCTAGTCTAGATACAGAAAGTAGATTATAGCCAAGAGATTCAATGAGCATAACATTTTGTATGGAGCTGTCATGTGAGATGGCCACCTTACCAAGGCCAACCACCTTACCCTTTGAGTTATCACCGAAAGTGACATACTTTCGTGGGTCATCATTTTCAGCAAGCTCACGAAACATATCTTTATCTCCGGTCATGTGATCGGTACATCCACTATCAAGGACCCATTCCTTTCCTACAGCCATGTAGTCGCGAAGATTAGCCATAAGACCAAAGTGTCTCATAGAATCTTCAAGATCAAAGTCATTATCATCATCTTCATCATAGTATCCATGTTCAACATCATCTTGCAAATGATCATTTCCTAGAGAGAGTGATTCATTAGATATATGATTTTGACAATGTTCATCTCTATTGCTAATGATTCCAACATCTCCTTTGGCACGCATAAGATTGGTAACCTCAAATAAACAACCTCCAAACTTAGGATCATTGGGATTCATCTTATTCAAAGCAATAGACTTGTGAAGAATCTCATCTAAGTTTTTCAAGGAATAATCAGGAAATGGTTCCTCAAGAAATCTCCATATAGTATAAGCACAATCAAGAGTAGGCAAGTGACCAATCAAATTTCTAGGCAAGCCTCTAGTGATAAGATTAATCATGTAAAGAGACTCATCATGGGTAGGATGCAAGGGATCAACAAGGGGTTCACAAGGAGTAGTAATCTACTTGTTCAAGTGATATTCATGAAAAATTCCAAGCGTGTCATTTTTCCACTCACTAAAGAATTCTCCATCAAGCATAGGCACTCTATGTCTAAGACTCCCCAACATAGACTCACCCATCTTCCTCCAATGGTGATTAAATCTAAGCAATGGAGACCAATGCTTTGATACCAATTGAAAGGATCGAGAAGATGTGTCTAGAGGGGGGGGGGTGATTAGACCCTTAACAAACAAAGTTGGCAGTTTTTAAGTTTTCAAGTTGAGGTGGTAGATTAACACAATTTCAAGCATTCACAATACAATTCAAGCAAGCATGCAAAAGAGTATATGATCAGCGAAAAGTAAAGCATGCAACTTGCAAGAAAGTAAAGGGATGGGATTGGAGTGTGCAAACGCAATTGGAGACGCGGATGTTTTTGGCGTCGTTCTGATAGGTGGTGCTATCATACATCCACGTTGATGGAGACTTCAACCCACGGAGGGTAACAACTGCGCGAGTCCACGGAGGGCTCCACCCATGAAGGTTCCACAAAGAAGCAACCTTGCCTATCCCATCATGGCCATCGCCCATGAAGGACTTGCCTCACTAGGGTAGATCTTCACGAAGTAGGCGATCTCCTCCCCTTACAAACTCCTTGGTTCAACTCGACAATATTGATGGAGGCTCCCAATTGACACCTAACCAATATAGGAGACACCACTCTCCAAAAGGTAATAGATGGTGTGTTGTTGATGAACTCCTTGCTCTTGTGCTTCAAATGATAGTATCCCCAACACTAAACTCTCTCTCACAGATTTGACTATGGTGGAAAGATTATTTGAGTGGAAAGCAACTTGGGGAAGGCTAGAGAACAAGATTCATATGGTAGGATTGGAATATCTTGGCCTTAACACATGAGTAGGAGGTTCTCTCTCAGAAAGTGAGTAGTGGAAGGTTCGTTCTGATGGCTCTCTCCACGAATGTAGAGTGGGTGGAGGGGTATATATAGCCTCCACATAAAATCTAACCGTTACATGCAGATTCCCAAACTCGGTGGGACCGAACCAGCAAACTCAGTCAGACCGATTTAGTTCAAAATGTGAATGTTAGGATTTTCGGTGGGACCGGTATAGTCATCTCAGTGGGACCGATGTGCACGGGTTAGGGTAAGACCTCGACTCGGTTTAACCGATTACTCAAACTCGGTGAGACCGACTTTGGTAATAAGTAAACAGAGGATTGGTCAGGCAAACTCGGTGGGACCGACTGCACCAACTCGGTTAGACCGAAAGTGTTGCACCATATCACAGAGAGATTGCAAGCCCATTTAGGTGAGACCAAGATCCCATCGGTGAGACCGAAGTAACTAGGGTTTGTGGCAGTGGCTATGTCAAGTAAAACTCGGTGGCGTCGGATAGATCAAATTGGTGGGGCCGAGTTTGACATTTAGGTTTAGGACATATGTGGATGTGAGAAAATGGCTGAGGGTTTTGGAGCATATCACTAAGCACTTTGAGCAAGCAAGCAAATAAGCAACACCTCATCCCCTTTTAATAGTATTGTCTTTCCTATGGACTCAATTTGATCTTGGATCACTAAAATAGAAAAATTAGTGTCTTGAGATTTTGCCAATATTTGTCCTTAGCATCTTGAAGGGATTCCACATCCTCTTGTCCATGTCCATGCCATTCCAATGTTGAACTTTTATGAAATGCACTAGGTAAAGGTATTAGTCCAACAAGAGATATGTTGTCATGAATTACCAAAATCACCCAGGGAGCACTTGTGCTTTCACAAGTATTTGGCGGATAAGAAGGATGGAAAAGTGAAAAGTATATTTGATATACATGTTATTGATGTGTACCTTACTAATGCTCGTAGTAGCGCCTGGGTATTTGATACTGGTTCTGTTGCTCATATTTGCAACTTGGAATAGGGGCTACGGATTAAATGAAGATTGGCTAAGGACGGCGTGATGACGCGCATGAGAAAGGGTTCCAAGGTCGATGTGATCGCCGTCGGCACGGTACCTCTACATCTACCTTCGGGATTAGTTTTAGACCTGGATAATTGTCATTTGGTGCCAGTGTTGAGCATGAACATTATATCTGGATCTTGTTTGATGCAAGACGGTTATTCATTTAAATCAGAGAATAATGGTTGTTCTATTTATATGAGTAATATCTTTTATGGTCGTGCACCCTTGCTGAGTGGTCTATTTTTGTTGAATCTCGATCATGATGATACACATAATCATAATATTGAAGCCAAAAGATGCAAAGTTGATAATGATAGTGCAACTTATTTGTGGCACTGCCGTTTAGGTCATATCGGTGTAAAACGCATGAAGGAACTCCATGCTGATGAGCTTTTGGAATTACTTGATTATCAATCACTTGGTGCTTGCGAACCGTGCCTCATGGGCAAGATGACTAAAACTCCATTCTCTGGAACAATGGAATGAGCTACTGACTTATTAGAAATAATACATACAGATGTGTGCGGTCCAATGAGTGTTGAGGCTCGTGTCGGGCATCGTTATTTTCTTACCTTCACAGATGATTTGAGCAGATGTGACACTCCAATTTTTTTTGTTGTTTTTGTTTTCAGCAAGAGCCCAGCTTGGTTTGAAGAAGGTCATTTAAACCCTTCTTAAAAACCTCTCTTCGGAGTTTTCCTTCTCAAAATCATTTCTTGGATTTAGTTTCTTCTAAAAAGAAATCTTTTTGGTTTTGGGCTATACTCTGGTTTTGATCTATTCTTGTTTTTACCTCTCCTCTTGTGGTTAAACCCTCCTAAAACCCCTCCTTCCACTTTGGGACAATCCAAATTTTCTGTCCCAACAAGTCCAACTCATTTTTTGGATTTTATTTCATTTATTTCTTTCCCCAAAACAATTCTGTCCTTTATTTTGAGCCAGGTGATTTGCAAAGCAAGTACCTTAATGCCTTTGAGATTTGATCTCAAATCAACTCCTCTGGATAGTCCCTAGCACCCACAACCTAGAACCATCAAGATCCACTCTTCTCCTTTTGAAAAAATTTAAGTTTCAGCTTCTGCAAGTTGGACCAGATTTGTCAAATTTGGTGCCAGACATACAGAAGAATTTTGAGGTATATTGTGACGCATCCCGGAAAGGCCTCGGATGCGTATTGATGCAAGAAGGCAAAGTAGTTACGTATGTCTCCAGACAACTTCGCAAGCAGGAGGAAAATTATCCCGCTCATAACTTGGAATTGGCAGCAGTCATCCATGCACTCAAAGAATGGAGACACTTTCTACTTGGAAATCGTTGTGAAATATACACAGACCATAAGAGCCTTAAGTATATTTTCACACAGCCGGAACTCAATTTACGGCAACGACGCTGGTTGGAGCTAGTGAAGGATTACGATGTTGGAATCCACTATCACCCCGGAAAAACAAATGTAGTGGCAGATGCCCTTAGTCGGAACCCCAGCTCGGAGAACGACAGTATATCAAATTTGAGGCCAGAATTTCAACAGGAATTTGCCAGACTCAATTTAATAATGGTCACCGAAGGCAGTGTGTCGAATTTGGAAATACAGCCTACCCTGATAGAAAAGATTAAGGAGGCTCAGCATGGACACCCAAGCATTGATGGCATAAAAAGGAAAGTGAGTTTGGGCAAGGCCTCAGAACTCAACATAGATGAGCAGGGAATATTGTGGTACGGAGAAAGAATTTGCGTACCAAATATCAAGGACCTCAAACAACAGATTCTGGCTGAAAGCCACACCGCTCCCTATTCAATCCATCCTGGAGGGACAAAAATGTGCAAAGACCTTCAGGAAAAAATTTGGTGGCACGGTATGAAGAGAGACATAGCCACAGTCATTGCATGTTGTGACTCTTGTCAACGCATCAAGGCCGAGCACCAGAAACCAGCCGGGCTGTTATAGCCAAACAAGATACCCGAGTGGAAGTGGGACGAGATTGGAATGGATTTCATTGTTGGACTACCATGGTCACGACACGGAAATGATGCCATATGGGTCATAACCGACAGATTAACTAAGGTGGCACATTTCATCCCGGTGAAGAAAACTCACACCACTCAGAGACTGGCTAGGCTTTATCTTGCCCGTATCGTCTGCCTGCATGGAGTCCCGAAGACTATCATATCTGACAGAGGCACACAGTTCGTCTCTAGATTTTGGGATCACCTACAACAGGCACTGGGAACCCAACTAGCATTCAGTACTGCATACCACCCCCAGACTGATGGGCAAACTGAACGTGTAAACCAAATTCTAGAAGACATGCTGAGAGCATGTGTCCTCACTTACGGAACCAGTTGGGAAGAAAGCTTTCCATATGCAGAGTTCGCATACAACAACAGTTATCAAGCCAGCTTGCAAATGGCACCCTTTAAAGCTCTGTATGGGAGAAGATGTCGTACCCCGCTAAACTGGTCAGAAACCGGAGACAGCCACATCTTCGGCCCAGATATGCTCAAGGAGGCTGAGGAGAAAGTTAAGATGATTAGAGATCGACTGAAGACAGCCCAAAGTTGGCAAAAGAGTTATTACGATCGAAAGCATCGGGAAATCAGTTTTGAACCCGGAGAGTTTGTATACCTGAGAGTTTCTCCCATGAGGGGTATGCAATGATTCAGGGTTAAGGGAAAGCTAGCACCAAGATTCATCGGACCATTCTGTATAGTGGCCCGAAGAGGCACGATAGCCTACCAGCTAGACTTACCCGAAGATTTATCCGATGTCCACAACGTGTTCCACATCTCGCAGTTGAGGAAGTACGTGAGCAACCCAGAGAAGCAAGTATCACATGAAAACATTGACGTGCAACCAGACCTCACCTATCGGGACCATCCAATAAAAATATTAGAGGAGTCTAAAAGGAGGACCCGACAGAAGACCATCAAGTTTTTCAGAGTTCAGTGGAGCAATCACACTAAGAATGAAGCGACTTGGGAAAGAGAGGATTTTCTTCGGACAGAGCATCCACACCTGTTTGAGGATCAGCTGAAATCTCGGGGACGAGATTTTCCCTAAGGGGGTAGGTGTTGTGACACTCCAATTTTTTTTTTGTTGTTTTTGTTTTCAGCAAGACCCTAGCTTGGTTTGAAGAAGGTCATTTAAACCCTTCTTAAAAACCTCTCTTCGGAGTTTTCCTTCTCAGAAGCATTTCTTGGATTTAGTTTCTTCTAAAAAGAAATCTTTTTGGTTTTGGGCTATTCTCTGGTTTTGATCTATTCTTGTTTTTACCTCTCCTCTTGTGGTTAAACCCTCCCAAAACCCCTCCTTCCACTTTGGGACAATCCAAAATTTCTGTCCCAACAAGTCCAACTCATTTTTTGGATTTTATTTCATTTATTTCTTTCCCCGAAACAATTCTGTCCTTTATTTTGAGCCAGGTGATTTGCAAAGCAAGTACCTTAATGCCTTTGAGCTTTGATCTCAAATCAACTCCTCTGGATAGTCCCTAGCACCCACAACCTAGAACCATCAAGATCCACTCTTATCCTTTTCAAAAATTTTAAGTTTCACCTTCTGCAAGTTTGGACCAGATTTGTCAAATTTGGTGAAATTCATATCTCCACTTTTCCAAAAATTCCACCAAAATTCAGGCAGCCCCCAGTTGCAATGAGAGGCCACTCCACCAAAAATCAGCTCAAGGAAAAATCCCCACATGCCAAAATCATTCTGTCGAACACCTGGCTTGCACTGTTACTTTGCATTTTCAGAAAAATTTAGAGTTTCAGTAAGTTCAGATTCGTCAGAGTCTGGTCACCTGTCAACAGTGTGCCCTGGCGCGTTGCGCACGGCCTCTCCTCCCTGGCCGGAGCGCCACACGCCCCCTTGGATGAATGCAGGCGTCGGTGGCGGCAAGCCTCGCCAACGTTGGCAGTTTCTGTGGTGGCTGCGCCACCCGTGGCAGCCAGCGAGGGCCCGAGCCCGGTCGCCGCGCCACCCGTCGTCGCCCATCATTCCATGGCCCTCCGCGTGGCTCATGCACGCCAGCGCACCCTCGTTGCACCGTCGCCATGGCCGGCAAGCACAGGGCACGCCCTCTGCCGCCGACGGGCCCGCGCCGCCCCGTTCCGTCGAACACCCCCCAAAGCTTCTAATCCTAGCGCGTTTAGTGCCTAAATGGAGCCTGTAGACCTCCACATTGAAGCTCAACCGCTAAACCACCCTGACCAAGCTCTGCGCCGCCGTAACCTTCACCGGAGAACTCCGTTCACAGCCGTCACCTCGGATGGCCTATAAAAAATGGCCTCGAGCTCGCCCTCGAGCACGCACCCTCACTGCACCTCCCCAACACTCCGCCAGGCCACTAGAAGGACCTTGAGGAGGTATCCTCCCCCAACTCTGGCCGCCCCGTTCCACCTCGGCCTCCACCTCGATTCACTCCGGTGAGGCCGTCCCCGGCGTCCTAACCTCGGCAGCAACCCTCTCGAGCACCGAAGAGTCTAACCCCCACTTCAATTTGCCCTTCGTAGCACTCTCCGGCGAGAGCCAACCCCTCCCGAACCGCCGTCCGCCGGAGCCAGGGCCGCCGTCGACACAATGCTCGCCGGCGACCACGACCACCACCCACCGACGCGGAATGATGCACTGAGCACGGATGTAGCACCCGATCCCCTTGCCTCGCCATGGATTGCCGCCGGCAACCACCGCAGCCCTCGGGCGCCGACGAGCTCCGTCTCCCCCTTTTAAATTTTTAAACCTGACGGGTGGGACCCGCCTGTCAGTCTCTCATTCTTATTAAACGAACCGTTTTCTGAAAGCGTACTTTGGCAAAATGCGCTTTCCAGTTTGAATCGTTTTCTGGACTTTTCTGCTTAGCCCCCTGGGAAGTTTCTGTTTCATTACAGAGAGGTCCTTGGACCAAAACACTTATAACTTTTAGACAGAAAAGGATTTTTGAATGATTCTTTTTCTGCACTCTTCAAAATTTTGTCTAGTTTTTTATCAGATTTATTTGAAAAATATTTGGTATATTTCTGTACACCTCACGGTATTTACGATAGCGCGTGTATTGTTGTATACCATAGATACCGAAGGAGGTGACGGAGCCGCGAACTTCATCAAGTTAGACTCTGACTATTCCGAACCAGGCAAGCATGTTTGAACTCTTGATATGATGAGTGTTTGTTGCAATGTTTGCATTTAGGAGTTTCATGGCATGTTTATGAACACTTCTTTGAATGTTATATTTCATGCAAAAAAATGGAAAGTGAGTTTCGGAAATCCATATGTTGTTGGATACATATTTGCATGGCCATGTGATGGCATGAGGATGGGTAAGATGGCAGTGTTGTGGCATGCCAGTCTTATGCCAGTCTATTTGACTTCAGTGTCATCGTGAATCAAGTCACATTCCCATTCATTTCCTTTCATGTACTGCCACATGTTTTCCGCAAGGAATATGGCTTAGTAAGTTGCAAACCGTTTTCTGGTACACACCAAATAGAGAGGCCGGGATGAGGGTTTCATGGCCCTGGATTAAAGCCCATCATCCGGTCAGGGGGCATGGGTGTTTCCGGTTGGGACCAAGAGGGGGGGCACCCCTTAGAGCGGGCGTATAGAAATTTGATCCCATGCTATTCGAGGTTGTGACCTCCCCGTCTCAAAGTTTTTCTTGTATGATGTCTAGGGTGATTCCTGGCGTCGTGAGGTGGAATGGGTGTGTACTGGTTAAATGGGTTTCTACCGAAATACCGTAAACGGAACTAGTCCTTCGTGACTACGGAAATCCGTTGGCTGTGGACAGTTCGTACAAACTCTGCAGAGTCACAAATCCTTTAAATCATCTTGTACATGTCCAAGTACTGTGTTCATCTTATCTTGTCAAATGTCAGTCCCAGTGACAAAACTCCGGTGGACTACAGGAGTGTTAAGTCCGGTTAAAAGTTTATTCTTGTGGATGGAATAATCTGATAACTACGTTTGATATAAGCCCTTTCTGTGATGTCGCTCAGACGCCCGACTGTGGCACACTTGATATTTACATTTGATATAAGCCCTTTCTGTGACGTCGCTCAGACGTCTGACTGTGGTACGTTTGTTATTTATTTTTGATATAAGCCCTTTCTGTGACGTCGCTCAGACGTTCGACTGTGGCACGCTTGTTATTTATTTTCAATATAAGCCCTTTCTGTGATGTCGCTCAGACGTCCGACTGTGGCATGCTTGTTATGTATTTTCAATATAAGCCCTTTCTGTGATGTCGCGCAGACGTCCGACTGTGGTACGCTTGTTATGTATTTTCAAATAAAAGCCCTTTCTGCGATGTCGCCCAGACGTCCGACTATGGCACGCTTGTCATTTACTTTTCAGTATAAGCCCTTTATGTGGTGTCGCTTAGTCGCCCGACTGCGGCATGATTTTTATTTTGTTTACCTTTCGAGGCGTTGTTCCAGACACCCGATCGGTTTCAGTTATTTGTTTTACTTATCATGTCGTGCAAATTCTTTTTTTTGGAATGAGCGTTATTATTATTTTTGCTCATGACACATTCATGCATGCATTTGTTATATCATTGGTCCGAACTATCTTGCGAGTACTTTCAAAGTACTCACCCGGCTTGTTGATTTGGCCAGATGTTAATGAAGGCGATCTCATGGATGAAGAGTTCGATAGCGAGTCCGACGCCTAGAGAGTCCCAGTCAGTCCCGTGCGATTCTGCATTTGGTCACTGTATTATATCCGCTTCCGCCACCCTAGAAATAAATTCATCGAGCCTCACCTCGACACTCGATGAGCTGCCAGTTTAGAAGTCAAGTTATCCACCACCACTTTTATCTCGAGCTAGTAGCATGTCACCACACCTCTGTGTCATAACCGCCCTTATGTATAATATTGGCGTGTTTGTAATAAATTGTTGAGCATCCTCAGCTCAACCCTGTAATATATTTGATGCTACTGGTCTTCTGTATTCAAGTATTTGTCTACCAGTAAGGATAACTCTTCCTATACTGGAATCAAGAGATCGATTTCTCAATAAGTATTTTATTGAAAAACCGGTCATGACAGCAGATATGGTTATATCTACTTAATGAAGCATAAGTCTGAAACATTTGAAAAGTTCAAAGAATTTCAGAGTGAAGTGGAAAATCATTGTAATAAGAAAATAAAGTTTCTACGATCTGATCATGGAGGAGAATATTTGAGTTACGAGTTTGGTCTTCATTTTAAACAATGTGGAATAGTTGCACAACTTACGCCACCTGGAACACCACAGTGTAATGGTGTGTCCAAACGGCATAACCATACTTTATTGGATATGGTGCGATCTATGATGTCTCTTACTGATTTATTGCTATCATTTTGGGTTTATGCTTTAGAAATGGCTGCATTCACTTTAAATAGGGCACCATCAAAATCCGTTGAGACGACGCCTTATGAACTGTGGTTTGGCAAGAAACCAAAGTTGTCGTTTCTTAAAGTTTGGGGCTGCGATGCTTATGTGAAAAAGCTTCAACCAAATAAGCTCGAACCCAAATCAGAGAAGTGCGTCTTCATAGGATACCCAAAGGAAACTATTGGGTACACCTTCTAGCACAGATCCGAAGGCAAAATCTTTGTTGCTAAGAATGGATCCTTTCTAGAGAAGGAGTTTCTCTTGAAAGAAGTGAGTGGGAGGAAAATAAAACTTGATGAGGTAATTGTACCTTCTCCCTTATTGGAAAGTAGTTCATCACACAAATCAGTTCCAGTGATTCCCACGCCAATTAGTGAGGAAGCTAATGATGATTCAGCCTGTGCAAAACCGAACCGAAAACCAAAAACCAAACCAAAAAAACCAAACTGAAACCAAATGTCGGTTTTTTTCAGGTTTTGGTTTCAGTTTTAGTTTCCAATTTTAAAAACCATATAGCCTTCAATTTTTTTGGTTAGAAACCGATAGGTTTTCGGTTAAACCGAAATAACCGAAAGATCTTCACTGTATGAAGCTATTAGCTGAACTAGGAGCCACCCCTCCTTTTATAGACTTCTACCCATCGTGCTGCTGCACCGTCCGTGAGGTGGTACTAAAAGTTGCGGCTTTGGCCGACGACCTGGGCACCTGGCGCACATTGGGCTTGCTTGGGCCTCAAATTATATAGCCCATTTTGTCTAGCAATCACTTTCTCCAAGTTCAGTTCAGGCAGCCTATCACGAACCTAAAAAAAAGGAGCATGGAGGCTAGTGTTGTGCCTGTGGTGTTTCGTGGCATATTTTTCTACGTAAAAAGCCTGAAGGCTAGCGCAAGCGCTGCTCTTTCCCTGGTTTGTCCTTAAATTTTCCTAGTACGTACATATCTCTCTGTCAACGCCTCATCGGTCATTATATGCTTTAATCTAGTGCACTTCGTACATACATATATGCCACCAAATCAGTTCTACCATCTAATGATTTAATCTGCGTACATAGTTCTCAAAAGAACAAAGTAATCTACATACACAGATTGAACCATGTGAAAAAAAATTACGCGTTGTTCAAAAATTCGCGTCAACTTTGGTTATTTTGGTTATTACCGAAACTGAACCGAAATTAAATGGTTATTACCGAAACCGAACCGTATCTATGTATAAAACCGTATAAACCGAAGTATGAAAACCTTATAAACCACAAACTATATAAACCGAACCGAATAAAACCGAAAAAACTGGATGCACAGACTGAATGATGATGATCATGAAACTTCAGATCAAGTCACTACCAAACCTCATAGGTCTTCTAGAGTACGATCCGCACCAGAGTGGTATGGTAATCCTATCCTATAAGTCATGTTACTAGACCATGGTGAACCTACGAACTATGAGGAAGCGATGATGAGCCCAGATTCCATGAGATGGCTTGAGGCCATGAAATCTGAGATGGGATCCATGTATGAGAACAAAGTGTGGACTTTGGTGGATTTTCCCGATGATCGGCATGTTGGGAAACGCGGTAATTTCAAAACATTTCCTACAATCACGCAAGATCTATCTAGGTGATGCATAGCAATTAGAGGGGAGAGTGTGTCCATGTACCCTTGTAGACCGAAAGTGGAAGCCTTTCAATAACGCAGTTGATGTAGTCGAACTTCTTCACGATCCAACCGATCCAAGTACCTAACGTACGGCACCTCCATGTTCAACACACGTTTATCTCGATGACGTCCCTCGTGCTCTTGGACATTTGAGGACGAGGGTGAGTTCCGTCAGCATGACGGCGTGGTGATGGTGATGATGACGTTACTGGCGCAGGGCTTTGCCTAAGCACTATGATGGTATGATCGAGGTGTGTAACTATGGAGGGGGCACTGCACACAGTTAAGAGAAACTTGTGTCTTCTAGGGTGCCCCCCTGCCCTCGTATATAAAGGAGGGATAGGAGAGGCAGCCGGCCCTAGGGGTGTGCGCCAAGGTGTGGAGTCCTACTAGGACTCCCTAGTCCTAGTAGGATTCCACCTCCCACACGAAGTAGGAAAGGTGGAAGGGAGAAGGAGAAGGAAAGGGGGGCTGACCCCCTTCTCCTAGTCCTAATCGGCCTCCTGCCCAAGGAGGGGCGCACCAGCCCCTTGTTGGCTGGTGTGCTTCCCTCTTATGGCCCATAAGGCCCATAACTTCTCCCGGGGGGTTCCGGTAACCTCCGGGTACTCCGGAAAATACCCGAATCACTCGGAACCTTTCCGATGTCCGAATATAGCCTTCCAATATATGACTCTTTACCTCCCGACCATTTTGAGACTTCTCGTCATTTCCGTGATCTCATCCGGGACTCCGAACAAACTTCAGTCCTCAAATCACATAACTCATAATACAAATCATCATCGAACGTTAAGTGTGCGGACCCTACGGGTTTGAGAACTATGTAGACATGACCGAGACACATATCCGGTCAATAACCAATAGCCGAACATGGATGCTCATATTGGCTCCTACATATTCTACGAAGATCTTTATCGGTCAAACCGCATAACAACATACGTTGTTCCCGAGATGTTACTTGCCCGAGATTCGATCATCGGTATCATCATACCTAGTTCAATCTCGTTACTAGCAAGTCTCTTTACTCGTTCCGTAATACGTCATCCCACAACTAACTCATTAGTTACAATGCTTGCAAAGCTTATATTACCGAGAGGGCCCAGAGATACCTCTCCAAAATATGGAGTGACAAATCCTAATCTCGATCTATGACAACCCAACAAACACCTTCGGAGACACCTGTAGAGCACCTTTATAATCACCCTTTTATGTTGTGACGTTTGGTAGAACACAAAGTGTTCCTCCGGTATTCGGGAGTTGCATAATCTCATAGTCTAAGGAACATGTATAAGTCATGAAGAAAGCAATAGCAATGAAACTGTAACGATCATAATGCTAAGCTAACAGATGGGTCTTGTACATCACATCATTCTCCTAATGATGTGATCCCGTTCATCAAATGACAACACATGTCTATGGTCAGGAAACATAACCATCTTTGATTAACGAGCTAGTCAAGTAGAGGTATACTAGGGACACTATGTTTTGTCTATGTATTCACACATGTACTAAGTTTCTGGTTAATACAATTCTAGCATGAATAATAAACATTTATCATGATATAAGGAAATAAATAATAACTTAATTATTGCCTATAGAGTACTAAGGTGTGATCATGTTTTGCTTATTAGAGAAGTTTAGTCACTCAGTCTGCCACATTCAGAGCCGTATGTATTTTGCAAATATTCAGAGCTACTCTAGCTAATTGCTCCCACTTTCAATATGTATCCAGATTGAGACATAGAGTCATCTGGATCAGTGTAAAAGCTTGTATCGACATAACTATTTATGACGAACTCTTCAACATCCCCATCACCGAGAAACATTTCCTTAGTCCTCACTAAGGATAATTTTGACCGCTGTCCAGTGATCTACTCTTAGATCACTATTGTACCCCCTTGCCAAACGCATGGCAAGGTACACAATAGGTCTGGTACATAGCACATCATACTTTATAGAACCTATGGTTGTGGCATAGGAAATGACTTTCATTCTCTTTCTATCTTCTGCCGTGCTCGGGCTTTGAGTCTTACTCAACTTTACACCTTGTAATACAGACAAGAACTCCTTCTTTGACTGATCCATTTTGAACTCTTTCAAAAACTTGTCAAGGTATTTACTCATTGAAAAATCTTATCAAGCGTCTTGATCTATCTCTATAGATCTTGATGCCCAATATGTAAGCAGCTTCACCAAGGTATTTCATTGAAAAATTCTTATTCAAGTATCCCTTTATGCTATCTAGAAATTCTATATAATTTCCAATCAACAATATGTCATCCACATATAATATTAGAAATGCTACAAAGCACCCACTCACTTTCTTGTAAATACAGGCTTCACGAAAAACCATATGCTTTGATCACACTATCAAGGCGTTTATTCCAACTCCAAGAGGCTTGCACCAGTCCATAGATGGATCGCTGGAGCTTGCACACTTTGTTATCACCCTTTGGATCGATAAAACCTTCTGGTTGCATCATATACAACTCTTCTTCCAGAAATCCATTCAAGAATGCAGTTTTGACATCCATCTGCCAAATTTCATAATCATAAAATGTGGTAATTGCTAACATGATTCGGACAGACTTAAGCATCGCTACGGGTGAGAAAGTCTCATCATAGTCAATTCCTTGAACTTGTCGAAAACCTTTCGCAACAAGTCGAGCTTTGTAGACAGTAACATTACCGTCTGCATTGGTCTTCTTCTTGAAGATCCATTTATTTTCTATGGCTTGTCGATCATCGGGCAAGTCCACAAATTCCACACTTTGTTCTCATACATGGATCACATCTCAGATTTCATGGCCTCAAGCCATTTCGCAGAATCTGGGCTCATCATCTCTTCCTCATAGGTCATAGGTTCATCATGGTCTAGTAACATGACTGCCAGAATAGGATTACCATACCACTCTGGAGCGGATCATACTCTGGTTAACCCACGAGGTTTGGTAGTACCTTGATCTGAAGTTTCAAGATCATTATCATTAGCTTCCTTACTAATTGATGAACTACTTTCCAATTCAAGAGAAGGTACAGTTACCTCATCAAGTTCTACTTTCCGCCCACTCACTTCTTTCGAGAGAAAACTCCTTCTCTAGAAAGGATCCATTCTTAGCAACGAATATCTTGTCTGAACTGACCACAGTGATAGAAGGTGTACCCAACAATTTCTTTTGTGTATCCTATGAAGATACATTTCTCCGATTTGGGTTTGAACTTATCAAGTTGAAGCTTTTTCACATAAGCATCGCAACCCCAAACTTTAAGAAAGACAACTTTGGTTTCTTGCCAAACCACAATTCATAAGGTGACGTCTCAACGGATTTTGATGGTGCCCTGTTTAACGTGAATGCAGCTGTCTTTAATGCATAACCCCAAAATGATAGTGGTAAATCGGTAAGAGACAGCATAGATTGCACCATATCCAATAAAGTGCGGTTACGACGTTCGGACACACCATTACACTGTGGTGTTCTAGGTGGTGTGAGCTGTGAAACTATTCCACATTGTTTTAAATGAAAGTTGTAACTCAAATATTCTCCTCCATGATCAGATTGTAGAAACTTTATTTTCTTGTTACGATGAATTTCCACTTCACTCTGAAATTCTTTGAACTTTTCAAATGTTTCAGACTTATGCTTCATTAAGTAGATATAACCATATCTGCTCAAATCATCTGTGAAGGTAAGAAAATAACGAAACCCGCCATGAGACTCAACACTCATTGGACCGCATACATCGGTATGTATTATTTCCAATAAGTCAGTAACTCGTTCCATTGTTCTGGAGAACAGAGTTTTAGTCATCTTGCCCATGCGGCATGGTTCACAAGCAAAAAGTGATTCATAATCAAGTGATTCCAAAAGTCCATCAACATGGAGTTTCTTCATCCGCTTTACACCAATATGACCTAAACGGCAGTGCCACAAGTATGTTGCACTATCATTATCAACTTTGCATCTTTTGCCATCAATTTTATGAATATGTGTATCACTACGATCAAGATTCAATAGACCATCTACATTGGGTGTATGACCATGGAAGGTTTTATTCATGTAAACAGAATAACCATTATTCTTTGTCGTAAATGAATAACTGTATTGCAATAAACATGATCTAATCATATTCATGCTCAAGGCAAACACCAAATAACATTTATTTAGGTTCAACACTAATCCCGAAAGCATAGGGTGTGTACGATAATGATCATATCAATCTTGGAACCACTTCCAACACACATCGTCACTTCATCCTCAATTAGTCTCTATTTATTCTGCAACTCCTGTTTCGAGTTATAATCTTAGCAACCGAACAAGTATCAAATACACAGGGATTACTACGAGCACTAGTAAGGTACACATAAATAATATGTATATCAAATATACATTTGTTCACTTTGCCATCCTTCTTATCCGCCAAATATTTGGGGCAGTTCCGCTTCTAGTGATCATTTCCTTTGTAGTAGAAGCACTCAGTTTCAGGCTTAGGTCCAGCTTTGGGCTTCTTCATGAGAGTGACAACTTGCTTGTCATTCTTCTTGAAGTTCCCTTTCTTTCCCTTTGCCCTTTTCTTGAAACTAGTGGTCTTGTTTAATCATCAACACTTGATGCTCTTTCTTGATTTCTACCTTCATTGATTTCAGCATCACGAAGAGCTCGGGAATCGTTTTCGTCATCCCTTGCATGCTATAGTTCATCACGAAGTTCCAGTAACTTGGTGATGGTGACTAGAGAATTCTGTCAATCACTATCTTATCTAGAAGATTAACTCCCACTTGATTCAAGTGATTGTAGTACCGAGACATTCTGAGCACATGCTCACTAGCTGAGCAATTCTCCTCCATCTTTTAGGCGAACTACTTGTCAGAGGTCTCATACCTCTTGACACGGGCATGAATTGGAAATACCAATTTCAACTTCTTGGAACATCTCATATGTTCCCTGGCATTCAAAATGTTTGTGAAGTCCCGGTTCTAAGCCGTAAAGCATGGTGCACTAAACTATCATAGTCATCATATTGAGCTAGCCAAACGTTCATAACGTCTGCATCCGCTCCTGCAATAGGTCCGTCACCTAGTGGTGCATCAAGGACATAATTCTTGTGTGCAGCAATGAGGATAAACCTCATATCACGGACCTAGTCCGCATCAATGCTACTATCATCTGTCAACTTAATTTTCTCTAGGAACACATATAGAAACATAGCGAATTTATAACGCGAGCTATTGATCTACAACATGATTTGCAAAATACTATCAGGACTAAGCTCATGATGAATTAAAGTTCAATTAATCATATTACTTAAGAACTCCCACTTAGATAGACATCCCTCTAGTCATCTAAATGATCACGTGATCCAAATCAACTAAACCATGTCTGATCATTACGTGAGATCGAGTAGTTTTCAATGGTGAACATCTCTATGTTGATCATATCTACTATATAATTCACGCTCAACCTTTTGGTCTCCAGTGTTCCGAGGCCATATCTGCATATGCTAGGCTCGTCAAGTTTAACCCGAGTATTCTGCATGTGCAAAACTGGCTTGCACCCATTGTATGTGAACGTAGAGCTTATCCACCCGATCATCACGTGGTGTCTCGGCAGGACGAACTGTCGCAACGGTGCATACTCAGGAAGAACACTTATACCTTGAAATTTAGTAAGGGATCATCTTATAATGCTACCGCCGTACTAAGCAAAATAAGATGCATAAAAGATAAACATCACACGCAATCAAAATATGTGACATGATATGGCCATCATCATCTGGTGCTCATGATCTCCATCACCGAAGCATCGTCATGATCTCCATCGTCACCGGCGCGACACCATGATCTCCATTGTAGCATCGTTGTTGTCTCGCCAGCTATGCTTCTACGACTATCGCTACCGCTTAGTGATAAAGTAAAACAATTACATAGTGATTGCATTGCATACAATAAAGTGACAACCATATGGCTCCTGCCAGTTGCCAATAAATTTGTTACAAAACATGATCATCTCATACAACAATTTATATCACATCATGTCTTGACCATATCACATCACAACAAGCCCTGCAAAAACAAGTTAGACGTCATCTACTTTGTTGTTGCAAGTTTTACGTGGCTGCTACAGGCTTCTAGCAAGAACTATTCTTACCTACGCAGCAAAACCACAATGATTTTTTGTCAAGTGTGTTGTTTAACCTTCAACAAGGACCGACCGTAGTCAATCTCGATTCAACTAAAGTTGGAGAAACAGACACCCGCCAGCCACCTATGTGCAAAAGCACGTTGGTAGAACCAGTCTCATGAACGCGGTCATGTAATGTCGGTCCGGGCCGCTTCATCCAACAATACCGCCGAATCAAAGTAAGACGTTGGTGGTAAGCAGTATGACTATTATCACCCACAACTCTTTGTGTTCTACTTGTGCAAATAACATCTATGCATAGACCTGGCTCGGATGCCACTGTTGGGGAATGTGGTAATTTCAAAAAAAATCCTACGATCACGCAAGATCTATCTAGGTGATGCATAGCAACGAGAGGGAGAGTGTGTCCACGTACCCTCATAGACCGAAAGCGGAAGCATTTCAATAACGCGGTTGATGTAGTCGAACTCCTTCGCGATCCAACCGATCCAAGTACCGAATGTACGTCACCTCCGCGTTCATCACACATTCAGCTCGATGACGTCCCTCGTGCTCTTGATCCAGTTGAGGACGAGGGTGAGTTCCGTCAGCACGATGGCATGGTGATGGTGATGATGATGTTGCCGATGCAGGGCTTCGCCTAAGCACTACGATGGTGTGATTGAGGTGTGTAACTATGGAGGGGGGCATCGCACACGGTTAAGAGAAACTTGTGTCTTCTAGGGTGCCTCCTGCCCCCGTTGTAGGATCGGAAGTATGACTAGAGGGGGTGATTAGACTACTTGACCAATTAAAAACTTATCATTTTCCCAATTTTAGTCTTTGGCAGATTTTAGCTATCTTAGCACAAGTCAAGCAATCTTCACAAAATTCAAGCAAGCATGCAAAGAGTATATGAGCAGCGGAAAGTAAAGCATGCAACTTGCAAGAATGTAAAGGGGAAGGATTTGGAGAATTCAAACGCAATTGGAGACACAGATGTTTTTGTCATGGTTCTAATAGGTGGTGCTATTGTACATCCACGTTGATGGATACTTCAACCCACAAAGGGTAACGGTTGCGCGAGTCCATGGAGGGCTCCACCCAAGAAGGGTCCACGAAGAAGCAACCTTGTATATCCCACCATGGCCGTCGCCCACGAAGGACTTGCCTCACTAGCGGTAGATCTTCACGAAGTAGGTGATCTCCTTGCCCTTACAAACTCCTTGGTTCAACTCCACAATCTTGTCGGAGGCTCCCAAGTGACACCTAGCCAATCTAGGAGATACCACTCTCCAAGAAGTAACAAACGGTGTGTTGATGATGAACTCCTTGCTCTTGTGCTTCAAATGATAGTCTCCCTAACACTCAACTCTCTCTCACAGGATTTGGATTTGGTGGAAAGAAGATTTGAGTGGAAAGCAACTTGGGAAAGGCTAGAGATCAAGATTCATATGGTAGGAATGGAATATCTTGGCCTCAACACATGAGTAGGTGGTTCTCTCTTAGAAATCTTAAGTTGGAAGTGTAGGTTTGTTCTGATGGCTCTCTCCATGAATGAAGAGGAGGTGGAGGGGTCTATATAGCCTCCACACAAAATCTAACCGTTACACACAATTTACAAATCTCGGTGGGACCGAATCAACAAACTCGGTCAGACCGATTTAGTAAACCTAGTGACCGTTAGGATTTTTGATGGGACCGACATGCAACTCGGTAGGACCGATATGGTTAGGGTTAGGGCATAACGTAATCTTGGTGACACCGATTACACAAACTCGGTGAGACCGATTTTGGTAATAAGCTAACTAGAGAGTTGGTCAGGTAAACTCGATGGGACCGGTTCGCTCATTTCAGTGGGACCAAAATGTTACGAAAAGGAAACAGAGAGTTTACATTGCAATCTCAGTGGGACCGATCGCTCATCTTGGTGGTACCAAAACGTTACGAAGGGAAACAGAGAGATTACAATCCCATCTCGGTGAGACCGAGATCCCTATCGGTGAGACCGATTTGCCTAGGGTTTGTGGCAGTGGCTATGACATCTGAACTCGGTGGCGCCAGGTAGAAAGAATCGGTGGGGCCGAGTTTGACTTTTGGTTTGGGTCATGTGTGGATATGAGAAAGCAGTTGATGGTTTTTGGAGCGTATCACTAAGCACTGTGGAGCAAGAAACTCATTAAACAACACCTCATCCCTCCTTGATAGTATTGGCTTTTCCTATAGACTCAATATGATATTGGATCACTAAAGTATAAAATGTAGAGTCTTGAGCTTTTGAGCTTGAGCCAATCCTTTTATCCTTAGTATTTTGAGGGATCCACCTTCCTTATCCATGTCATGCCATTCATTGAGATTTTCCTGAAATGTTCATCTTGGAATGATGTTAGCTCAATGAGCTATATGTTGTTAGGAATTACCAAAACCACCTAGGGATAGTTGCACTTTCAATCTCCCCCTTTTGGTAATTGATGACAACATATAGATCAAAGCTTTGACAAATAATAATAAGAGTGAAAAACATTGTTGCTTTGAGAAGTATGTGATAAGCAAGAGCTCCCCCTTAATTTGTGCATAGTTTAAGATTTTCTTTGGACTGCGAATGCATAAAGAGTTAGGCTCGTGGGTTACTCTTCCATGTCACATACATATTGGTGGAGCGCTCAAAATAATAAAGATTGAATACATGCACTCGTCACCAAGCAAAGTGAATGATCAAATAGAGATAGATGGGATAATGTCATCCAACAAGCATAAATGTAGCATATGATCAAACACATGATCATCCAGGTATCACACAGACATAAAGTATCTCAAACAAGCAAATAAAGTTTAACCACCAAAGCAAGAGAGAACAAAAGCAAACTCTCTCTCTCTCGAAGCCTATGATCTATACATTTTTCTCCGCCTTTGGCAACAAGTTACCAAAAAGTTCCTAGAATATGCATAGTACTATGTCGTCTCTCAGGCTTGGTCTTGATGTGGTGGTGTAGATATGACTCCAAGGATTAAAGCTTCAGTTGATGTGGATGGAGCTGGAGGTGTAGGTCCTGGAGCTGGTTGCACTGGAGCTATAGGAGTTGTAGCTGGTGTAGATGAAGTGGCTCTGGTGTCTGTCACTGGCACTGCAGCTGATCTCTGAGCTCTAGGCACTCTCGCAAATGCATTAGTGGTTGTCTTGCCCTTCCTCTCCTGCATATCATCCTGAAGCTGCTCAACAACAGACTGGATCTAAGTTACCTTCACATCCAAGTCATAGAACTTCTGCTCCATGATCCTCTCCAGGCTCTCCTGGTTTTGAGTCATGGTTGCCAGCCCTTTCTCAATCCTCAGAGTGGATGCAATCAAGTAGCCTAGTTGATCTTGTTTGCTCTTCAAAAAGTACCGAGATGCCTTTTCCATTGTTGGCATCTTGGTAGCCTTATCTGTCCTTGCCTTCTCCTTCTTTGCTTGAGCATGAACAGAAGATGGTTCATCTTCATCCATAACCACTTGGTTGTCCTCAAAATCTGGAAAGATAGGCATGTGATCCTTGTCTAATAGGTATGTGCCTGTGCCCATCTTGGAGTTAATCAGCTCCTGGATTTGTGGGGCATACCCACAGCTTCTCTTCTGGTCAGCTGATGTCCTCTTGATAGTCTCAACTATGAGGCTCATGACCTTGAACTTTTGAGGCACATCAAATATGTGTAGCAGATTGATAGCATGGCCTTTGATCATGTTGTGATCTCCTGACTTGGGCAAGCGTGTGTGCCTAAGGATTCAGTTGATGGTTGGCAGTCCTGACAGAAGGAAATGTACAGATCCAAACTTGTGTGTTTCAAGAGCTTTATTTGGGATCTCCTTGTACATGTGTGCCATAGAATTGTGATCCTTCTTCTTCTTGGCATAGACATCCAAGTCATCTTCTTTCTCCTTTGGTGCATTGATCAGATTTGCCCATTCTTCAATTGTAGACTGGTACCTTGTACCTTCAGACATCCATACTATCCTGCCATCTGGATAGAAGTGTGTTGTGGAGTAGAATTGCATTATGAGCTCATCATTCCACTTTGTGAACTTCTGTCCAACAAAGTCTGCAACTCCACAAGCACTGAAACTGTCATACACACCAGGATAGTGTTCCTCATTCTCCTTGATGTATTTCTAGTCCACCCACCTCATGTCACAAACTATAGGCTTCTTGTCCAGCAGCATAGTCTCATAGAAATCCTGTTGTTCCTTAGTATGGAACCTGTAGTCAACAGCAGTCCTTCTCCTGATAGCATAAGGATCAGACAACCTCCACTATCTAAGTCCTGCATCCTTCCTCAGGTTCATGTTCTCAGCCACAGGATGAGCATCACTGTGGTCTGGAATCTTTGGCTTCAACTTCCTCAAGATATGCTCTGCATCTTCTTCTTCTTCAGCAACAGCTTCAGGCACTCGGGCCTTGTTCTTTTCAGTAGCAGATATGTTCCTGGTATTCCTCTTAGGTGCAGTCTTGGGCTTGGAGGCAGCTTTGGGTGCTTCTTTAGGCTTTGATGATGCAGCCCCTGACCTAATGGCATCACCCATAAGCTTTTGAGCCTTGGGTGCTGGTGCAGCAGCCTCTTCTTCCTCTTCCTCTTCCATCATGGAAGGCTGTCCAACAACTCTGGCCATGGTCTTATTGACCCTTTCCTTCCTCTTCTTCCCTTCTGTAGCAGCCTCTTTGGGATCAGATTTCTCAGGTACTTGAGTAGAGGCTCTGGCTTTAGACATGGGAGTTCTCTTTGCAGGCACTTTGGTCTTCATACCAGGCTTAGTAGTTGTAGTTGTGCCATATTCCTTTTTGAGCATTTTCTTCTTGGAAGTGGCCTCATCCTCAACTGGCACATAGTCTTCATCCTCAGATTCTGAGGTTTTCTTCTTTCTGGCCCTGGTGGCAGCTTTGGGCAAGTTGCTTGGGGTGCTCCTGCTGCCATCATCTAAGGTGCTAGAGGGACTAGTGCCCTCACTCATGTGAATCTTCTCCTCTGACTGGTTCTGGCTGTCACTTTGATCAGACATATTGAAAATACTGACTGCAGACCCTGTGAATAGATATAGATGAGATAGAGTGGATGAGCATCACAAAATACAGAGGTTTTTGCAAAAGAATGATTCAAAAACTTAGTTTTAGTTTTCCACAGAAAGCATTTCGGATCAACTGATTTGCAAACTCTGTGATACCGAAGCGGCTTTTGGAACCTAAACTAGTGAACTCGGTCAGACCGAGTCACCGTTTGGTGGCACCGAGACTGCTAGGGTTTCACAAAGTCCTGAACTCGGTCAGACCGAGAATCACTTGTGCAATGGCCTTAGCCGAATCGGTGGAATCGATTTCTACAACTCGGTGGGTCCGAGATGGTTTCGGCGGAAACCTAACCCTAAATTTCCAATTCACTTCTAATCTATGGATTGTTTTGGCTGGATAGAATCATTTCAATGGTGGCAAGAATCATGATGAACACAATGTGCTAGGAATCGGACGGGGATAGCACTGTGATTGAATCCATACCCTAGCTTGGCGATGAACTCGCTATGGCGGCAACGGCGGGGATGAATTCTGTTGACGGCGGTATAGACTAGCAACTGGAGGAGGCTGGCGATGAGGAGGACGATCCGAAGACCCTGGAGGCAGAGCGAGCTATGCGCGGGCGAAGGGGTTTGGAGAAAGTTTCCAAATTTTTTGCCCGTGAGTATATATAGCCTGACCCTGTCGGTGTGACCGAGTGGAACAACTCGGTGGCACCGAGATGCATAACTGTTGACAGTTACAGCAACTCGGTGTGACCGAAATGTTCAGATCAGTTGCACTGAGATTAAAAACCTAGATCGACTTAGTGATCTCGGTATGACCAAAATGGAAGAATCGGTCAGACCAAAACACACAAAGAAGTTTTGGAAGTTTAAGTCTATGACGAATCGGGGACTGCGAGTGCTCCTCACATAGAGTGGTTTGAATCTGACTTGATCAAATTTTGTGATGTAGCATGAATAGAGTTTGAGACAAGAAAAGCATAGATAGCTAGAGATGGTTCTTAGGCATTCTTGTTCATCCACTTGGCAAAAGAAAAAGAAACCAATCAATCAAAGCAACAAGTGGATGTCCTCAAATGAGTTAAATATGCAACCAACATGCTCACACAATAAAATGGCAAATGAAATATGTGGCAAAGCATGCCCAACAAATTCTAGCATCTATCAAACAATTGGCGATGACTAGGTCATCTATATATGAGTATATTGACTTAGGAGTCAAATGAGAACATTTGATCATAGGTCATACCCATCGTTTAGGCTCAAGTGGGGTTACCACTTTTACATAATGCATTGATGTGTTCACACCATTAGAGTTGCTTTGACTCAATTCTTAGAGTTAATCTCCCCCTAGATGTAAGATTCCCCCTTAGAGCGATGAACTAACCTTGGGTTTTGTCGATGATGACTTCATGTAGGTGTTGAAGATGTGGATGCTCAATGTTGATGAAGATCATTTGGAGCAATCCTTTGGAGTGACTTGCACTTTCAATACCTACATGGGTTAGTCCCACAAGGAACAAACATGGATATCCATAGACATAGAGTGATGCACACACAAGATGATGTCCATGAACGCATTAGGTTACCTTGTCCCTTGTCTTACCAACAAGAGGGTTTGTGACTCCTTGAACTAGTGCAAGATGTGGAAGTTGATTGCACTTGTTCTTGCCAAAAATGATATGAGTGAAGTATGTTGGCGGAGTCACCCTCAAGAACTCTCTAGTTCTTCTTCTTTGGGATCCACATCATCTTGATGGGAATCCTTGGAGTTGTAGTCATACTTTATGAAGTAGAACTTGACGTTGTCTTGGGAACCCACTTGACCAAGGCCTTAGGAGCTTCTTCAAATGCATCAATCTCCTCTCGAAGCTTGTCCTTGCCTTTTTGCTTGTAGTATTGTGGTGGAAGATCATCTTGAGCTTGTGTCCCCTTGAAGGAAGTAGGATCATACTTCTCTTGTTGAGGAACAAACTTCGTCTTGGGATATTGATCTTCTTCCCACTCAACTCCATTGGCATTGAACTTTCGTTCAAAACCAACACCTTGATTCTTCCGGTGCCTTCCTTGCTTGCGTACAATTTCCTCAAATTGCTTACTCCCGGCAAGGCTCTTGTAAACACCTTTCTCTATAATTCTCTTCAATAAGCTATTTTCTTGCTCAAGTGTAACTTGGCTAAGAGAATCATTAGTGTAATCAAGAGAACTACTAGAAGCAACAATATTGGATTTAGCATGATTATTGTTACTACTAGAGGAAGAATCTTTCTTGTTCTTGTTAATGGACTTGACTTGAGGCATGTAAGTTGATAAGAGCAAACGCTTGGCAATGTAAGAAGAACTTTTCTTACGGAGATCATCATTGATTGCCTTTAAGAACTCATGCTCTTGCTCAAGGTTGAGCTTTTCAAAGCGTAACTTCTCATGAGTCCTTAAAAGTTCTTGATGATCTTCTAAGATAGTTTCATGAGCTAACTTAAGAGTGCTTAGTTCTTTAGTTAGAAGCTCAATCTTCTCCTTATCATTGTCATTCGTTTTATCTTGATTAACATGATTAATTGACGTTTCATCATAGTATTCATCACTAGAGTTGTCAACAAGTAAATCATCATCACCTAACAAGTCATCTTCATCGCTATTGAAATCAACATACTCGGGATGTGTTACCTTAGGGCCTTTAGCCATGAAGCATGTTCCAAGTCCTTCATTTGGTGAATCAAATATGTCGTAGGAGTTGTGTCATGGTGCGTGCACGACAGATGCCAAGGGATGGCTAAAGAGAGGAGGAGGCTCGAGGGCGCTTGTGGGCTTCGGAGGCGAGGTTGATATGCGCGGGCGCGGGACACTGGACATACCCAGGTTCAGGGCTCTCCGGAGAGATAACACCACTAGTCCTGCTGAGTTTAGTTGGATGGTCGATAGTACAATGTCGCTCCTGGAGCTGTATGGAGGAGGAAGGAGGCTGGCCAAGGCTCGGGCTGCTCCTTCTCTCTGGTGTTGCTATGTAGTGGCTAGTCCTATCTTGCTTGCTTGCTTTATCTCGTATGGCTTTGCACGCCGGGGATCACACATCTCATGCCCCGTAGGCGTGGACTCCTCGGGGGGTTTTGTAGATCAACCCACCCAGGGTTACAATGGTAATACGCCGAGTTGGTGGGTCCGTATTGTTGGTGTCCGGGGTACCGGGCTAGGTCCCGCTTGGGAGCTTGTGGTTCGCCGGGTTCCCCTAGGTGCGGGCCCCGCGTACCTAGGGGGACTGTGCGCCGTCTTATCGGTCGTCATGGCGTGGCCGAGTAGAGCCGCGCATAGTGTTCTCCATCAGGTCGCCGCTTGCTGTCATCAGCGGTGAGGACAGGAACACTGTTGTCGTGCCAGCCCTGGTCAGCGGGTAGGTAAGGGGCACTGTTGCCACGCTCCGGCTGACCACGGGCATGGGCGGGGGCACTGTAGTCTTGGTCATCGGTGATTGAGGTCTCGTCCCATCGTACGGCCTGGATGGGACGGGAGCTGACCCGTGGCTGGGTTGCCGTGGACGCCACGGGTGGGTTGGCTTGCTGGGGAAGCCAAGGTTGCGCCGAGCTGAGTTGCCTTGCACGAGCCGTTGTGGCTGGGTCGACGTACCTTGCTGAGTCGAGGGTCTTGGCCGGGTTGCGCGCCTTGCCGGGTCGAGCGACCCGGCCTGGCGCACGCCGGTTTGTGGGGCGATGCGGGCCCCGCTGTTTTTGAAATAGATTCGGGTTTCGTTGCCTGCTTGGGTTTCATCCCCCCGACAGTAGTCCCCGAAGCTGTGAAGGTCCGTCGTCTTCGGATGAGCGGGCCTTCGCAGCTTCCCCCTTGAGCAAGGCGGAATCTGCGAACGCCGGGTCCGGCAACACCCACTGTGTGCCGGTTTTCTCGAAAACCGAATCGCAGCATCCCGGCCGTGGCGGGAACCGAGGAGTCCGTCGAATCTTGAGGCGATCCCTTGGGCTTCACGCAGGAGCCACGTGGTGCCCGGAAGTCGGAGGGGCCTGACAGGCCACGCGCATGACAGGACTGGGCGACGGGCCGGGGCCCGCCGCAGCATGCCCTTGGCCATGCGTGCGGATTTATTGCGGCGTCTAGGGGCCGGTGGCACTTCCACGCGCAGTTAGAGCGTGCGTACGTGCGCACTTATTGTGGGGTAGTGGAACGAGCGCGTGCAGACGATCCCACTCCCCCAGGTTTGAACTGGGGGTTATAAATTGAGGGGGGCAAGGGGCAGCGGCCATTATTCTCGCTTGTGCCCTCCTGTCCCCTGATCTCGCTCGGCTTCTTGCCACCAACGCACAGCTGCGCCTGCGGCCTTGAGTAGAGACTTTCTCCATCGTCCTTCTTCCTTTTCTTCTTCCAATGATGTTGCTGTCGTCGGGCTCCTGGATGGGCTCGGCCGTCACCCCCGACGACATCACCTACCTTCGATCCTTGCGGCGCCTGCCGTGAGAGGCGGACGTCGGCGCCCGTCTGCCGCACGGCAAGCAGAGGGCCCAGCCCAAGGGGCAGGAGCGCGTCATCTTCCTCACGCATTTTGAGCGCGGCTTCGGGTTGCTGGCGAGCACTTTCTTCCGCGGGTTCTTGGAGTTCTTCAGGCTCCAGCCGCACCACCTTGGCGCCGGCGCCATCGTCTAGCTTTCCGGCTTCATGACCCTGTGCGAAGGGTACCTGGGGGTCGAGCCAACCATTGATCTCTGGGCGCGCTTCTTCTCCTTGAAGCAACAGGGCCCGTCGGCCGGAGAGTTCACCGACTGCGGGGCCGCCGTCATCTCGAAGCGGTTGGGGTCGGACTTCCCCAAGATCCCGCTCGAGGATTCTGCCAAGAAGTGGCAGAACTCCTTCTTCTACGTCCGCAACCATGGCGCAGACCACATCAACCTTCCCCCTTTGCCGTTGCGCCGCCGCGGGCAAAAACGAACTGGGGCTACTCGCTCCGGCGCCCGTCGCAAGAAATCGTCGATCTCTACGAGCGGGTCACGGTGATGAGGACGCAGGAGGGGCTCACTGGCACTGAACTCCTTGCCACGTTCATCACCCGTCGGGTTCTCCCGCTTCAGAGGCGCTCCTGCCTCATCGGCGAGATGATCGGGCTTCAGGATCCCAACCAGATGGGATCCACGCGGCTGTCTGCGGAGCAGGTCGCGCGGGGCATGAACGACATCTCAAAGGCCAACCTTGGAGATGACTGGCGATTCAGCAAGGTGCCGTACAGCCAGTCGAACCCAGTGCCGCAGGTGAGCATCTGGTCTTGCTATGTTTCCGCCGCGCATCTTCTCATTCGTCCCAACACGTCGCGAGAGATTCTTCTGAACGCGAGCCGGCACCCTTACGCCCCGGCTCGTTGCAGGTGTCCCCGGTGGCGCCAGAGGAGCCCGCGGCTCACGGCGGCAAGGAGGTGGCTGAGTCCGACGCCGGCGCTGGGCGCCGCGTGGGTAAGCTTCGAGTCTTTCTCTTCTTCATTTGTCTTGGATCGTTTGGGCATGCTGCGGCGTAGGCGACGCTGACGCCAGTTGTTGATGTAGCGGCGTTGGGCGGGGGAGGCGGCGAGGCAGGCGGAGCCGGGTCTTCGCATGGGGCGGTACTGACCCGCCCGCATGGGAAGGACAGCATCGCGCCATGACCCCGGGCCTCGATGCGTATGGTGGATCCGGCCGAGCCCGGGAGGCCGGCCAAGAGGAGGCGCGGGAAGCCGACCCTGGTCCCAGTCTTGTCGGGGTAAGTCTTGTTTGTTGCTTGCGCCCTGATTTCTTGGGCCAGCCTTGTCTTTGTTTGCTCATTCTTCTTTTTTCTTCAGGTCGCCGATCGCGCTGGCAAGAGTGGCGGCGGAGGCCACGGCCGCCGAGGGGGCCGCGTTCCGTAGGAGTCGGTCCGACCTCGCCGGCCTGGCCGGGGAAGAGGGACGGGGCGACTCGGACCTCGGCCTAGACCCGGATGACACCGAGGCCTTGGCCTGGCGGGACAGGAACCGGACCAAGGCGGAGTTGGAGGCGGCGTCGGTCCGGGCTTGGACTGATGCGGCGGCGGCATGGGCGCGAGGCGGCGTGAAGCCAGCTTGGCGCGAGATGCTGGAGGGCATGGTGGTGGCGGCGACGGTTTTTGAGCCGTCGACGGTGAGGGAGCGCGGCCGTGGAGGCCGGGATAAGGTTGTGGTCCTCGACCGGGAGGTCGTGGAGGTGGGGGGCGAAACCCCGCCACGTGCCGACGTGGTCGAGCGCGCGGGGGCCGATGGCGTTGGAGGCGGCGTCGCTTTGGAGGAGGCACCGCGGGTGGCGGTGCTGAAAGCGCCGCTGGTTCTGGAGGGGGCACCGCAGGCGGCGGTGCCTGAGGCGGCGACGAAGGGCATCCCGTCATCTGAGGAGGTGACGATGCCAGGAGGGGCGTCGTAGGAGGTGCTGGCCGCGTCGCAAGTGGCCAGCAGTGGGCGTTCCTTGGTGCTCCGTCCGGGAGGGCGCCAAGCCGCCGTGCTGCAGCCCGCGTGAAGTGGGGGCGGGACCGTCTTTGGGCCCCAGACCCAGGAGGAGGCGGCGCTGGACGCCGTTAGCCGCCGCCTGCGAGGTCGGACGGAGCGGCTTGAGGACTTCGCCCAGGCCGAGGTGGAGCGGATGCGTGACTTGGAGCGCGCCGTCTTGGTAAGTTCTTCTCTCTTCTAGTTTTGTTGTGATTTCATCTCTGTGGGGGCGCGCCAGCGCACCCACTGGGTGTAGCCCCCGAGGTTCGGGTCAACTATGTAGTAGCTGGGTCGAACCTTAGGAGCGTTGGCCTTGTTTTGACTTTGATCTGCTCTCAGCATCTTGACACCTTTCGAGTTGCCGCCTTCAACCGGCTCCTGGGCAAGCATCGGGACAGGGGCGCGCCCCCTATCTCCACCGATGTACTTCTTCCTCCTATATATATATCCACGGACCCCGAAAACATCCAGGAACACCACGAAACACAATTTCCACCGCCGTAACCTTCTGGATCCGCGAGATCTCATCTTGGAGCCTTCGCCGGTACTCTGTCGGAGGGGGAATCGACCACGGAGGGCTTCTACATCAACACCATAGCCTATCCGTTGAGTTGTGAGTAGTTTACCACAGACCTACGGGTCCATAGTAATTAGCTAGATGGCTTCTTCTCTCTTTTTGGATCTCGATACAATGTTCTCCCCCTCTCTTGTGGAGATCTATCCGATGAATTGTGGGTTTATGATCAAGTTTATCTATGAATAATATTTGAATCTTCTCTGAATTATTTTATGTATGATTGAGTTATCTTTGCAAGTCTCTTTGAATTATCAGTTTGGTTTGGCCTACTAGATTGATCTTTCTTGCCATGGGAGAAGTGTTTAGCTTTGGGTTCAATCTTGCGGTGATCTTACCCAGTGACAGAAAGGGTTGCAAGACACGTATTGTATTGTTGCCATCGAGGATAAAAAGATGGGGTTTATATCATATTGCATGTGTTTATCCCTCTACATCATGTCATCTTGCTTGAGGCGTTACTCTGTTCTTATGAACTTAATACTCTAGATGCAGGCAGGAGTCGGTCGATGTGTGGAGTAATAGTAGTAGATGCAAGTAGGAGTCGGTCTACTTGTTATGGACGTGATGCCTATATACATGATCATGCCTAGATAACGTCATAATTATTCGCTTTTCTATCAATTGCTCGACAGTAATTTGTTCACCCACCGTAATACTTATGCTATCTCGAGAGAAGCCTCTAGTGAAACCTATGGCCCCCGGGTCTATCTCTTATCATATTTGCTTTCAATCTACTTTATTTGCATCTTTACTTTTTGCATCTATCTTATAAAATACCAAAAATATTATTATCTCTCTATCAGATCTCACTTTTCGCGAGCGGACATGAAGGGATTGACAACCCCTTTATTGCGTTGGTTGGGAGTTCTCAGTTTGTCTGTGTAGGTGCGTGGGACTTTTGTGGAGCCTCCTACTGGATTGATACCTTGGTTCTCAAAACTGAGGGAAATACTTACGCTACACTTTGCTGCATCACCCTCTCCTCTTCGGGGAAAACCAACGCTAGCTCAAGACGTAGCAAGAAGGATTTCTGGTGCCGTTGCCGGGGAGGTCTTCGCTCAAGTCAATACATACCAAGTACCCATCACAAACCCATCTCCCTCGCATTTACATTATTTGCCTCTCATTTTCCTCTCCCCCACTTCACCCTTGCCGTTTTATTCGCCCTCTCTTTCCCAATCTCCTCCTCTCTTTTCGCTTGCCATTTTTCTGTTTGCTTGTGTGTTGGATTACTTGTTGCCATGGCACAAGATAATACCAAGTTGTGTGACTTCTCAAATACCAATAATAATGATTTCCTTAGTACTCTGATTGCTCCTCTTAATGATGTTGAGTCTTGTGAAATCAATGCTGCTTTGCTGAATCTTGTTATGAAAGATCAATTCACTGGCCTTCCTAGTGAAGATGTCGCTACTCATCTAAACAATTTTGTTGATTTGTGTGATATGCAAAAGAAGAAAGATACAGATAACAATATTGTCAAATTGAAGTTATTTCCGTTTTCTCTTAGAGATCGTGCTAAAGTTTGGTTTTCGTCTTTGCCCAAAAACAGTATTGATTCTTGGAACAAGTGCAAAGATGTTTTTATCTCTTAGTATTTTCCTCCCGCTAAGATCATCACTCTTAGGAACAATATTATGAACTTTAAACAACTTGATCATGAGCATGTTGCCCAATCTTGGGAAAGAATGAAATTGATGCTTCGCAATTACCCTACTCATGGTTTGAATTTATGGATGATCATACAAAATTTTTATGCCGGTTTGAACTTTGCTTCTAGAAATCTCTTAGATTCGGTCGCGGGAGGCACGTTTATGGAAATTACATTAGGAGATGCTACAAAGTTGCTTGATAATATTATGGCTAATTATTCTCAATGGCACACCGAAAGATCTTTTAGTAAAAAAGTGCATGCTATAGAAGAAATCAATGTTTTGAGTGGAAAGATGGATGAACTTATGAAGATGTTTGCTACTAAAAATACTCCTCTTGATCCCAATGATATGCCTTTGTCTTCCTTGATTGAGAATAATAATGAATCTATGGATGTGAATTTTGTTGGTAGGAATAATTTTGGAAACAATGCTTATAGAGGAAATTTTAATACTAGACCGTTCCCTAGTAATCCCTCTAATAATTATGGGAATTCCTACAATAATTCTTATGGTAATTTTAATAAGATTCCCTCTGATTTTGAGAATAGTGTGAAATAATTTATGATTGCTCAAAAGAATTTTAATGCTTTGCTTGAAGAAAAATTGCTCAAAGTTGATGATTTGGCTAGGAACGTCGATAGACTTTCGCTCGATGTTAATTCTCTTAAACTTGGATCTTCTTCTCCTAATCATGATATCAATGAGTCTCTCAAAGTAATGAGAATTTCCATTGACGAATGCAAGGAAAGAACCGCTAGATTACGTGCTAAAAAAGAAAGCTTTATAAAAGCGTGTTCTTCTAGTCTACATGAAAATAATGATGAGGATCTTAAAGTTATTAATGTGTCTCCGATTAGATCTATGTTTTTCAAGATGAATTTTGATGATTATGGGAGTGATGATGAATCCACTTTGCCTAGAAGGCGTCCCAAAAATTCGGAATCTTTAGATCGTGATGTTAAATTTGGTAAAAGAGAGATTGGAGAATCTTCAACTTCTAATAATGTTGAACCTACTATCTCAGATTTCAAGGAATTTTATTATGACAATTGCTCTTTAAAAGGTTGTATTTCCTTGTTGCAATCCGTTGTTAATTCTCCTCATGCTTATAGTCAAAATAAAGCTTTTACCAAACATATCGTTGATGCCTTGTTGCAATCGTATGATGAAAAACTTAATTTGGAAGTTTCTATACCTAGAAAACTTAATGATGAGTGGGAACCTACTATAAAGATTAGAATTAAAGATTATGAGTTTTTTGCTTTGTGTGATTTGGGTGCTAGTATTTCCACGATTCCGAAAACTTTATGTGATATTCTAGGTTTCCATGATCTTGATGATTGCTCTTTAAATTTGCACCTCGCGGATTCCACCATTAAAAAGCCTATGGGAAGGATCAATGATGTTCTTATTATTGCAAATAGAAATTTGGTGCCCATAGATTTTATCGTTCTTGATATAGATTGCAATCTTTCTTGCCCTATTATTCTTGGTAGACCTTTCCTTAGAACGATTGGTGCGATTATTGATATGAAGGAAGGGAACATTAGATTCCAATTTCCTTTAAAGAAAGGCATGGAGCACTTTCCAAGAAAGAAAGTCAAATTACCTTATGAATCTATCATGCGTGCTACTTATGAATCTAGTGCCAAAGATGGCACTAGTTAAATCTATCCTTGCTTTTATGCCTAGCTAAGGGCGTTAAACGATAGCGCTAGTTGGGAGGCAACCCAATTTTCCTTTATATTTTTTGTTTTTGCTCCTATTTAGGAATAAATCTTGCATCTACTCTCTGTTTAGATGTGTTTGTGCCAAGTAGAACCTATAGGATAAACTATGATGATAGTTGATTTGATTCTGCTGAAAAACAGAAACTTTGCGCTCACGAGAAAAAATTCAATAAATCACAAAAACGTGCTTTTGCATTGATTCTTTTTGCTTCTGATCAATAGACAAATTGTCCAGTACTTCCTATTTTTGTGGGATTTTTAGAGTTCCATAAGTTTGCGTTAGTTACAGATTGCTACAGACTGTTCTGTTTTTGACAGATTCTGTTTTTCGTGTGTTGTTTGCTTATTTCAATGCATCTATGGCTAGTAAATTAGTTTATAAACCATAAGGAAGTTGTGATACAGTAGGTTTAACACCAAAATAAATAAAGAATGAGTTCATTGCAGTAACTTATGTGGTGGTTTTGTTTTCTTTCACTAACGGAGCTTATAAGATTTCCTGTTGAGTTTTGTGTTGTGAAGTTTTCAAGTTTTGGGTAAAACTTTTATGGAGTATGGAATAAAGGGTGGCAAGAGCCTAAGCTTGGGGATGCCCATGGCACCCCAAGATATCAAGAGTAGCCAAAAGCCTAAGCTTGGGGATGCCCCGGGAAGGCATCCCCTCTTTCGTCTTCGTTCATTAGTAACTTTACTTGGTCCTATATTTTTATTCGCCACATGATATGTGTTTTGCTTGGAGTGTCGTGTATTATATTAGTCTTTGCTTTTTAGTTTACCACAATCATCCTTGCTGTACACACCTTTTGGGATAAGCCTATTTGATTAGAATTTGCTAGAATACTCTATGTGCTTGACTTATATCTTTTGAGCTTGGTAGTTTTTGCTCTAGTGCTTCACTTATATCTTCTAGAGCACGACGATGGTGTCTTAATTTTGAAGAAATTGCTAGTCTCTCATGCTTCACTTATATCATTTTGAGAGTCTTTTAGAACAGCATGGTATTTGCTAAGGTTACAAAGTTGGTCCTAGAATGATGAGCATCCAAGTTGGGTATAATAAAAACTATTATAGGAAGTGAATTGGATGCTATGGTCAACTTGATACTTGATAATTGTTTTGAGATATGGAGGTAGTAATATTAAAGTTATGCTAGTTGGGTGATTATGAATTTAAAGAATACTTGTGTTGAAGTTTGTGATTCCCGTAGCATGCACATATGGTGAACCGCTTTGTGACGAAGTTGGAGCACAATTTTATTTATTGATTGTCTTCCTTATGAGTGGCGGTCAGGGACGAGCGATGGTCTTTTCCTACCAATCTATCCCCCTAGGAACATGCGCGTAGTACTTTGGTTTTTGATGACTTCTACATTTTTGCAACAAGTATATGAGTTCTTTTGATTAATGTTTAGTCCATGGACTATACGCACCCTTTCACCCTTCCACCATTGCTAGCCTCTTTTGTACCGCGCAACTTTCGCCGGTATCATAAACCCTTTATTTACCTTCCTCAAAACAGCCACCATACCTACCTATTATGGCATTTCCATAGCCATTCCGAGATATATTGCCATGCAACTTTCCACCGTTCCGTTCTTATGACGCACATTACTTTTCTCATATTGCTCTTTGCATGATCATGTAGTTGACATCGTATTTGTGGCAAGGCCACCTTCATAATTTTCATACATGTCGCTCTTGATTCATTGCATATCCCGGTACACCGCCGGAGGCATTCATATAGAGTCATATCTTGTTCTAGCTTTGAGTTGTAATTCTTGAGTTGTAAATCAATAAAAGTGTGATGATCTTCATTATTAGAGCATTGTCCCAGTGAGGAAAGGATGATGAAGACTATGATTCGTCCACAAGTCGGGATGAGACTTCGGACTTTACAAAGAAAAAAAGAAGAAAAAAAGAAAAAGAAAAAAAAGAAAAAAAGGAGGAAAAAAATAAAATGAGAGAAAAAGAGAGAAGGTACAATGTTACTATCTCTTTTCCACACTTGTGCTTCAAAGTAGCACCATGATCTTCATGATAGAGAGTCTCCTATGTTGTCACTTTCATATACTAGCGGGAATTTTTCATTATAGAACTTGGCTTGTATATTCCAATGATGGGCTTCCTCAAAATGCCCTAGGTCTTCGCGAGCAAGCAAGTTGGATGCACACCCACTTAGTTTCTTTTGTTGAGCTTTCATATATTTACAGCTCTAGTGCATCCGTTGCATGGCAATCCCTACTCACTCACATTGATATCTATTAATGGGCATCTCCATAGTCCGTTGATACGCCTAGTTGATGTGAGACTATCTTCCCCTTTTTTTCTTCTCCAAAACCACCATTCTATTCCACATATAGTGCTATGTCCATGGCTCACACTCATGTATTGCGTGAAAGTTGAAAAAGTTTGAGATTATTGAAGTATGAAACAATTTCTTGGCTTGTCATCGGGGTTGTGCACGATTAAATACTTTGTGTGATGAAGATAGAGCAACAGCCAGACTATATGATTTTGTAGGGATAACTTTCTTTAGCCATATTATTTTGAGGAGACATGATTACTTTGATTAGTATGCTTGAAGTATTACTATTTCTTATGTCAATATGAAATTTTATGTTGTATTCATTTGGACCTAAACATTCATGCCACAATGAAGAAAATTACATTATGAATTATGCTAGGTAGCATTCCACATCAAAAATTCTCTTTTTATCATTTACCTACTCGAGGACGAGCAGGAATTAAGCTTGGGGATGCTTGATACGTCTCCAACGTATCTATAATTTTTGATTGTTCCATGCTATTATATTACCCCTTTTGGATGTTTATGGGCTTTACTCTACACATTTATATCATTTTTGGGACTAACCTACTAACCGGAGGCCCAGCCCGTATTGCTGTTTTTTTTGCCTATTTCAGTATTTCGAAGAAAAGTAATATCAAACGGAGTCCAAATGGAATGAAACCTTCAGGAGCGTTATTTTTGGAACAAATCTGATCCGGAGAGCCTCGAGTGCAAGTCAAGAAAGCTCCGAGGGCCCTATGAGATAGGACGGCGCCCCCCCCCCCCCCCCCCCCCCGTACGGCGCGCCCCCTGTCTCGTGGGCCCCTTGGGCGTCCACCGACGTACTTCTTCCTCCTATATATATCCACGGACCCCGAAAGCATCCAGGAGCACCACGAAACACAATTTCCACCGCCGTAACTCTCATCTTGGAGTAACCTTCTCTATCCGCGAGATCTCATCTTGGAGCCTTCGTCGGCACTCTGACGGAGGGGGGATCAACCATGGAGGGCTTCTACATCAACACCATAGCCTCTCCGATGAGTTGTGAGTAGTTTACCACAGACCTACGGGTCCATAGTTATTAGCTAGATGGATTCTTCTCTCTTTTTGGATCTCGATACAATGTTCTCCCCCTCTCTTGTGGAGATCTATTTGATGTAATCTCTTTTTGCGGTGTGTTTGTCGAGATCCGATGAATTGTGGGTTTATGATCAAGTTTATCTATGAATAATATTTGAATCTTCTCTGAATTCTTTTATGTATGATTGAGTTATCTTTGCAAGTCTCTTCGAATTATCAGTTTGGTTTGGCCTACTAGATTGATCTTTCTTGCCATGGGAGAAGTGTTTAGCTTTGGGTTCAATCTTGCGGTGATCTTACCCAGTCACAGAAAGGGTTGCAAGACACGTATTGTATTGTTGCCATCGAGGATAACAAGATGGGGTTTATATCATATTGCATGTGTTTATCCCTCTACATCATGTCATCTTGCTTGAGGCGTTACTCTGTTCTTATGAACTTAATACTCTAGATGCAGGCAGGAGTCGGTCGATGTGTGGAGTAATAGTAGTAGATGCAGGCAGGAGTCGGTCTACTTGTTATGGACGTGATGCCTATATACATGATCATTCCTAGATAACGTCATAATTATTCGCTTTTCTATCAATTGCTTGACAGTAATTTGTTCACCCACCGTAATACTTATGCTATCTTGAGAGAAGCCTCTAGTGAAACCTATGGCCCCTGGGTCTATCTCTTATCGTATTTTCTTTCAATCTACTTTATTTGCATCTTTACTTTTTGCATATATCTTATAAAATACCAAAAATATTATTATCTCTCTATCAGATCTCACTTTTCACGAGCGACCGTGAAGGGATTGACAACCCCTTTATTGCGTTGGTTGCGAGTTCTCAGTTTGTTTGTGTAGGTGTGTGGGACTTTTGAGGAGCCTCCTACTGGATTGATACCTTGGTTCTCAAAACTGAGGGAAATACTTACGCTACACTTTGCTGCATCACCCTCTCCTCTTCGGGGAAAACCAACGCTAGCTCAAGACGTAGCAGGGGCGTGCTAGCGCACCCACTGGGTGTAGCCCCTAAGATTCGGGCCAACTGTGTAACAGTTGGGACAAATCTTAGGTCTTGTCTTATTCTTTCTTTCTGTTGAGTTCTTCTTCTTCGCAGCCGAGGTGCTGTCTTGGCGGACCCGGCTGTTTCGGGCTGGTCATCACTATGATCGGCTTGTTGCTGACTCCGGCCATCTCGGCGTCGAGGCGGCGCGGGCGAGGGCGGAGGCGGCCGCGGCCCGGCGGTCTCTTGATGAGGCCAACCTGCTGCATGAGCAGCTGGCGGGTCATAAGAGCTGCCTCGAGGCCGAGGTGGAGCTTCTTAAGGCGGAGGCCGCCAAGGTGGTGGAGACGTAGCAGGCCCTGGTCGAGGCGAACCAGCAGCGTGGCCAGCTGGTCGACGACAAGGGCCGGCTCCAGGCCAAGGTGGAGCGTCTGCGGGAGCAGCCACCATGGCTGAGGAGGCCCGCCGGGCCGAGGCTCGCTGCCGTGAGGTGGCCAAGAAGGCGGCCGAAGACAAGGACGCCGAGCTGAAGGCGGCCCTTGCTAAGGCGGCCGACCTGGAGAAGGCGCTCGGGGAGCGGGACCGTGTCTTGGAGCGGGAGCGGCGCAGTACGTTGCTCGAGGCACAACACCTGGAAGGGTCTTTCTCCAGTAAGTGTTGCTTCTTCGTTGTTTGCCGGGTCGGGACCCGGCCCTTCCTTCCTTGTTGCTCTTCTAACTTGCTTCTTCTTTGGCTGCAGGGGCCTTTCCGGAGACGCAGCGGCTGGCGGAAGAAGCTGTCCGCTATCAGCGCGATCCGACCTGCGTTGATGGGTCCGGGACGGATCCACTGACAGCCTGGACTTTCCCGGAGATCATTGCCGCTGCTGAGGCCCGGGTGCGGGTCTTGGGGACACAGATGGAGCGGCTATCCCGAGCCGGCACCGCGATAACGGCGGCCTTGTGGCCAGACTCCGTCCATCCGCGCAGCTTCTCGCGCCTGGCGCATTGGTTGGAGATGGGCCCGGATCGTCTTAGCGACATGTGCGTTTTCGCCGCCCGGGCCGGTGCTGAGATGGCGCTCCAGATCGCGATGTCTTGGCTTCCGGATCTTCAGATGGACGCGCTGATGGATCAGCGCGCTTGCTCGGAGCAGTTGCTGCAGGAGACGGCCGGCCGGATCGCCGCCTGGGCCAACTATATCGCCAAGTTCGCCTTCCACGACGAGTTCCATCCGGAATGGACGAAGACGGCGCGGTCGTGGATGGCGATGACTACGGCTTGCTTCTTTTCCACCCGGAGGGCAGCTTAGAGGAGACGGGCGTCTACGGCAACGCAGAAGCCAAAGAGGACACCGGTGCTTCGCTGGACCCGAAGGCTAGCCGGGGGGAGCCGTCGACGTTGCGACGCGGCGCTGGGAATGCCTGAAAATCTTTGTAGAAAATTCTGTTAAGTAGCAGGTCCACCCACCAACTGGGGGTTTTCAGGGTGTAATGAACTTGGGCCGTGGGCCTTTGCTTGAAACATTTAAGTGTAAATGTTGTGAGTGTTTATTTGCTTTTTTCCTCCTGCTTTTTTCGGACTTATTTCATGCGTTGCTCCTCTCTGAAACTCCCCCCCCCCCCCCCCCCCCCCCCCCCCCGCGAGTCAGACGGCCGAGGCTCCGGTCCATGACAAGGAGTTCGGCTCTTCGAGAGGTGGCCACAGGAGTTGGGTCATTAGAAGCGTTGAGCGCGAGCGAAACACCCACTGGGCTGGCTAGCGGCAATCCAGCATGGCCGGTTGGTGAGCAGCCGGTCGTGCGGCTAACTTAGTTGACGACCGTCGGGCCGGGTTGGTCGACCCAGCGGCTTTTGACTTAGTGTATGAATTGTAGGGAGCTTTGGCCCATTGTGCTTGCTCGCCGTCAGCCAGAGCTAGATCTGCGGTTTTTAGGGCGAAGTGGGGGGCCGTGGCATCCTAACTTTATCAGGAATCACTAAGTAAAGCGGCAAGGTGATGATCAAGCCGGCCAGCCCCCAAGTCTCCGGGTCGAGCTGGTCGAGCCGGCGGCCGGGTTCGGTAGTAAAGTGATGTGAAATATGGACGCGATAAATTGGTCGGCAAAAGGCAGCCCCCGAGTCTTGTTCGGGGACCCCATAGTTTGCTTACAAAAGGCGTTGATACATACATTCGTGCGGCTAACTGTAAAATGGACGGAGGTGTTCCGCGTTCCACGGCCGGGTCGTTTCTTCGCCGGCGGTGTCCCCCTTGCGCTTCTTCGGTTTGCGCGCGTCGATGAGGTAGTAGGCGTTGTGGTCGCGCAAAGCCCTACTCACGATGAACGGGCCTTCCCATGGAGAGGACAGCTTGTGCTGGCCTGCCTGCTCTTGGACGAGTCGGAGAACAAGGTCGCCTTCGCGGAATGCGAGAGGCTTGATCTTTTTGTTGTGGCAGTGCCTGAGGCCTTGCTGGTAGATAGCCGAGCGGCTAAGTGCCAGAAGGCGCGCCTCTTCGAGCAGGTCGACGCCATCTTCGCGTGCTTCTCTTGCTTCTGCTTCGGTGTACATCGTGACGTGTGGTGAGCCGAATTCGATGTTGGTCGGGATGATGGCTTTGGATCAGTAGACGAGGAAGAATGGGGTGAACCCGGTCGACCGGTTTGGTGTTGTACGCAGACTCCAGAGAACCGCGGGCAACTCGTCGAGCCAACTGCCGGGTGAGCGGACGAGTGGCTCGACGAGTCGGGGCTTGATGCCGGACAGGATGAGTCCATTAGCCCGCTCGACCTGCCCGTTGGACTGCGGATGTGCCACGTAGGCCAGGTCGAGGCGGATGCCGGAGACGGAGCAGTATTGCTCGAGCGTGCCCTTGGCGAAGTTGGTGCCGTTGTCGGTGATGATGCTGTTCGGCATGCCGTAGTGCACCGCTATGTCCTTGATGAACCGGACGGCTGTTGGCCCGTCCAATTTCTTGATTGCTCTTGCCTCGATCCACTTGGTGAATTTGTCCACTACCACTAGCAAGTGCGTCATGTCGCCTCGAGCGGTTTTGAAGGGTCCCACCATGTCGAGTCCCCAGACCGCGAAGGGCCAGACGATCGGTATGGTGCGGAGTGCTGACGCCGGCTGGTGGCTGCGTTTGCTGAAGCACTGGCATCCTTCGCACTTGAGGACGAGCGACTCGGCGTATTCGAGGGCCGTTGCCCAGTAGAAGCCATGGCGGAACGCCTTGGCCACAAGGGATAGAGATGCAGCGTGGTGCCCGCACTCGCCCTGGTGAATGTCGAGGAGGATGTCGATGCCGCGGTCCTGCTCGATGCAGCGCTGGAACACGCCGGTAGGGCTGCGCTTGACCAGCTCGTTGTTGATGATGTTGTAGGCGGACGCTCGGCATTGAACTTGCCGAGCCTCGGTCTCGTCCATGGGGAGAACCCCGTTCTCCAGCCATTCTGATATCGGCAGGGCCCAAGATGGGGCCGTGATGGCGGTGAAGACGGCCACCTGGGTGGGTTCCGAGTCGGCGGCTCCTAGGTCGGGTTGAGCAGCCCCCGGGTTGGTGACGGCGACGGCCGGGTCTGGGGTGATGGTGGCCGGGTTGAGCTGAGCAGCCCCTGGGCCGGGTTGAGAAGTCCCCGGGTCGGGTTCAGCAGCCCCCGGGCCGGGTTCAGCAGTTCCCGGGCCGGCTTGCGGTGCGGCCGGGTCTTCTGGGACGTGGATGGACTCAGAGTCCGGCACGCCTTAACGGACGGCTTGCGCAGGTGCTCGAGGGAGATGCCGTACGGGATGGCTTGACATGACGAGGCGATCTTGGCGAGCGTGTTGGCTGCCTCATTCTCCGCGCGTGGGACGTGGAGGAACTCGCAGCCATCGAAGGATCCGACAGCTTCTGGATGAGGAAGCGGTAGCTTGCCATGTTGGAGTCGCGGGCATCCCACTCGCCGGAGCACTGCTGCACCACCAAGTCCGAGTCGCCGTAGCACAGGATGCGCTGGATGCCGAGTTCCTTGGCGAGCCGGAGGCCGTGCACAAGGGCTTCGTATTCGGCATGTTGGAGGCGGCGAAGTGGATCTGGAGTGCGTAGCGGACTCGGTCACCCTTCGGAGATGACAGTACGATGCCGACCCCTAAGTCGAGTCGCATCTTGGACCTATCAAAGTGCATGCGCCAATGCGTCGAGTCGGGAGGCGGCGACAGGTACTGGGTCTCGGTCCAGTCGACGAGGAAATCGGCCAGGGCCTGAGACTTGATTGTGGTGCGGGGCTCGTAGAGGATGGTGTGGCCAGCTAGCTGGATCGCCCACTTGGCGACCCGGCCAAAGGTGTCCCGGCACCCGATGATTTCTCCGATAGGCGCCGTGCTGACGACGGTGATGACATGTTCTTGAAAGTACTGCTTCAGCTCCTTAGCGGTGAGGTACACGCCGTAACACATCTTCTGGTAGTGCGGGTAGTTCTGCTTGGAGGTGGAGAGCACTTCGCTCAGGTAGTAGACCGGTCACTGGACGGCCTGGATCTTGCCCTTCTCCGGTCGCTCGACCACCAACACCATGCTAACCGCCCGTGAGTTCGCGGCTATGTAGAGCAACATCGCCTCCTTGTCGGTCAGCGCGACCAGGACGGGTGTGGTGGAGAGCATGCGCTTGAGGTCTTGGAAGGCTTCGTCCGCCTTGCCATTCCACTCGAACGGGCTCATTTTCTTCATTAGCTGGTACAGGGGCAGTGCCTTCTCGCCCAGCCGGCTTAGAAATCGGCTGACCGAGGCCAGGCAGCCTGTGAACTTCTGGACATCGCGCAGCCGGGTTGGCTTGCGCATGCGCTCGATGGCCTTGATCTTCTTCGGGTTCGCCTCGATGCCGCGTTCTGAGACGAGGAAACCGAGCAGCTTTCCGGCTGGGACGCCGAAGACGCACTTTTACGGGTTGAGCTTGACCTTGTATTCGCGGAGGTTGGCGAATGTTTCCTTCAGATCGTCGAGGAGCATGAGGTGCTGCTTGGTCTTCACCACGACATCGTCCATGTACACGTGGATGTTTTTGCCGAGTTGCGGTAGCAAGCATTTCTGCATGCAACATTGGAAGGTGGCGCTGGCGTTCTTCAACCCGAACGACATGGTGATGTAGCAGTACGCCCCGAAGGGCGTGATGAAGGACGTCTTTAGGGCGTTAGCCGGGTCCAGCTTGATCTGGTGATAGCCGGAGTAGGCGTCCAGGAAGGATAGCAGCTCGCACCCGGCGGTCGAGTCGATGACTTGGTCGATCCGCGGGAGGGCGAACGGATCCTTGGGACATGCCTTGTTGAGGCTGGTGTAGTCAATACACATGCGCCAGGTCTTATTCTTCTTTAGGACGAGGACTGGGTTGGCCAGCCACTCGGGGTGAAACACTTCCATTATGAAGCCGGCTCCCAAGAGCTTGGCGACTTCTTCACCAATGGTTCTTATCTTCTCTTCGGAAAATCGATGAAGGGGTTGACGGACAGGCTTTGCGTCCTTGCGGACGTGGAGTTTGTGCTCGGCGTACTTACTCGGGATACCCGACATGTCTTTGGGGGTCCATGCGAAGATATCCCGATTCTCACGGAGGAAGTCGACGAGCTTGCCTTCCTATTTGCTGTCGAGGCGGGCGCCTATGACAACGTACTTGCTGCAGCTGGGGTCTTCGGGGTTCAGCTTCACTTTCTTGGTTTCCTTGGAGGGCTTGAAGGCAGCCTCATCGGCCGGGTCCAGGGTCGGGATCGACGCGTCGGAGGCCTCGTCGGCCAGGGCGAAGATCCGGTCAAGCTGGCGCCACTCCTCGGCAATGACCAGCGACTCGGCCAGCTTGGCGTCGTCTCGGGCGCACTCCCAAGACTTGCGGTAGTCGCCGGTGATGGTAATGAGGCCCTTGGGACACGACATCTTCATCTTCAGGTACGCGTAGTGGGGTACCGCCATGAACTTGGCGAGCGTGGGCCGGCCCAGTAGCGCATGATACGCGCTGGACAGGTCCACCACCTCGAACCAGATTGGTTCGCGTCGGAAGTGGCTGTTGTCGCTGAACAGGACATCAAGCCGGACCTGACCAATGGGTGAACAGGAGAGGCCGGGCACGATGCTGTGGAAGACCGTCCGGGTTGGCTCCAGGTCCCCGGCCTTGAGGCCGAGCTTGGTCATCGTGTCATGGTGGAGGATGTTGATGCTGCTGCCGCCGTCGACGAGGACTCGGGAGAACTTGCAGGTGCGCCGCACGATGATGGTAGGGTTGAGGACGAGGGCGTATCCACCCGGACTCGGCATGACTGCCGGGTGATCCTCCCAGGTCCAGGTGATCGGGCGATCCGACCAATGCATGCAATCCATATTGGCCGGGACGACGGTGTTCACCTCCTGCCGGAGGAGGCGCTTGCTACGCTTGTCATCGCTGAGGCTGGTGAAGACGATGTAGGCCGCGTTCTGGTCCGGGTAGGTGTTGTTCCGCATTGCGCCGCCGGCGGGAGGCGGCGGTGCGGGCGGAGGCGGCTGCCCCGCGCCCGGAGCCGGAGCCGGAGCCGGAGGAGGCGGAACATCGCCCCTCATGATGCGCTGGGTGATGGTGCACTGTCGAAGCATGTGTGTGGAGGGTCTTGCTCCGCTGTGGTGCTTGCATGGGGCATCGAGCATCTCTTTAAAGCTCATGGCGGGTTGCCACGCCATCTTGCCAGTCTGTCGACGCTTCACTGCAGGGTCCGCCGCGGTCTCGGCGGCCGCGACGAGCCGGTTGTCGTGACGTTGCGCCGGCTTCTCGACCTTGTGCTTGTTGTTCTGGTGGTGCTGCTGCCGGCTACTTTCGCTGGCCGGCTTTGGTGGAGGGACCGGCTTCGCCTTGCCGGCGTCATCCAGCGCCACCTGGATCTTCATGGCGGAGTCGGTGTTGGCGTACTTGTCCGCCGTCACCATGAGCGCGGCCATGGTGGCCGGCTCGGAGCGTAGAAGCTTGTGCTTGAGGAGGGTGCCGTCTCGGCACCCGCTGACGAAGTATTGGATCGCCTGGACTTCATGGACGCCCTCGCAGCTGTTCCGGAGCTCGGTCCAGCGTGTGAGGTACTCGCGGCCGGTCTCCGTCGGCCCCTGCACGCACATGGCGAGCTGCCTGGGGTGACCGGGCTGTTTGTACATCCCCATGAAATCCACCCATGTGTTGATGCTGCCCATCGGCAGGCTGTTCAACCATGTGCGAGCCGATCCTTGGAGCATGAGCAGTGCGTAGCGCACGGCAAGACGACGATTGGCACTGGTGATGCCAATGGCCGTGGTGTAGTCGGTGAGCCAGTCTTCTGGCTTCACGGTCCCATTGTACTTGGGGGTGTCGCGGGCAAGCACGAACCCCTTGGGGAAGGGCTCCTCCCAGATGCGTGGGCCGAAACACGCCGTCCGATAGCGCCGCTCTCCTCCACCTCTAGGGAGCGAGCGAGCTGATCGAGACAGTGGCGCGCATCGGTGTCGTCGATGGCGCGCGGGCTGAGTCGACTGGCGGCCAGGCCCCGAGGGGCCTGGTCGGCTAGAGCCGGACGCCGGCCAGGCTGGCCGGGTCCGCGCTGGGTCTCTGGGGCGGGCTTGTTGCCCAGAGCGTCGGTGGCGGTGCCGGCCGGGTTGCGCCGGGTCCGGGCTTGGCCGGAGTGCTCCTAGCCGGGTGGCGAGGAGGCCGTGTGCAGGAGTTAGCCGGGTCCGCCAAGGCGGGCGGAGCCGGACCCCGCCGGCTTGGCGAGCTGGTTGAGGCGATCCTGCTGGGTGTTGGCGGTGTGGAGGAGCTCGCGCATCCGCCCAATGCGCTCCTTGAGCTCCTCACCCGCGAGTTGGTCGAGGCCGACCGCGGCTGCCTCCGCAGCGCACATGTTCTTGACTGGGGTCTCGTAGACAGTCCGGACAGCGCCGAAGGCCCGGCCGATCGCTCCTCCCCGGGCGCGAGTATCGGCAGCCCGTCTTGGCTCGGCCGCGGCGGGCGTGAATCCGTGGGCGCCGTCGTGCTCCATCTGAGCAGCTTCCAGGCAGCGCCTGGTCACAGCGAGCGTCTCGGACAGGTCCAGCATTTGTTGGCGCCTGTCCTCGAGCTGGGTTCGGGCTTCAGCGATGTTGGTGGTGTCGATGTCGGTTCCAATGGGGATGCGGAGGCTCTGCATCGTGGCGCATAGCGGGTCGGTCGGCTCCGTCCGTGCCGTGGCGGCCGCGGCTTCGGCGACTCTTCTCGCCTTGCTCGACGAGGAAGAGGCGCCATCGCCGGTAACGAAGACCTCCACGTGGGCATCCATCGCCCCGGCAGTGAATTTGCCGCTGAGGGAGAGCGGGGAGTCGGAGTAGCTGAGCAACTCGCTGTGGTACTCGTCGGCCGCGAGCGTGTCAGAGATGCGCAACACGGTGAAGGAGGCAGCGAGCGCGCCGATGACGTTGTCCGCTAGAGTGACGGACTCGTCGGAGTAGGAGAAGGGCCCCGTCCGAAGCATGCTTCTGGCCAGCTCCTCGAGCTGCCCCATGGTGGGCGCCAACTGTCGTGGTGGGCAAACGGCAGATGCCAAGGGATGGCTAAAGAGAGGAGGAGGCTCGAGAACACTGGTGGGCTTCGGAGGCGAGGTTGATATGCGCGGGCGCAGGATGCTAGACATACCCAGGTTCGGGGCTCTCTGGAGAGATAACACCCCTAGTCCTGCCGAGTTTAGTTGGATGGTCGATAGTACAATGTCGCTCCTGGAGCTGTATGGAGGAGGAAGGAGGCTGGCCAAGGCTCGGGCTGCTCCTTCTCTCTGGTGTTGCTATGTAGTGGCTAGTCCTATCTTGCTTGCTTGCTTTATCTCGTATGGCTTTGCACGTCGGGGATCACACATCTCATGCCCCGTAGGCGTGGACTCCTGGGGGGTTTTATAGATCAACCCACCCAGGGTTACAATGGTAATACGCCGAGTCGGTGGGTCTGTATTGTCGGTGTCCGGGGTACCGGGCTGGGTCCCGCTTGGGAGCTTGTGGTTCGCCGGGTTCCCCTAGGTGCGGGCCCTGCGTACCTAGGGGGACTGTGCGCCGAGTTGAGCCGCGCACAGTGTTCTCCGTCAGGCCGCCGCTTGCTGTCGTCAGCGGTGAGGACGGGAACATGGTTGCCGTGCCAGCCCTGGTCAGCGGGTAGGTAAGGGGCACTGTTGCCACGCTCCGGCTGACCACGGACATGGGCGGGGGCACTGTAGTCTTGGTTATCGGTGATTGAGGTCTCGTCCCATCGTACGGCCTGGATGGGACGGGAGCTGACCCGTGGCTGGGTTGCCGTGGACGCCACGGGTGGGTTGGCTTGCTAGGGAAGCCAAGGTTGCGCCGGCTGAGTTGCCTAGCACCAGCCGCTGCGGGCGGGTCGACGTACCTTGCCGAGTTGAGGGTCTTGGCCGGGTTGCGCACCTTGCCGGGTCGAGCGACCTGGCCTGGCGAATGTCGGTTTGCGGGGCGATGCGGGCCCCGCTGTTTTTGAAATAGATCCGGGTTCCGTTGCCTGCCTGGGGTTCATCCCCCCGACAAGTTGGTTGACACAAGTGCTAGACCGGCAACACCTTCATATTGAGTATGTTTGGAGTCGGAGTGATAGCTTCTCTCGGAGTGATTGTCAGAGTTGGAGCCAGATACCCATTCACCAACATGAGCTTGATGTCTTTGTTTTGTGTAGCTCCTTGATGACTTGTCCTTCCTTTCCGAATCCTTGCTTCTCCAGGATGTTCTTCGTTCATAACGACCATCTCTACTCCTTCTGTCTCTTGGTGGTGATTCTTCTCTTCTACTTCTCCTCTTGGGTGATTCTTCTCTTCTTTTGTGGGGTGTCGTACACTCATTGGAATAGTGTTCGGGTCTCCCACAATTGTAGCAATTGCGCTCTCGACTAGATGATCTTTTGTCATTGTAGGACCTTGACTTGGAGCTTCTTTCTTTGCTTCTACTCTTGTAGAATTTGTTGAAGTTCTTCACCATTAAACTCAATTCTTCATTGAAGGTTTGTTTCTCACTTGATGATGTAGGGGCTTCACATGAGGCTTTGTAAGCACCACTTGACTTGTTGTGAAGTTCCTCCTTAGTGACATCTCATGAGCAACAATTCTTCCGATGACCTCCATTGGCTTGAGATTCTTGTAATTGGGCATCATTTGGATCAATGTGCACACGGTATCATATTTTCCATCCAATGCTCTTAGGATCTTCTTGATGATGATTTTGTCGGTCATCTCTTCACTTCCTAAGCCCGCAATCTCATTTGTGATAAGAGCAAGCCTAGAGTACATTTCAGCGACACCTTCACCATCCTTCATTTTGAACTTGTCAAGTTGACTTTGGAGCACATCCAATTTGGATTCCTTGACGGAGTCAGTACCTTCATGCATATCAATCAAAGTATCCCAAATTTCCTTTGCATTCTCAAGATGGCTGATTTTGTTGAATTCTTCGGGGCACAATCCGTTGAAGAGGATATCACAAGCTTGAGCGTTGTATTGCAGCATCTTCAACTCATCCGCGCTAGCTTCACGGTTCAGTTCTCTCCCATCAAAGAATTCACCTTGCAAGCCAATACACACAATAGCCCAAACGGCAGGGTTATGTCCGAGAATATGCATTTTCATCTTATGCTTCCAACTAGCAAAATTCGTACCATCAAAGTAAGGACCTCTACGGTGATAATTTCCCTCACTAGACGCCATACTCTCCTAGGTTGTGAAACCAAGGCTATGACCACCAAAAGCTATGGAAATCAAAGCAAATGGAGACCAAAGCTCTGATACCACTTGTAGGATTGGAAGTATGTCTAGAGGGGGGTGATTAGACTACTTGACCAATTAAAAACTTATCCTTTTCCTAATTTTAGTCTTTGGCAGATTTTAGCTATCTTAGTACAAGTCAAGCAATCTTCACACAATTCAAGCAAGCATGCAAAGAGTATATGACCAGCGGAAAGTAAAGCATGCAACTTGCAAGAATGTAAAGAGGAAGGGTTTGGAGAATTCAAACGCAATTGGAGACACGGATGTTTTTGTCGTGGTTCCGATAGGTGGTGCTATCATACATCCAGTTGATGGAGACTTCAACCCACGAAGGGTAATGGTTGCGCGAGTCTGCGGAGGGCTCCTGTCAGGACCCCGATTCTATGCCACAACGATCTAGCATGTAACACCTCATATCACTTTGCGGCCTCACGCACGGTATTCCCACGGGTGTCGCCTTACCATGCCCGGGACCGTTTGCGCCTTTTGGCACATGTATATGATAGTGTCGCTAGCATCCATATGACAAAGAACCCGGGCTGACATGGCTAGTCGTGAACCCAAAGTGGCACTAACTTACAGGGACAGGCATACATGACCCAGCATCGAACGTGTCGGTCATCAGCGAGTGAATCCGGGCTGTAGCAACTGGGCTAGCAGGACTTCGGTAAACCGGGTTGTAGCAGGCTAACAGGACTCTGGTAGACACCTTGTGACATTTCCCCGAAGGGACAGACACAGGAACAAAGAAGGACACATGCCGGCCAGCCTAAGTGTTCCGGAGCAGTAGCAAGCTACCAGGGCTCAGTGGAAGCACTAGGAGATATTTCCCGGTAAGAGAGGCTACTAAGAATAAACAACTAGATAGTCAGATCCCACACATAGCAATACACATTACACGTACGCATAACATGCAAGTATGTGTTGTACAACATGGCATCACAACATAACTCAACAACTCATATAGATAAGGCTCAAAGAGCCATCATAGCATTTATTGCAAACAGGGGTCACAGGACCCATCATACAGAGCATACAAGCAACAAGCGGAAGCATTACATGTCTGAGTACAGACATCTACAAATGAAAAAGGCTAAAGAGCCTGACTATCTACAACATCCGATCAAGATCGTAGCTGAGGTACAAGCTACTCGTCGAAGTCCACGAGAACACTAGTAAGACCGAAGTCTCCGCTACAAAAACATAAATAAAGCAACATGAGTACAAAGGTACTCAGCAAGACTTACATCAGATCCTATCATACATGCATTTGTATCAAGAGGGTAATCTGGGGTTTAGTTGCAGCAAGCCAGCTTTGACTCTGTGGCTATCCTGTTCTACGACTACCAAAAACTCTTGAGGTGATATGACGCACACGAGTCCACTAATCACCACACAATACACTACTATGGATTCATCCCCGTCTCCCTACGAGAAGGCCATCCATAGCACTCACACTTGTCTTGAGCATTTTAGAGTATCCACTTCAAGTTGTCTATGTACCATGTAAGCATCCAAGAAGTCCATAACCGTGGACCCGGCTATTCGAATAGATCATGTTAACCCTGCAGGGGTGTAGTTCTTCACACACGCTCTCGCCACTTACCGCCATGTACATGTCATGTATCTCGGCAACCTTCAAGCGGAAGCCTGTCGAGGGTGTCGGCCACGACCTGACTAACCACACAGGACTTTAGTCCAGGTTAATCGCCTATTCGGGTTCTATCCGCAAGGACATCCAGCCGGGGTGTCGCTCACGGCCCCAAACGATGTGAGCAGGGTTCCCAAGCCCACCATCCGGGTGCCACTTGGTACACCGTGCCACCTGTGCCTAGTCTGTCCCAAGCCCACCCTGCCGGGTGCCACTCGGTAGAAAAATAGCACTACCTACAAACACCAGAAACTAGTTGTGACTCCTGGACAGAGATCAAGTCGGTTAATAAGTCGAGAGGGCTTGGAGCGCCCGGAGCCCAATGTGTGGTAGTATCGAGTCATTGGACAACATACATAGAACTCAGTGCTTAAGGACGGTTCCAGTGAGACAACCCACCATGTACTCCTACATGGCCTCTCACCACTACCTTTACCAAATCGTGTTCACACACTTAACTCTCAGCATCAGAACATAGAGCGCTGCACTCCAATTCATTCCCAATGAATCAGACCTGACACACTCTAAGCAATAGCAGGCATAGCATGGTAGGAACACAACATGGCTCAATCAACTCCTACACATGCTAGTGGGTTTCAACTATTTACTGTGGCAATGACAGGTCATGCAGAGGAATGGGTTCAACTACCACAGCACAAAGTAGCAGATGAATCGTTGTTGTCCTAATGCAATAACTGAGAGAAGGAGCGAGAGAGTAGGATTGTATCGGAATGAACAAGGGGGTTTGCTTGCCTGGTAGATCAACAAGGGGGCACTGCTCCTCAGAAAGGTACTCTGGAACGGACTCCGGAGCAAGACCTATCGAGAAGGAACAATGTCGGCAATCAATACACAAACATATGCAACAATATGATGCATGAACATGGCATGTAGATGTGATGCTGTTTGAGCTAATGCAACTAGTATTCAAATTGAATGAAGTCCATTTGAATCAAGGGTTCAAATGCAACTCCAAATTAAGCTCTTATATATGCCATTTAAATGTTTTCACCTATACAGCAGGTTTAGGTTGGTTTGTCATGCACGAAACTAGTACAGATGGATAGATTACATTTTTTGATAATTTTTCATATATAAATTATTTCAATCTGAGCTACGGTTGAATTTTTATGATTTTTTGAAGTTTAGCTAATTTTCTGGAATTCCTAATTTAATTTAAATCCAGAAAATAAATAATTGCGTCAGCATGACGTCAACACTGCGTCAGCAGTCAACCTGGGTCAAACCTGACGTGTGAGGGCCACACGTTAGTGACACAGTGGTTAAGCCCGGGTCAAACCCGCACTAACCAGGGTTTGACTTGGCCCTGGGGCCCACGGTCAGTGGCTGGTGGGGTGGTTTAGGCTGCAGGATTAGGCGCTAATGATAGCCACGTCGGCCTCGCCGGAGTTTGGCCGGCGACGACCTCAAACCGCTGCGGATGTTTGCCGGAGACGCTGTTCCGGCAGCGGTTCGACGCGCTGAGGGCACCAGTGGAGAGCTCACGCTCGCCCGCATCTAGGGGAGCAGGTGGGAGGCTGCGGGGGCGCCGGAGCTCGCCGGAGCAGAGCTCGCGGCAGCGGCCGGAGCTCGGGCTCGAGCGACAGAGGGCCTGGAGGGCACGGGGAGGCCAACCGAGGGGCTCTGCGGCACCCTCGTGGCACCAGGAGCACGTTGGCGCGCTTGGTTGCGGGCTGTGGTGGCCAGGGCGACGGCGGCGACATGAACGGCGGCGAGGAGCTACGGCTATGGCGAGGAAAGGGGCTACGGCGCGAGAACGGAGGAGTGGGGAGATGGGAACGGAGCAGAAGCTCACAGCGGACTCGACGGGCTTGTCGGCGAGCTCGGGGACGCGCTTAAGACGGCGAGGCGGCGAAGACGATCTCCGGCGACCGGAGATGAAGACGACGGCGATGGCGACTCTCCTGGGCCTCCCGAGGCGCGTGGCTTGATGGAGAGGTAGCCGACGATGTGGCGGAGCTTCTGGGCGCAGCGGCAGGGTGAGGGGTGGCCGGTGGCCACGGCGGCGAGCAGCGGCGCTCTCCGGTGCGCTCGGTGAAGAGAGGGAGAGGGAGCCAGAGGAGGAGGGGGAACGAGAGAGAGTGAGAGAGGTGCGGGGCGTGCGTGGCGTCGTGCGGGTGATGCAAGCGACGAGGGGGAGAAGCAGGAGGTGGCCGAGCGCGTGGCCGCGGCCGGCTGTGGCACGGGCACGCAGCTGCTTGGGCGAGGGGGAGGAAGACGACAGAGGAGGAGGCCAGGTGGGTCGGGCTGGCCAGCTGGGCTGGCCAGGCCGCACAGGAACGGGCTGCACAGGGAGGTAAGCGCTAGGTAAGTTTTTCTCCTGATTTGTTTCTCTTTTCTATTTTTCTGACATTTTTTTGGTTTAATAAAAATACTAAACCATTTTATTTACTTATACCAATTTTTGTTGGAACTAGTGGTATTATTCCAGAGCTCCTCAACAAATGGCATAATTTTTGGACATATATTATATATATAACAAATATATATCCAATGCAAATAATTATGCATTAATTCCAAATGCCCAAAATAAATACTTGTGAGCTCCTAAAAATATTGGTTTGATTTTTATCTCTGTCCAATATTTTCAGAGAGCAACATGAGCATTTTCTTGGACCTTTTTGGAGCAATTTTTATCTGGGTCATTTCCAGAAATGATTCTGAGGGTTTCACAAATCCTCATTTCAGAATTAAATGGAATTTAAACATGATGCACAAATGACTAGCTAGTCTAGGTCATACTAGAGCTAGGGATGTGACAACTCGCCCCCACTTGAAAAAATCTCGTCCCGAGATTCAGGGGTCGACGGAAAGAAAGTGGGGTACTCCAGTCGAAGACGATCTTCTCGCTCCCAAGTAGCTTCTCTCTCGGAATGATGAGACCACTGAACCTTGAGAAACTTGATGTTCTGACATCGAGTGACATGCTCTGCTTGATCAAGAATGCGAACCGGGTACTCTCGGTATGTGAGGTTATCTTGGAGATCAAGCGTTTCGTGGTCTACTCCACGGATGGGATCCGAGAAGCAACGCCTGAGTTGAGAGACGTGGAAGACATCATGCACTCTGGAAAGATGTGGGGGTAGTTCCAACTGGTAGGCAACCTCTCCTCGTTTAGCGAGAATGCGAAAGGTACCAATGTAACGAGGAGCCAACTTGCCCTTGATACCGAAACGATGGGTACCCTTCATGGGAGTAACCCGAAGATAAGCTTTGTCGCCAATTTCATAGGTCATCTCCCTATGATGACGATCATACTGACTCTTCTGACGAGACTGGGCTGTTTTCAAATTCTCACGAATGATGCAAACTTGCTCTTCTGCCTCCTGGATCATGTCCGGTCCAAAGAATTGTCTTTCACCGGTTTCTGACCAGTTCAAAGGTGTTCGACATCTTCGTCCATAGAGAATCTCAAAAGGAGCTTTCTTGAGGCTGGATTGATAGCTATTGTTATAAGCAAACTCGGCGAAAGGAAGACATTTCTCCCAATCCATACCGAATGAGATAACGCAAGCTCTAAGCATGTCTTCGAGAATTTGGTTGACCCTTTCCACCTGACCACTCGACTGAGGGTGGAAAGCGGTACTGAAGGAAAGATGGGTTCCCATGGCAGTTTGGAAACTCTCCCAGAAATGGGAAGTGAAAAGACTACCACGGTCTGAATTGATCTCTAGTGGAACACCATGGAGTGACACTATTCGAGAAATGTATAACTCAGCGAGCTGACTAGCAGTGATACTCTCTCGAACAGGAAGGAAGTGAGCCACTTTGGAAAGATGATCAACGACTACGAGGATAGCGTTATTCCCTTTCTTGGTCCTGGGAAAGCCGGTGATGAAATCCATACCAACTTTATCCCATTTCCACTCAGGAATAGCTAAAGGCTGAAGGGTGCCAGCAGGTCTTTGATGCTCTGCCTTAACGCGACGGCAAACGTCACGGTTAGCAATAAACTGAGAGATTTCTCTCTTCATCCTAGTCCACCAGAACCTCTGGCGTAGGTCCTGATACATCTTAGTACTACCGGGATGAATCGTGAGAGGAGATTCATGTGCCTCCTTAAGAATCAATTGTCGCAGATGTTGATTCTTGGGAACCACCAAGCGATTCTCAAAGAAAACAACACCACAATCATCCATAGAGAAACATCCACCAACTCCCTTCTTAATGTTTCTCTTGATCCGAGAAATTCTTGTGTCTTGCTTTTGAGCAGCGACAATCTGATCTTCAAGATCAGGTTTCGCCACCAAGGTAGAAAGGAATCCATGAGGAGCAATGTGAAGATTAAGCTTACAGAATTCCTCATGGAGAAGTGGTTGGCCTTGCTGCAACATGAGATTGTTGCAATAGGATTTACGGCTTAACGCATCAGCCATGACATTGGCTTTGCCTGGGGTGTAGGTAATCCCTAGAATATAATCTGTGATTAACTCCAACCAACATCTTTGCCTAAGGTTCAAATCTGGTTGTGTGAAGATATACTTGAGACTATGGTGATCGGTGTAGATCTCGCAACGTTTACCAAGAACGTAATGTCGCCAGGTCTTGAGTGCATAGACTTCGGCTGCAAGCTCTAGATCATGTGTAGGATAATTATCCTCATGTGGATGCAACTGTCGAGATGCATAGGCAATCACATGACGATCCTGCATAAGAATGCAACCTAGTCCCTATCGTGAGGCGTCGCAGTAGATAACAAATTCCTTTGTGAAATCCGGTGGCACAAGTATGGGAGTAGAAGTCAGGCGCCTTTTCAGTTCCTGAAAACTGTACTCACACTGTGGGGACGACTCAAACTTTTTATCTTTCTTGAGAAGTTCCGTGAGGGGTTTGGCTACTTTGGAGAAGTTTTCAACAAAGCGACGACAATAGCTGGCTAGACCAAGGAAACTCCTAACTTGTTTAATGGTCTCAGGTGGAGTCCAATCGAGAACGGCCTTAACTCTCTCGGGATTGACAGCAATGCCCTTACCAGAAATCACGTGGCCTAGGTAGGTCACTTCTGGCAACCAAAATTCGCACTTGGAGAACTTGGCATGAAGGCGGTGCTCTCTGAGTTTTTCTAACACAAGTCTAAGATGTTCGGCATGCTCTTCCTCGTTCTTCGAGTAAATAAGGATATCATCAAGGTAAACCACGACGAACTTATCTAAGTACTCCATGAAGATCGAGTTCATCAGGTGTCGGTGTACTGGAGTAGGGGTACCCTAGTACCCCGAACTTGTGCACAGGCAGTCGCAGCATCCCGCGGCAAGGCTTGCCGGGTGACTTTCAAGACCCTCCGTGGCTCCCTTGAAGACCATTCAAGAACAAAGTACTCAAACCAAGGCCCCGGCAAGAGGAGCTTGCCGGGAAGGCCAACCAAGGCCCCGGCAAGAGGAGCTTGCCGGGAAGGCCAACCCAGGCCCCGGCAAGAGGAGCTTGCCGGGAAGAGACAAGACCCCGGCAAGAGGAGCTTGCCGGGAAGGCCACTCAAGGCATACCAAGAAAGCTTGCCGCGACGCGCCCTGCGTCCCGGCAAGGCCCGGTGAGCGACAAGCTCCCAAACACGACAAGACGACGACCGCGGCAAGGAGCTTGCCGCGGGGAACCCCCACTTCGTGCCCGCGCTCCAGCACACCTGCTAACGTGTCGCTCTAGGACTCCCCAAGCGCACGTGGCAGGAGGCTGTGCAGCTAGGGGTGCGCGGTGGCAAGCGGAGATGAAGAGAAGGCCATCGTGGCAAATGGTGGCGCTCCTAACGGTCACTTTTCGCACTGTTTAAGCAACTCAGACAGGCATTTAATGCCCTTGTCCCCTGCCGTCAGAGTTAGGTAGGGTGCACTGTATCCACAATAGCGGTAGCTGCACCTACCGCATCCTTTTCCATTTTTACCCTTCTTGTCTACGTTGCCCCCTGTCGGTGACCTCTTGAGAGTATAAAAGGAGGCCCAAGCGCAACGTAGAAGGGGTTCAGCTAGTTCGACCAGTTCGGCTCATTCAACACCAGGAACACTCTCACGCTCAGTCTGGCAGCGTCCGTCGCTCCTGAGCAAGAATTCAATACACACAAACAAGCAGCAGTAGGGTTTTATGCATCCGTGCGGCCCGAAGCTGGGTAAAAACCGCTCGCGTGTACCGCCTCGATCCGCTCTTTGTGCGACCTCCGCCCCCCGCCGAACCGAAAGGGGCCCTGTCCCCATAGGTGTTGGTGGAATCAGCCTCCCCGACATCTCTGGCGCGCCAGGTAGGGGGCGTCAAGATCGTGCGAACCCGATCCGGCGTGCACGCGAGCTAAATCTTCATCATCTTCACCGACATGCCACCGAAGAAGAAGGCTTCGGGGGCAACAGCCCCGTCTGCGTTGCTTCCACCACCTCCAGAGCAGGCGGACGGTGGAGTGGACGCCGGCGGAAGAATGGACATCGACGAGGGTGCCCACAGCGCTGCCAAGTCCAAGGACAAGGCCGCGCAGACCTCGGCGTCCATACGCCCACCGCGCCCATCTCAGGAAGGGCGGGACCAGCAGCGTCATAGCGTTCGCAGCGCCATACGTCCGCTGGCCCAAGATCAAGCTGGTGGTTCGCGTGGCGTTCAAGACCAGCATGCACGCCAGCATGCTGGCCCCAGTGAGGTGCGGTCGCCTGGACGGGACACTGCTCCTTCTAACTTGGTTAGGAGTCCGAGCATGTCCCGCTCCTCGCACCGTTCACCTCTGCCGCCCACCATGCCGGTGGAAGCCTTGGCGCGGGCCCAGCTACTCCTGGATTATCCTTCGACGGCGGACAAGACCGACGAATGGAGGGCCACTATCCAGAGCCTCATCGGCTTCGCCAACGGCGACACTGCGCGGCAACCAAGCGCCTCGCTGCCGCGGCAGGACAGCCGGACGCGAGCCGATGGCAACAAGACCGGGGGAGGTGCGACTTCCGTGCACTCTCCACTACGAAGGCCAAAGTCACCGACTCGCCGGGTCCACCCCGACAGCGGCTCCACCGCATCGTCGGACCCACGAGCTCGTCGCGACCAGCGCCAAGTTCTTCATGAACGACAACAAGAAGACGCTCGAACCCGCATCGAGCGCCGAAGAGAAGCGCGACATCAATCCGACAAGCGCGCTGGGCCCTCTGTTGACATGCATGCGCTAGGGGAACCAGGCGATCTGCCGTACGCGGTAGGTTGTCCTGCATTCACCCGTGAGCTGCGGCAAGTCCAGTGGCCCAGCACAAAGAATTTCAAACCAGACGTACCAGAGAAGTACGACGGCAAGACGCATCCATCGGAGTTTCTCAGCATCTACACCATCGCGGTGCAGGCTGCCGGGGGACGGGACGACAAGATCCTTGCCAACTACTTCCCGCTGGTACTCAAGCCCAATGTCAGATCTTGGCTCATGCACTTGCCGGACAACTCCATATCCTCCTGGGCTGATCTGTGCCATCAGTTTGTCGGCACCTTTACAGGCGGCCACAAACCGCATGGCCAAGAAAGCGATCTTCATCTGCTCGCCCAGAATGAAGGAGAGCCACTGCGCAAGTACATTCAGAGATTCAGCCGTGTACAACACAACATCCCAGACGTCCACCCCGCTGCGATCATTAGCGCGTTCCATCAGAACGTGCGAAACCGAAGGATGAGGGAGGAGATGGCGATGTGTAAGATCAGGGATGTCAGTGAGCTTTATGCCCTGGCCGACAAGTGTGCACGCGCTGAAGAGGGGAGGAGGCTCCCCGGAGAGGATATAGGAGTAGGAGGATCTGACAGTGAGGATGCCGCCCCGGCAAAGAAAGGCCGGAGGCGGAACAACAGAAGGAGGAAGGGCAAGGAAGTGCTAGCTGTCGAGCAGACCGGCAACGGAGGTGGCGCCAAGGAAGCTAAAGCTGGTGGCTCCGACAAGGAGGCCCAGCCTGTGGCGGCCGCCGACAAGAAGGACGGCTCCGGCAAGCAGTATTGTAAGATCCACCGCACCAGGGGTCACGATCTCCTGAATTGCAAGAAGGTTGAGCAGCTCGTTGAGCTACAGAAAGCTGAGTACGAGCGGCGCGACAAGGAGAAGGCCCAAGAAGGTGCTGGTGGATCCAGCAAGAAACGTCTCGGCCAAGGAGGACGCCGCGGCAAGGCCAAGCAGCGGCAAGGAGACAGACCTCCCCGCGGCCGTGACAAGGATGAAGATGACGACGATGACGAAGACATGGATGATGACGAGGCCGACGAGCAGGAATTTCAGAAAGCCACAGAGGTCTTGTGCGTTGACGGTGGTGCTTCTCTGCATACTTTGCACCGCCAACTCAAGCAGTGGATGCGGGAAGTGAATGCAGCAGAGCCATCCATAGAGTCACGCAAGCCTCTGAAATGGTCCAGCACGCCTATCATCTTCGACATTGAGGATCACCCTGATCGCGTAACTGCGGTCGGGTGCTTGCCGATGTTGGTTTCACCAACTATCCGCAACCTCAAGGTCACGAAGATGCTAGTTGACGGCGGGGCCGGCTTGAATCTGATCTCCTCCGCGGTCCTTCAGAAACTCCAGATCCCTGACAGCGAGCTCGAGGGGACCGGCACATTCCAAGGAATCAGCCCGGGAAGAAGCAAGCCGAAGGGAAAGATCACGCTGCCGGTCACATTTGGCAGCGAGATGAACTTCAGAACTGAGAGGGTCACATTTGACGTTGCCGATTTTCCATTGCCCTACAATGGGATCCTTGGCCGTCCTGCGCTCGCCAAGTTTATGGCAGCCTCTCACTATGCATACAACATGCTCAAGATGCCAGGCCCGATAAGTGTCATCTCTGTCCCCGGCGACAAGAAGGATGCCCTTATCTGCACCGACAAAATCTACCGGGAAGCAGCAGCCGCAGCTAATCACAACATACTTGCCGCCGAAGCTCCCGGGGGGAAGAAGAAGACGAAGTCCGGCAAGAGCTCTGATGCCCACTCCGGCAAGCGCACCTCTTCGGAGTGCTGCGCTACCGTCGAGGACGCACCATCGAGCTCCACCGGCAAGTGCAAGAAGACGATGGCAGCTCCACCCGAGACCAAGAAGGTGCCCGCCAAGAAGGACGGCACTGGTGGTACCTTCACCATCAGTGCCACGCTTGACCCCAAATAGGAAAGCGTGCTCGTTGCTTTCCTGCGGGCGAATGTCAAGTGTTTGCATGGCAACCGTCTGATATCCCCGGTGTTCCCAGGAAAGTAATCGAGCACCACCTTGCCGTCTGTCCTCATGCGCGGCCCGTCAAGCAGAGAGTCAGGAAGCAAGCGGTGGAGCGCCAAGAGTTCATTGCAGAAGAGATCAGGAAATTGGAAGCAGCAGGCCTTGTCAGAGGAGTGCTCCATCTCACGTGCTTGGCCAATCCTGTAGTCGTGCGCAAGGCGAACGGGAAATGGAGGCTTTGTATAGACTTCACTGATGTCAATAAAGCTTGTCCCAAAGATCCATTTCCCTTGCCGCGCATTGACTAGATTGTTGACTACACAGCTGGATGTGATTTGCTTTCATTTCTTGATGCATACTCAGGATACCATCAGATCTTCATGGCAGAAGAAGATGAGGAAAAAACCGCATTTATCACCCCTTGCGGCACATATTGTTTTATACGGATGCCCTTTGGGTTGAAGAATGCTGGTTCAACATTTGCAAGGGTAGTCCATGTCGCTTTTGAGACACAGATACACAGAAATGTGGAAGCCTACATGGATGATATAGTGGTCAAGAGCAAGGACAAGGCTACCCTGATCCAAGATTTAGAAGAAACTTTTGCAAATCTGCACAAGATCAACCTCAAGCTCAACCCCGAGAAGTGCGTGTTTGGAGTCCCTTCTGGCAAGCTTCTCGGGTTCTTTGTGTCTCAGCGGGGAATTGAAGCCAACCCCGACAAGATCAAGGCCATCGAGCAGATTGAAGCACCGAAGCGCGTCAAGGATGTGCGAAGGCTTGCCGGTTGCGTGGCTGCTCTCAGCAGGTTTATCTCTAAGTCTGTTGAGCGTGCCCTGCCGTTTTTCAAAATATTGAAAAAGGCAGGTCCAATGAAATGGACTCCGGAAGCGGAGGCCGCGCTGCAAGACTTGAAGAGGTACCTGTCCTCCACTCCAATACTTGTCGCACCTAAGCCACAAGAGAAGTTGCTGCTGTACCTAGCGGCAACCAATCAAGTGGTTAGTGCTGCGTTAGTAGCGGAGAGGGAGGCGGACGATGAGCCAGAAACCGCGGCAAGTGAATCCAGCGACAAGCAGGGGGCTTCTCCGACAAGCTCTGGTCCCGACAAAGATGAGTATGCGCTGACGTGCAAGGAGGTGCAGAAGAAGATGGTGCAGCGCCCAGTTTACTTTGTCAGCTCCCTTCTCCAGGGGGCTAGGTCGAGGTACTCTGGTGTGCAAAAATTGCTTTTCGGCCTTCTCATGGCCTCGAGAAAGCTGCGCCATTACTTCCAGGCACACGAGATCACAGTTGTCACTCGCTTTCCGCTGAAGAGGATACTGCAGAATCCAGAAGCAACAGGCAGGATTGTCGAGTGGGCATTGGAACTGTCAAGCTTTGGCCTCAAGTTTGAGAGCACTGCAACGATCCAAAGCAGAGCATTGGCAGAGTTCATAGCAGAGTGGACGCCAACTCCAGATGAAGAAATTCCAGAGACGAGCATCCCCGTCAAGGAGACAAACAAAGAGTGGCTGATGTATTTTGATGGTGCCTTCTCGCTGCAAGGCGCCGATGCTGGCGTGATGCTTATCGCACCCACCGGAGAGCACCTCAAGTACGTAGTCCAGATGCACTTTCCCAAGGAGCAAGCAACGAACAATACTGCAGAGTATGAGGGTTTGCTTGCCGGCCTCAGAATCGCAGCCGACCTTGGGATCAAGAAACTCGTTGTAAGGGGTGACTCGCAGCTTGTCGTCCGCCAAGTGAACGAGAACTACCAGAGTCCATTGATGGAAGCTTATGTTGATGAAGTGAGAAAGCTAGAAGCACGCTTTGACGGCCTGCAAATGGAACATGTTCCGCGAGCTCAGAACAACATTGCTGATGGCTTGTCAAAGTGCGCTGCACTAAAGTTACCTGTGGAACCAGGGATCTTTGTTCTCAAGCTGACTCAACCATCCGTGACACCATCAACTGGGCAGAATAAGAAGTGGAAGTTGGTTTCTGGTGACTACTTTCCGGCAGAGCTTCCCGAAGCCGCCGCCAAGAAGGTCCCCAAGATCGACGCCAAGAGTGCTGAGGAGCAGTCTGCTCCGGCGAACCTCTTGGTTTGTTCCGTTGAAGCAAACGCTCCCGACAAGTTTCGCTCCGGCAAGCTTGCCGGGGAATATCACGCTCCGGTCGAACCGCAGGTTCTTGCCGTAGAAGCGGATGTTCCCGTAGAAACAGATACGCCTTTAGTCCTTGTTGTCGAGCCACAAGCTCCAGCATGGGCGCAGCAGATTGTCCATTTCCTTCAGACAGGAGAGCTTCCCTAAGAGCAAGAAGAAGCTGAAAGAGTAGCCCGGCAGTCAAGTATGTACAAGTTTGTCGACAACACACTGTACAGAATAAGACTCAACGGTGTGAAATTGAAGTGCATTCGCCGGGAAGATGGACAACAGCTATTGGCAGAGATACATGGAGGCATATGTGGTCACCACATTGGCGCAAGAGCGCTTGTCGGCAAAGCATTCCGACAAGGCTTCTTCTGGCCGACAGCCCTCCAGGATGCAATTGCACAAGTAACCAAGTGTGAAGCGTGCCAGTTCCATTCCAAGCAGATACACCAGCCAGCTCAAGCTCTCCAGACGATCCCTTTATCCTGGCCATTTTCGGTCTGGGGGCTCGACATCCTCGGCCCCTTCCCCCGAGCTGTCGGGGGCTTTGAGTTCTTGTACATTGCAATCGACAAGTTCACAAAGTGGCCGGAAGTGGAACCAGTGAGGAAGGTGACAGCACAGTCAGCAGTCAAGTTCTTCAGGTCGATTGTTTGCCGTTTCGGGGTTCCTAACAGGATCATCACCGACAACGGCACGCAATTTACGAGCCGCACCTTCATGCAGTATGTCCAAGATCTTGGCGCCAAGATCTGCTTCGCTTCTGTTGCTCACCCAAGAAGCCATGGTCAAGCGGAGAGGGCAAATGCTGAAGTGCTGCGAGGCCTCAAGACCAGAACTTTCGACAGGCTGCACAAGTGCGGAAGAAACTGGATCGAGGAGCTGCCGGTGGTTCTTTGGTCGATCAGGACGACGCCAAATCGAGCCACTGGCCAGACACCCTTTGCTCTAGTCTATGGAGCAGAGGCAGTTCTCCCCACGGAACTCGTTTACGGGTCACCTCGAGTGCTCGCTTATGATGAGCTCGAGCAAGAGCAGCTGCGACAAGATGACGCGCTGCTCCTTGAGGAACACCGTCTCCAGGCTGCTGTGCGAGCCGCTCGCTACCAGCAAGCTTTGCATCGCTACCATAGCCGCAAAGTTAAAGCCAGGAGCTTCGAGGAAGGCGACCTTGTTCTTCGGCGTGTTCAGTCCGCCAAGAATTCCAACAAGTTGACGCCGAAGTGGGAAGGCCCTTATCGGGTGAAACGAGTCACTAGGCCCGGTGCTGTCCGCCTTGAGACCGAAGATGGCATTCCGGTGAGCAACTCCTGGAACATTGAACATCTTCGTAAGTTTTACCCGTAAGGCGCGGTTGCCGGAAGCTTTTCCGGCAACCACCTTTTGTACAAGTCTTGCCGCTGTTGCATGTAATCCTTTATACAAAGCCGGGCGCAGACCCGTGCACCAGTAAAGCTCATGTGCCCCGCACATCTTGTCAGTTTTTTTATGCTATAATCCTTTTTCGCATATGTTATCTGACACTTTGTGCAGCACTAGACCCCGGTAAGCAATAACGAGCCCAAGGCTCCATATCATTACTTTGTTTCTCTGTTTCTTTCTCAAAAAAAGGAAGGATCCCTCGCCCACAAGGTTTACCGGGGGGGAGGAGAAGATAATGGTGTGGACCAGGCCGTTCAAGAAAGTTTCTCCTTGCCGGGAAGCAGACGACAAAAAAGCTAAGTTTCCAAAGCTTGAGCAATCATTTTTTTAAGTTTTCGAGTTATTTTCCTTGAACGACCGTGCTTTGTATGGAAAACATGTGCGCGGAGGAACCAACTCGTAGCTAGTTGCGCCTTTACTTTGTTTCGAGTCCGCTCAACAACTTAAGTGAGCTGCTAGCGCCCTTACTTTGCTTCGAGTCCGCTCATCAACTTAAGTGAGCCGCTAGCGCCCTTACGTTGTTTCGAGTCCGCTCAACAACTTAAGTGAGCTGCAACTAGTTGCGACAAGGTTGCTTGTCGGTAGCGACCCCACCAGCAGGCTGCTGAAGTTCCGCACTCGGCGCTCGCGGCAAGGATACCTGCGCCGGCAAGTTTCCCTAGAAAGCGTAGGGCAGAGCCATACAAAGCCAAGAGTCAAGTAAAGGAAGTAACACAGCAATTTTTTTGCCTAAGATAGAATTATATTACAAAAATAACTTGTCGCGCCTCTAATAAAGTGTTCCCATGACATGACTGGCAGCGACAAGAGAAGAAGAAAACAGACGGCGCCTGGGCCCCGGCGAGCCAGTATCGCTGGGGGCTGCGAGTGCCAAGAATCGTCCACGGCAAACCAGAGTTGCCGGGGGCTGCAATATCAGATAAGTCTTTCATTCCTCATCATGCATCCTCTTATGGACTGGGGAATGCGAAACTGCGTTTCTTCCCGAAAACTACCATGCTCCCTCAACTCTAGGCCCTGGGGCTCGTTCCCGGGGCCAAGTTTGGTCGTAGTCGCGGCAGCAAAGGGATGAAACGAGGAGATCGCACCCACCTCGTTCCTGCCTCCGTCAAAGGCGTGAGAAAGGTCGAGCGACGTGGGAAGGCGGCAGGGCTTGTTGCCGGGAGATAAAATGTCTGTCCGAGGGACACCAATGGTTTGCTCCTTGACGTGGGTTCAACTCACGAGACAAATAACCCGGCAAGCATCCCCTTTTCATTAAAAAAACATCCCACTCAGGTACATCCCATAGAGGATGAAAAACATGAAAGAGAGGATTACAAGTTCTAGATACGACTAAGGCCCGAAGGCTTACAAATTAAAAAGATAAGATGCCCGTAATCCCTTTCCTGTCCCTCTCTTCAGGAGGCAGGTCAAGGAGGCGAAAAGGGCAAAAGGAGTGCCTAGGCGAGCTACGGGTGCCAGAAGACACCAAGAGAACACCCCGGGGGCCGTCCGAAGGCTGGACGTCGATGGCGGCGCCGGAAGCGGGGATCAAAGACGGAGCGGCAGGACGTCAGCACGCTATCGAGGGCACCACGCCCTCGTACTCCGACCTGACGGCCTTGTTGCCAGCCCTCTTCCCCTTCCGCAGCCTTCCTACGCCAGCCGCCCAAGGAGACGACCCCGGGGAGTTCAAGGAGCCGGTGACACGGATGATGGGGCCGCCGGTGCCGCGCGAAGCGGCGCCCGACGCCTAGTCGGACCCGCTACCCCGCCGCCCGCTACCCTCGTCGTTGCTGTCGCTCTCCTCCTCCTCACTCTCGCTCGAGGAGGAGCCTTCGCTGTCGGAGGAGCTGTCCACGCAGCACTTCGCCCGAGTGCCGAAGCACCCGAAGACCTTGACGGAGAGGAGATCGCCCTCCATCAACTTAAAATGGAGGGTAAACCCCTCCATCAAGCTGTGGATGCGGGCGAACGTCTTCCACCCTCGATCAAGATACATCACGTTAGGGGCTGGGAATACAACGCGGACTCGCGTGCCGCTGATCCCACAGCCCCTCATGTGCAGTCTCAGTGTCTCGGGCGGATCCAACTCCATCGCGCGCGCAAATGGAGCTGGAAGACGGAGGCTACGACGAGGCGCCCGGCGCAGCCTGACGAAGAACTCGCAAGGGTCGTCCCCTATATGGACCGTCGTGGGGAGCGGAGCCGCCGGCGGAGGTGAAGCTGACGCGCCACCCCGTCCGCCTCTTCCCCGAGCGCCTCGACCTCGTCCTCGACCTCGTCCGCGACCTCGCCCCCTCCCTCTTCCCCTTATGGCTGGCTCTGCCACCACGGGCGCGGAAGATGGAGAGATGTGCTGTCTGGCGGCGACCCTCGCTGCCACCGATGAAGGGCCTGGGTTCCCTTTCTCCATGGCGAATGAGAGAAAGGGGAGCAGAAGCTGAAGAAAGGAGGAGATGAGAGAGTGCGGTTTCCTGTGCTCCCCTCCCGCTCTTTATAAAGGAGCGAGGTGGGGGCTCGGCCGCCCCGCTCAGCGAATCAAGGCACGGAAAGAGCAGGGAGTCGGGGCCATCCCGCTGCCTCTGCTCGCGATGGCCCAGTTTCCCACTTCCACCGTCCGCGACCCCAAGCGCATGGGAGCCGCGTGGCGTAGATGCAGAAACAGGGCGACGGGTGAGGCGGCCTCACTCCGCCCCGTGATCGCGGGGAGTGGACGTCTCGAAAACCGCGCACCGGCCCCGTCCAGTAAATGCATCACGCCCCCACGCCTACCTCCGTTTAGGGAGGAGGGCGTGAACCGTCCCCATCATCGTGGCCTGACGCATGCTCGAGGGGCTTAGCCCCGCGCACGCCGCTCGCGTCACCAACGACGCCGCGTTTGACGCGTGCCATTCTGGGCGTGCGCGGTGGGAGCGGAGAGATATGCGGCGTGACCTAGGCCGCGTGTGCCCGTACACTGTTTTGGGCCTGGCCCAACAGCGCTCGGCACCGTGTATGGCCCAGGCCCGGGGGCTCCTGTCGGTGTACTGGAGTAGGGGTACTCTAGTACCCCGAACTTGTGCACGGGCAGTCGCAGCATCCCGCGGCAAGGCTTGCCGGGTGACCGCCAAGACCCTCCGTGGCTCCCTTGAAGACCATTCAAGAACAAAGTACTCAAACCAAGGCCCCGGCAGGAGGAGCTTGCCGGGAAGGCCAACCAAGGCCCCGGCAAGAGGAGCTTGCCGGGAAGGCCAACCCAGGCCCCAGCAAGTGGAGCTTGCCGGGAAGAGACAAGACCCCGGCAAGAGGAGCTTGCCGGGAAGGCCACTCAAGGCATACCAAGAAAGCTTGCCGCGACGCGCCCTGCGTCCCGGCAAGGCCCGGTGAGCGACAAGCTCCCAAACACGATAAGACGACGACCGCGGCAAGGAGCTTGCCGCGGCGAACCCCCACTTCGTGCCCGCGCTCTAGCACACCTGCTAACGTGTCGCTCTAGGACTCCCCCAAGAGCACGTGGCAGGAGGCTGTGCAGCTAGGGGTGTGCGGTGGCAAGCGGAGATGAAGAGAAGGCCATCGTGGCAAACGGTGGTGCTCCTAACGGTCACTTTTCGCACTGTTTAAGCAACTCAGACAGGCATTTAATGCCCTTGTCCCCTGCCGTCAGAGTTAGGTAGGGTGCACTGTATCCACAGTAGCGGTAGCTGCACCTACCGCATCCTTTTCCATTTTTACCCTTCTTGTCTACGTTGCCCCCTGTCGGTGACCCCTTGAGAGTATAAAAGGAGGCTCAGGCGCAACGTAGAAGGGGTTCAGCTAGTTCGGCCAGTTTGGCTCATTCAACACCAGGAACACTCTCACGCTCAGTCTGGCAGCGTCCGTCGCTCCTGAGCAAGAATTCAATACACACAAACAAGCAGCAGTAGGGTTTTACGCATCCGTGCGGCCCGAAGCTGGGTAAAAACCGCTCGCGTGTACCGCCTCGATCTGCTCTTTGTGCGACCTCCGCCCCCCGCCGAACCGAAAGGGGCCCTGTCCCCATAGGTGTTGGTGGAATCAGCCTCCCCGACATCAGGCGGGAGAATGTAGCTGGAGCGTTGGTTAGACCGAAGGACATGACAGTGTACTCGTACTTACCATAACGAGTGAAAAAAGCCGTTTTAGGGATGTCCCCATTTCTGATCTTGATTTGGTGGTATCCTAACCTCAAATCCATCTTGGAGAAGACTGAGGATCCAGCGAGCTGATCATACAGGTCGTTGATCCTGGGGAGCGGATATTTGTTCTTTATCGTGACCAAATTAACGGGACGATAATCTACAACCATCCGATCCGTACCATCCTTCTTCTTGACAAAGAGGACGGGGCAAGCCCAGGGAGAAGAACTAGGACGGATGAAACCCTTTTGCAAGGACTCATCAAGTTGTTTCTTAAGCTCGGCTAGTTCTAAGGGTGCCATCTTGTAAGGTCTCCTAGAGATTGGAGCGGTTCCTGGGATAAGGTCTATGACGAACTCTACATCTCTGTCAGGTGGAACACCTGGCAGTTCCTCTGGAAAGACATCCGGAAAGTCACGGACTAACGGAATATCTTCAAGGTCAGGGAGAGGGCTGGCATTAAGAGAATAGAGTTGGCTCTTTGCAACTCTGGTGGAGGCAGTGACTATCTGGCTAGATGGGTGTGTAAGCTGAACAGACCTGGTGTAACAATCAATCTTGGCATGATGAGCTATCATCCAGTCCATACCCAAGATGATGTTAATATCAGTAGACTTGAGGGCTATAAGTGATGCAAGGAATACAAGTCTGTCAACAAGGATCTCGTTACCATGGCTTACACTAGAGGTTTGCCATTTGGATCCAGGAGTTTGAATGACTAGTGGAGAGGGCATATCACAAAATGACAGGTTGTGCAAGTTAGCATAGCTTTCAGAAATGAAGGAGTGAGATGCTCCAGTATCGAACAGAACCGATGCTGGATGACAATTGACAAGAAGTGTACCAAGAATGACATCCGGATCATCATGAGCGTCTTTAGCTGAGACGTGATGCACACGTCCATGTTCAGTGGGGGCTTACTTGACACTGATCATCTTGCGTGATGGCTTAACACAACCAACGGTCTTCTCGGGCTGGGGTGGAGCATAACTAGTCTGAGAGCAGTCACATGCATAGTGTCCTGGCTTCCCGCATGTGAAGCAAGTCCCTGAGGTTGGACGTGGACCCGCACTGACAAGCGGTCTACCAATAGGCCTGGGTGGAACATATGACTGAGCTGGGGGAGGCACCACATAGGATGGCTTCGGTGCATATCCGGAAGGAAGAGCAGAGTTTGGAACCCAAATCCGGCGCTTCTGAGAACTAGAACCGGAAGAAGATCCCAAATCACGGGCGTGCTTACGAGACTCCTCGTAAGTGAGCTGAGCTATTTTTGTGTTAATGGCCTTGTTCACAAGAGCTTGGAATGTATCACAATGATGCAGGTGGAGATCACGACGCAACTTGGGGTTGAGACCCTTCCGGAACCTAGCCTGCTTCTTGGCGTCCGTGGACACCTCTTCTGTGGCATAGCGGGCGAGGTTCTCAAACTCTCTACTGTAAGCATCAACAGCCATCTTACTCTGGGTGAAACTACAGAACTCTTCTCTCTTGCGATCGATGAGGGCTTCAGGAATGTGATGCTCGCGAAAGCCTCAGTGAAATCTCTCTAGGTAGAAATCTGACCAGCTGGAAGCATAGCCTCATAGTTCTGCCACCAAAGACTAGCAGGACCTTCCAGGTGGTATGTGGCATAGGTGACCTTGTCATCTTCAGCTACGTTCGTGGAACGCAGCTTATGAGTGATGCTACGGAGCCAGTCATCTGCATCGAGTGGCTCGATGGAATGATGAAAGGTAGGTGGGTGCAAGCGAATGAAGTCATGAATGGTCGCAGACTTATTGGACTGATGTGTGGTGTTCTCCTCGATACGTGCCAACAAGCGGTTAGACTCACGCTTGTTCCTCTCCATCTCTAGCATGAACTCTGTCAACGAAGGTGGGTCGGGAGGATCCTCGTCCCTACCATCTCCGTGGTTCTGGCTACGAGCAACAGAACTTCGCTTAGCTGATGACATCCTGAGAAACGAAACCAAGGACGGAATCAGCATCATCTACAGGTTATAGAATGTAGGACAAGGGAATTAGTATCTCTCGAACTCCTAGGGCAATTCCGGCAGCATAACGGCAGTAAAATTCTCAGACTGAGACGTCCTGCTAAAATGGGGTAGTAACATACTCATCATCACCACTCAAGGTTCTGAGATCATACTAAACAGGCTACACCGGGAATACTCGAAAACTGGGGTATGACTCTGATCAACCAATCCTATGGGACTATGGAGTAGTAACACGTGATCCTGATAGACGGAAGAGAGAGCCTAGTTCCTTAACGCCGTAGGAAAGATAGGATGACTCAGATCAGAAGGCCATGAGGTAAAGGAGTAAAAACAGCCTTACATTCCTTCCCACAATCAATTCCCTTACATAACTAGAGAATTTCTAGACTCAACTTCGACCAGTTTGGCTTGGTAATCCTACAGGCAGTCAGGCTCTGATACCAAAGCTGTCAGGACCCTGATTCTATGCCACACCGATCTAGCATGTAACACCTCATATCACTTTGCGGCCTCACGCACGGTATTCCCACGGGTGTCGCCTTACCATGCCCGGGACCGTTTGCGCCTTTTGGCACACGTATATGATAGTGTCGCTAGCATCCATATGACAAAGAACCCGGGCTGACATGGCTAGTCGTGAACACAAAATGGCACTAACTTACAGGGACAGGCATACATGACCCAGCATCGAACGTGTCGGTCATCAGCGAGTGAATCCGGGCTGTAGCAACTGGGCTAGCAGGACTCCGATAAACTGGGCTGTAGCAGGCTAACAGGACTCCGGTAGACACCGTGTGACATTTCCCTGAAGGGACAGACACAGGAACGAAGAAGGACACATGCCGGCCAGCCTAAGTGTTCCGGAGCAGTAGCAAGCTACCAGGGCTCAGTGGAAGCACTAGGAGACATTTCCCGGTAAGAGAGGCTACTAAGGATAAACAACTAGATAGTCAGATCCCACACATAGCAATACACATTACACGTATGCATAACATGCAAGTATGTGTTGTACAACATGGCATCACAACATAACTCAACAACTCATATAGATAAGGCTCAAAGAGCCATCATAGCATTTATTACAAACAGGGGTTACAGGACCCATCATACAGAGCATACAAGCAACAAGCGGAAGCATTACATGTCTAAGTACAGACATCTACAAATGAAAAAGGCTAAAGAGCCTGACTATCTACAACATCCGATCAAGATCGTAGCTAAGGTACAAGCTACTCGTCGAAGTCCACGAGAACACTAGTAAGACCGAAGTCTCCGCTGCAAAAACATAAATAAAGCAACATGAGTACAAAGGTACTCAGCAAGACTTACATCAGATCCTATCATACATGCATTTGTATCAAGAGGGTAATCTGGGGTTTAGTTGCAGCAAGCCAGCTTTGACTCTGTGGCTATCCTGTTCTACGACTACCAGAAACTCTTGAGGTGATATGACGCACACGAGTCCACTAATCACCACACAATACACTACTATGGATTCATCCCCGTCTCCCTACGAGAAGGCCATCCATAGCACTCACACTTGTCTTGAGCATTTTAGAGTATCCACTTCAAGTTGTCTATGTACCATGTAAGCATCCAAGGAGTCCATAACCGTGGACCCGGTTTTCGAATAGATCATGTTAACCCTACAGGGGTGTGCTTCTTCACACACGCTCTCGCCACTTACCGCCATGTACACGTCATGTCTCTCGGCAACCTTCAAGCGAAAGCCTGGTGAGGGTGTCGGCCACGACCTGACTAACCACACAGGACTCTAGTCCAGGTTTATCGCCTATTCGGGTTCTATCCGCAAGGAGATCCGGTCGGGGTGTCGCTCACGGCCCCAAACGATGTGAGCAGGGTTCCCAAGCCCACCATCCGGGTGCCACTTGGTACACCGTGCCACCTGTGCCTAGTCTGTCCGAAGCCCACCCTGCCGGGTGCCACTCGGTAGAAAAATAGCACTACCTACAAACACCAGAAACTAGTTGCGACTCCTGGACAGAGATCAAGTCGGTTAATAAGTCGAGAGGGCTTGGAGCGCCCGGAGCCCAATGTGTGGTAGTATCGAGTCATTGGACAACATACATAGAACTCAGTGCTTAAGGACGGTTCCAGTGAGACAACCCACCATGTACTCCTACATGGCCTCTCACCGCTACCTTTACCAAATCGTGTTCACACACTTAACTCTCAGCATCAGAACATAGAGCGCTGCACTCCAATTCATTCCCAATGAATCAGACCTGACACACTCTAAGCAATAGCAGGCATAGCATGGTAGGAACACAACATGGCTCAATCAACTCCTACACATGCTAGTGGGTTTCAACTATTTACTGTGGCAATGACAGGTCATGCAGAGGAATGGGTTCAACTACCGCGGCACAAAGTAGCAGATGAATCGTTGTTGTCCTAATGCAATAACTGAGAGAAGGAGCGAGAGAGTAGGATTGTATCGGAATGAACAAGGGGGTTTGCTTGCCTGGTAGATCAACAAGGGGGCACTGCTCCTCAGAAAGGTACTCTGGAACGGACTCCGGAGCAGGACCTATCGAGAAGGAACAGTGTCGGCAATCAATACATAAACATATGCAACAATATGATGCATGAACATGGCATGTAGATGTGATGTTGTTTGAGCTAATGCAACTAGTATTCAAATTGAATGAAGTCCATTTGAATCAAGGGTTCAAATGCAACTCCAAATTAAGCTCTTATATATGCCATTTATATGTTTTCACCTATACAGCAGGTTTAGGTTGGTTTGTCATGCATGGAACTAGTACATATGGATAGATTACATTTTTCTGATAATTTTTCATATATAAATTATTTCAATCTGAGCTACGGTTGAATTTTTATGATTTTTTGAAGTTTAGCTAATTTTCTGGAATTCTTGATTTAATTTAAATCCAGAAAATAAATAATTGCGTCAGCATGACGTCAACACTGCGTCAGCAGTCAACCTAGGTCAAACCTGACGTGTGGGGGCCACACGTTAGTGACACAGTGGTTAAGCCCGGGTCAAACCCGCACTAACCAGGGTTTGACTTGGCCCTGGGGCCCACAGTCAGCGGCTGGTGGGGTGGTTTAGGCTGCAGGATTAGGCGCTAATGATAGCCACGTCGGCCTCGCCGGAGTTTGGCTCGAGCGGCAGAGGGCCTGGAGGGCACGGGGAGGCCAACCGAGGGGCTCTGCGGCACCCTCGTGGCACCAGGAGCACGTTGGCGCGCTTGGTTGTGGGCTGCGGTGGCCAGGGCGACGGCGGCGACATGAACGGCGGCGAGGAGCTACGGCTATGGCGGGGGAAAGGGGCTACGGCACGAGAACGGAGGAGTGGGGAGAGGGGAACGGAGCAGAAGCTCATAGCGGACTCGACGGGCTTGTCGGCGAGCTCGGGGACGCGCTGAAGACGGCGGGGCGGCGAAGACGATCTCCGGTGACCGGAGATGAAGACAACGGCGATGGCGACTCTCCAGGGCCTCCCGAGGCGTGTGGCTTGACGGAGAGGTAGCCGGCGATGTGGCGGAGCTTCTGGGCGCAGGGGCAGTGCGAGGGGTGGCCGGTGGCCACGGCGGCGAGCAGCGGCGCTCTCTGGTGCGCTCGGTGAAGAGAGGGAGAGGGAGCCAGAGGAGGAGGGGGGAACGAGAGAGAGTGAGAGAGGTGCGGGGCGTGCGGGGCGTCGCGCAGGTGATCCAGGCGACGAGGGGGAGAAGCAGGAGGTGGCCGGACGCGTGGCCGCAGCCGGCTGTGGCACGGGCACGCAGCTGGTTGGGCGAGGGGGAGGAAGACGACAGAGGAGGAGGCCAGGTGGGCCGGGCTGGCCAGCTGGGCCGGCCAGGCCGCACAGGAACGGGCTGCACAAGGAGGTAAGCGCTAGGTAAGTTTTTCTCCTGATTTGTTTCTCTTTTCTATTTTTCTGACATTTGTTTGGTTTAATAAAAATACTAAACCATTTTATTTACTTATACCAATTTTTGTAGGAACTAGTGGTATTATTCCAGAGCTCCTCAACAAATGGCATAATTTTTGGACATATATTATATATATAACAAATATATATCCAATGCAAATAATTATGCATTAATTACAAATGCCCAAAATAAATACTTATGAGCTCCTAAAAATATTGGTTTGATTTTTATCTCTGTCCAATATTTTCAGAGAGCAACATGACCATTTTCTTGGACCTTTTTGGAGCAATTTTTATCTGGGTCATTTCCAGAAATGATTCTGAGTGTTTCACAAATCCTCATTTCAGAACTAAATGGAATTTAAACATGATGCACAAATGACTAGCTAGTCTAGGTCATACCAGAGCTAGGGATGTGACAGCTCCACCCAAGAAGGGTCCACGAAGAAGAAACCTTGTCTATCCCACCATGGCCGTCACCCATGAAGGACTTGCCTCACTAGCGGTAGATCTTCACGAAGTAGGCGATCTCCTTGCCCTTACAAACTCCTTGGTTCAACTCCACAATCTTGTCAGAGGCTCCCAAGTGACACCTAGCCAATCTAGGAGACACCACTCTCCAAGAAGTAACAAATGGTTTGTTGATGATGAACTCCTTGCTCTTGTGCTTCAAATGATAGTCTCCTCAACACTCAACTCCCTCTCACAGGATTTGGATTTGGTGGAAAGAAGATTTGAGTGGAAAGCAACTTGGGAAAGGCTAGAGATCAAGATTCATATGGTAGGAATGGAATATCTTGGCCTCAACACATGAGTAGGTGGTTCTCTCTCAGAAATCTTAAGTTGGAAGTGTAGGTTTGTTCTGATGGCTCTCTCCACGAATGAAGAGGAGGTGGAGGGGTATATATAGCCTCCACACAAAATCTAACCGTTACACACAACTTACCAATCTCGGTGGGACCGAATCAACAAACTCGGTCAGACCGATTTAGTAAACCTAGTGACCGTTAGGATTTTCGGTGGGACCGACATGCAACTCGGTAGGACCGATATGGTTAGGGTTAGGGCATAACGTAATCTCGGTAAGACCGATTACACAAACTCAGTGAGAGTGATTTTGGTAATAATCTAACTAGAGAGTTGGTCAGGTAAACTTGGTGGGACCGGTTCGCTCATTTCGGTGGGACCGAAATGTTGCGAAAAGGAAACAGAGAGTTTACATTGCAATCTTGGTGGGACCGATCGCTCATCTCGGTGGTACCGAAACGTTACGAAGGGAAATAGAGAGATTACAATCCCATCTCAGTGAGACCGAGATCCCTATCGGTGAGACCGATTTGCCTAGGGTTTGTGGCAGTGGCTATGACATCTGAACTCGGTGGCGCCGGGTAGAAAGAATCGGTGGGGTCGAGTTTGACTTTTGGTTTCGGTCATATGTGGATATGAAAAAGTAGTTAAGGGTTTTTGGAGCGTATCACTAAGCACTGTCGAGCAAGAAACTCATTAAGCAACACCTCATCCCTCCTTGATAGTATTGGCTTTTCCTATAGACTCAATGTGATCTTCGATCACTAAAGTATAAAATGTAGAGTCTTGAGCTTTTGAGCTTGAGCCAATCCTTTTATCCTTAGTATTTTGAGGGATCCACTTTCCTTATCCATGTCATGCCATTCATTGAGCTTTTCTTGAAATGTTCATCTTGGAATAATGTTAGCTCAATGAGCTATATGTTGTTAGGAATTACCAAAACCACCTAGGGATAGTTGCACTTTCACCCATATATAAAGGAGGGAGAGGGAGAGCCAGCCAGCCCTAGGGGGGCGTGCCAAGGTGTGGAGTCCTACTAGGACTCCCTAGTCCTAGTAGGATTCCACCTCCCACACGGAGTAGGAAAGGGGGATGGAGAAGGAGAAGGAAAGGGGGGGCCGGCCCCCTTCTCCTGGTCCTAATAAGCCTCCTGCCCAAGGAGGTGCGCACCAGCCCCTTGTGGGTTGGTGTGCTTCCCTCTTATGGCCCATAAGGCCCATAACTTCTCATGGGGGTTCCGGTAACCTCCCGGTACTCTGGAAAATACCCGAATCACTCAGAACCTTTCCGATGTCCGAATATAGCCTTCCAATATATGAATCTTTACCTCTCGACCATTTTGAGACTCTTCGTCATGTCCGTGATCTCATCTAGGACTCCGAACAAACTTCAGTCATCAAATCACATAACTCATAATACAAATTGTCATCAAACGTTAAGCGTGCGGACCCTACGGGTTTGAGAACTATGTAGACATGACCAAGACACATCTCCGGTAACTAACCAATAGAGGAACCTAGATGCTCATATTGGCTCCTACATATTCTATGAAGATCTTTATCGGTCAAACCGCATAACAACATACATTGTTCTCTTTGTCATTGGTACGTTACTTTCCCGAGATTCGATCGTCGGTATCATCATACCTAGTTCAATATCGTTACCGGCAAGTCTCTTTACTCATTCCATAATACTTCATCCCGCAACTAACTCATTAGTTACAATGCTTGAGAGGCTTATAGTGATGAGCATTACCGAGAGGGCCCAGAGATACCTCTCCGAAACACGGAGTGACAAATCCTAATCTCGATCTATGCCTACCCAACAAACACCTTCGGAGACACATGTAGAGCACCTTTATAATCACCCTTTTACGTTGTGACATTTGGTAGCACACAAAGTGTTCCTCCGGTATTCGGGAGTTGCATAATCTCATAGTCTAAGGAACATGTATAAGTCATGAAGAAAGCAATAGCGATGAAACTATAACGATCATAATGCTAAGCTAACGGATGGGTCTTGTCCATCACATCATTCTTCTAATGATGTGACCTCGTTCATGAAATGACAACACATGTCTATTGTCAGGAAACATAACCATCTTTGACTAACGAGCTAGTCAAGTAGAGGCATACTAGGGACACTATGTTTTGTCTATGTATTCACACATGTACTAAGTTTCCGGTTAATACAATTCTAGCATGAATAATAAATATTTATCATGATATAAGGAAATAAATAATAACTTTACTATAGCCTCTAGGGCGTATTTCCTTCAGTCTCCCACTTGCACTAGAGTCAATAATCTAGTTCACATCGCCATGTGATTAAACACCAATAGTTCACATCTGTATGTGATTAACATCCATAGTTCACATCGCCATGTGACCAACAACCAAAGGGTTTACTAGAGTCAATAATCTAGTTCACGTTGCTATGTGATTAACACCCAAAGAGTACTAAGGTGTGATCATGTTTTGCTTACGAGAGAAGTTTAGTCACCAGGTCTGTCACATTCAGAGCCGTATATATTTTGCAAATATTGTATGTCTACAATGCTCTGCATAGAGCTATCTAGCTAAGTGCTCCCACTTTCAATGTGTATCCAGATTGAGACTTAGAGTCATATGGATCGGTGTAAAAGCTTCTATCGACGTAACTCTTTACGACAGACTCTTTATCACCCCCATCATCGAGAAACATTTCCTTAGTCATCACTAAGGATAATTTTGACCGTTGTCCAGTGATCTACTCTTAGATCACTATTGTACCCCCTTGCCAAACTCATGTCAAGGTACACAATAGGTCTGGTACACATCACATCATACTTTATAGAGCCTATGACTGTGGCATAGGAAATGACTTTCATTCTCTTTCTATCTTCTGCCGTGGTCGGGCTTTGAGTCTTACTCAACTTTACACCTTGTAATACACACAAGAACTCCTTCTTTGACTGATCCATTTAGAACTCTTTCAAAAAAAATTCAAGGTACTTACTCATTGAAAAATCTTATCAAGTGTCTTGGGTATTTTCTTATGATGGTTAATAAGTTGAATAAAACGGCAAGGGAAAGAAAGGGAACTTCAATAAGAACGGAAACCAAGTTGCCACTCCCACGAAGAAGCCCAAAGCTCGACCCAAGCGTGAAACTGAGTGCTTCTACTGTAAAGGAAATGGTCACTGGAAGCAGAACTGCCCCAAATGCTTGGCAGATAAGAAGGTTGGCAAAGTGAACTAAGATATATTCGATATACATGTTATTGATGTGTACCTTACTAGTGTTCGTAGTAGCCCCTGGGTATTTGATACCGGTTCAGTTGCTAAGATTAGTAACTCGAAACAGGAGTTGCAGAATAAACAGAGACTAGTTAAGGGTGAGGTGATGATGTGTGTTGGAATTGATTCCAAGGTTGATACAATCACCATCGCACACTCCCTCTACATTCGGGATTAGTGTTGAACCTAAATAAATGTTATTTGGTGTTTGCATTGAGCATGGATATGATTGGATCATGTTTATTGCAATACAATTATTCATTTAAGTCAGAGAATAATTGGTGTTCTGTTTACATGAATAAAACCTTCTATGGTCATATACTCAATGCGAATGGTTTATTGAATCTCGATCGTAGTGATACACATATTCATAATATTGATGCCAAAAGATGCAAAGTTGATAATGATAATGCAACATACTTGTGACACTGTCGTTTAGGTCATATTGGTGTAAAGCGCATGAAGAAACTCCATGCAGATGGACTTTTGGAATCACTTGATTATGAATCATTTGATACTTGCGAACCATGCCTCATGGGCAAGATGACCCAAACTACGTTCTCCGGAACAATGGAGCGAGCTAACGAATTATTGGAAATAATACATACCGATGTATGCGGTCCCATGAGTGTTGAAGCACGTAGCGGGTATTGTTAGTTTCTGACCTTCACAAACGATTTGAGTAGGTATGGGTATATCTACTTGATGAAACACAAGTATGAAACATTTGAAAAGTTCAAAGAATTTAAGAATGAAGTGGAGAATCATCGTAAAAAGAAAATAAATTTTTTACAATCCGATCGCGGAGGCAAATATTTGAGTTACGAGTTTGGCCTTCATTTAAAACAATGTGGAATTATTTCACAACTCACGCCACCTGGAACACCACAATGTAATGGTGTGTCCGAATGTCGTAACCGTACTTTATTAGATATGGTGCGTTCTAAGTTGTCTCTTACCGATTTACCACTATCGTTTTGGGGTTATGCATTAGAGACATCCGCATTCATGTTAAATAGGGCACCGTATAAATCTGTTGAGATGACACCATATGAACTGTGGTTTGGCAAGAACCTAAGCTGTCATTTCTTAAAAGTTTGGGGATGCGACGCTTATGTCAAAAAAGGCTTCACCATGATAAGCTCGAACCTAAATCGGAGAAGTGTGTCTTCATAGGATACCCTAAGGAAACTATTGGGTACACCTTCTACCAAAGATCCGAAGGCAAGATCTTTGTTGCTAAGAATGGGTCCTTTCTAGAGAAGGAGTTTCTCTCAAAAGAAGTGAGTAGGAGGAAAGTAGAACCTGATGAGGTAGTTGTACCTTCTCTTGAATTGGAAAGTAGTACATCAGATAAAGCCGTTCCCATGATGCCTACACCAACTAGAGAGGAAGCTAATGATGATGATCATGAAACTTCAGATCAAGTTACTACTGAACTTTGTAGGTCAACTAGAAGACGTTCCGCACCAGAGTGGTACGGTAATCCTGTCCTGGAAGTCATGTTACTAGACCAAGGCGAACCTACGAGCTATAAAGAAGCTATGATGAGCCCAGATTCCGACAGATGGCTTGAGGCCTTGAAATCTGAGATAGGACCCATGTATGAGAACAAAGTGTGGACTTTGGTGGACTTGCCCGATGATCGGCAAGCCATAGAGAGTAAATGGATCTTCAAGGAGAAGACTGATGCTGATGGTAATATTACTATCTACTAAGCTCGACTTGTCGCAAAAGGTTTTCGACAAGTTCAAAGGGTTGACTACGATGAGACTTTCTCACCCGTAGTGATGCTTTAGTCTGTCTGAATCATGTTAGCAATTGCCCAGTTTTATGATTATGAAATCTGGCAAATGGACATGAAAACTGCATTCCTTAATGGATATCTTAAAGAAGAGTTGTATATGATGCAACCAGAAGGTTTTGTCGATCCTAAAGGTGCTAACAAAGTGTGAAAGCTCTAGTGATCCATCTATGGACTGGTGCAAGCATCTCAGAGTTGGAATATATGCTCTGATGAGGTGATCAAAGCATATGGTTTTATACAGACTTACGGTGAAACTTGTATTTACAAGAAAGTGAGTGGGAGCTCTTTAGCATTTCTGATATTATATGTGGATGACATATTGTTGATTGGAAATGATATAGAATTTCTGGATAGCATAAAAGGATACTTGAATAAGAAATTTTCAATGAAAGACCTCGGTGAAGCTGCTTATATATTGGGCATCAAGATCTATAGGGATAGATCGAGACGTTTAATAGGACTTTCACAAAGCACATACCTTGACAAAGTTTTGAAGAGGTTCAAAATGGATCAGTCAAAGAAGGAGTTCTAGCCTGTATTGCAAGGTGTGAAGTTGAGTAAAACTCAAAGCCCGACCACGACAGAAGATAGAGAGAGAATGAAAGCCATTCCCTATGCCTCAACCATAGGTTCTATAAAGTATGCCATGCTATGTACCAGACCTGGTGTGTACCTTGTCATAAGTTTGGCAAGGGGGTACAATAGTGATCCTGGAGTAAGATCACTGGACAGTTGTCAAAATTATCCTTAGTTACCTAAAAGGACTAAGGTGACCTTTCTCGGTTATGGAGGTGATAAAGAGTTCGTCGTAAAGAGTTATGTCGATGCAAGCTTTGACATAGATCTGGATCACTCTGAGTCTTGATCTGGATACATATTGAAAGTGGGAGAAATTAGCTAGAGTAGCTCCATGCAGAGCATTGTAGACATAGAAATTTGCAAAAGTACATACTGATCTGAATATGGCGGACCCATTAATTAAACCTCTCTCACAAGAAAAACATGATCACACCTTAGTACTCTTTGGGTATTAATCACATGGCAATGTGAACTAGATTATTGACTCTAGTAAACTCTTTGATGTTGGTCACATGGCGATGTGAACTATGGGTGTTAAATCACATGGTGATGTGAACTAGATTATTGACTCTAGTGCAAGTGGGAGACTGATGGAAATATGCCCTAGAGGCAATAATAAAATGGTTATTATTATATTTCCTTGATCATGATAAAGGTTTATTATTCATGTTATAATTGTATTGACCGGAAAGTTAAATACATGTGTGAATACATAAGCAAATAGCATGTCCCTAGTAAGCCTCTACTAGACTAGCTCGTTGATCAAAGATGGTTAAGGTTTCCTAACCATGGACATGTGTTGTCATTTGATAATAGGATCACACATTAGGAGAATGATGTGATGGACAAGACCCATCCGTTAGCTTAGCATTTGATCGTTCAGTTTATTGCTATTGCTTTCTTCATGTCAAACACATATTCCTTTGACTATGAGATCATGCAACTCCCGAATACCGGAGGAATACCTTGTGTGCTATCAAATGTCACAACATAACAGGGTGATCATAAATATGCTCTACATGTATCTTCGAAGGTGTCTGTTGAGTTGGCATGGATCAAGATTAGGATTTGTCACTCAGAGTATTAGAGAGGTATCTCTGGGCCCTCTCAGTAATACACATCATAATAAGCTTGGAAGCAAACGACTAAGGAGTTAGTTACGAGATGATGTATTACAAAACGAGTAAAGAGACTTGCCAGTAACGATATTGAACTAGGTATAGAGATACCGACGATTGAATCTCGGGAAAGTAACATACCGATAGACAAAGGGAATTACATATGTTGTCATAATGGTTTGACCGATAAAGATCTCCGTAGAATATGTAGGAACCAATATGGGCATCCAGGTTCCGCTATTGGTTGTTGACCAGCTCGATCATGTATATATAGTTCTCGAACCCGTAGGGTCCGCACACTTAACGTTCATTGACAATATAGTGTTTATATGAGTTATATGATTTGGTGACCGAATGTTGTTCGGAGTCCCGGATGAGATCATGAACATGACGAGGAGCTCCGGAATGGTCCATAGGTAAAGATTGATATATAGGATGATGATATTCAGACACTGGAAAAGTTTCGGAGTGCACCGGGTAGTCATCGGAGCACCGGAAGGGGTTCCGGACACCCACTAGAAGTGTATGGACCTTATGGGCCAAAGGGGGGACAGACCAGCCCACTAAAGGGATGGCGCCCTCTCCTTGGCCAGCCAGCCCAAGGGAAAGGAAAGGGGAGTGGTGGCCCCTCCTGCTTTTCCTTCCTCGTGAGAGAAAGGAAAGGGGGGGCGCCGCCTCCTCCTTCCTTCCTCCCGCACTGAGATAAGGAGGGGGCGGTTTGGGGAAGACCCCAAGTTGGATTCGGCCCTACTTGGCATGCCTCTTGGCCTCTCCCCTCTCCCACCTATATATATGTGGGAGGGGGGCGCCACACATAACCACGACAATCTCTTAGACGTGTGCAACACCCCCCTCCACCGTTTACACCCTCGGTCATATTTTCGTATTGCTTAGGCGAATCCCTGTAGGAGATAGCATCACCATCACCGTCACCAAGCCGTCATGCTGCCGGAACTCATCCACTACTTCACTTGTCTTGCTGGATCGATAAGGCGAGTGAAAGGATTGATATAGTTGACTAGAGGGGGGTGAATAGGCAACTAACAATTTTTAGCTTTTCTTGACCAAATTAAACTTAGCGTCAAAGTAGGTTGCCTAGATGTGCAACTAGGCGAACAACCTATATGATGGAACAACAACAAGCACACAAGCAAGCAAAGGATACAACACAATATAAGCTTGCACAAGTAAAGGTGAGAGATAACTAAGAGTGGAGTCAGTGGAGACGAGGATGTGTTACCGAAGTTCCTTCCCTTTGAGAGGAAGTACGTCTTCGTTGGAGCGGTGTGGAGGCACAATGCTCCCCAAGAAGCCACTAGGGCCACCGTATTCTCCTCACGCCCTCAAACAATGTGAGATGCCGTGATTCCACTATTGGTTCCCTTGAAGGCGGCGACCGAACCTTTACAAACAAGGTTGGGGCTATCTCCACAGCTTAATTGGAGGCTCCCAACAACACCACGAAGCTTCACCACAATGTAATATGGCTCCAAGGTGACCTTAACCATCTAGGGTGCTCAAACACCCAAGAGTAACAAGATCCGCAAGGGATTAGTGGGGAGAATCAAAGTTATCTTGGTGGAAGTGTAGATCGGGGCCTTCTCAACCAATTCCTAGAGAATCAACAAGTTTGATTGGCTAGGGAGAGAGATCGGGCGAAAATGGAGCTTTGAGCAACAATGGAGCTTGGGAAGAGAAGAGGTGGTCAACTTGGGGAAGAAGACCCCCTTTATATAGTGGGGAGAAGGATCCAACCATTACCCACTTATTCAGCCCGCGACATGCGGTACTACCGCACAGGCTCACGGTACTACCGCAGGATCTTGCGGCACTACCGCTAGGCCGTGCGGTACTACCGCTCATGCGGCAGAGACCAGAAGATGCCATGTTGCGTATAGCAATGAGCGGTAGAACCGCCGGAGCGGTACTACCGCGTGCCCTTGCGTACTACCGCAAGGTAGGGTTCAACTGGGCTGGAAAGGCATGGACCCATAAAATTACATCCGTGGCCACTTCCGCTGAGTTCGGGTCTGTGCGAAAATCTGGCACGGTACTACTGTTTCCAGGGAGCGGCACTACCGCGTAGGGTGCAGAAGTAAAAAATTACTTCCGCACCTACTTCCATGCGTGCTAGCGTTCTGGTCCAGAGGCGATGGTACTACTGCTCGACAGGAGCGGTAATACCGCATACCTTGGCGGTACTACCATGGGCAGCTGCGGTACTACTGCTCCCTTGGGAAGTACTACCGTATGCCACGGAACAATAGCACTTTGGAGGCCTTCATCTTCGCATAGACATGGGTAAACGACTGGTGCTCCAATGAAGCAAAGGAAAGGTGGTGCAAAGGAACAAATGTGTACGTGTTGATTCCACCCTAACCTTTCCGAAGCGGACCCCCTCTTACTAGTACGGCTTTCCTATGACTCAACTCCACCGAAAAGAAACATAGAAAACCGCCGTCTTCGATAGGCTCCGAGGGACACCGAATCGTCTTGTGCCTAGACATGAGATCTCTGAAAATCTCAATTCACATGATTAGTCCGCAAATGCATTGTCATCAATCACCAAAACCGCATAGGGAGAAATATGCCCTTACAACGACGACGTCATTGAGCTGAATGTGTGCTGAACACGGAGGTGCCGTACGTTTGGTACTTGATCGGTTGGATCACAAAGAAGTTCGACTACATCAACCACATTACTAAACGCTTTCGCTTACGGTCTACGAGGGTACGTAGACACACTCTCCCCCTCGTTGCTATGCATCTCCATGGATAGATCTTGCGTGTGCGTATAATTTTTTTTGTTTACATGCAACGTTTTCCAACACCTCGTGTCTCAGTCCTTGACAAAACAATGAAAAGGATGAAACTCAGTGAAGATATTATTATCACGAGTAAGCTTAGAAACAGACAACAAACTATGTGTAGAGGAAGGGACTCGAAGGACATTGAGAAGATGTAACTGCTTAGGTTTATGAGTAAGAAGCAAAGCCTGACCAACATGTTATAAGTGCATACCTACTCCGTTGGCGGTGCGAACCTAATCATGACCATGATATGGCTCCTGAGTGGAGAGCTTGCCCATGTCACTCGTGAGGTGATGAGTAGCGCTCGTATCCATGTACATGTCGGGTCGATAGGATACGATGGAGCGTGTCCGTGCTCATGAGTGGCCAAGGAAGCTTGCTTATCATTGCCTTCGCCATTGTTGCCAATGCCAAGGAGGTCCTACTAGAAGCGACGATGACAGCGAGAGGCAATGTGCCCTGGAAGACCACAGAGATGACAAGGAAGCTGGACCCCGCATGAGGGGCAACAAGCACATGGGCGACCGCCCCCTATCGTGGGCATGGGGTCGGCCGCGAGGGGGGGTCAGCGGAGTCGCAGGCACCACCTTACCTCTAACAGGTGGCTTGTATGGCTTCCCTTTGCCACGAGTTGCGGCATTTGCTGAAGCAAAGCTCGGGTTGGGGCGGCTAGACTTCATGCGCTGCTCCGTGGCGGGGAGGCATGAGTAGAGCTCACGAGGCTGGAGTGGGGTGTCACAACCATTGATGTTCTTGGCGAGGTTATCATAGTCGTCATCTAACCCATTCATCACAATGGTAGTGAAATCCTCAGGACAGAAAAGGCTGGCCAATGGAGGCCAGAGTGTCTACAAGGCGCGTCATCTTGCTGAAGTAGTCAGTGATGTTGAGGTCAAAAAGCTTGGTCTCCCCAAGCTCTGTGTAGATGGCATGAGCACGTGCCTGCTTCTGAGATGCGAAGCTCATGTGCAGATCAAACCACGCTTCCCAAGAGGTGGCCACAAAGAGAACCAGCGATGAAACTCCATCAGTGAGAGAAGACTGAATCGCAGAGAGGATAGCTTGATCCTGAGCTACCCATGCATGATATGCCGGATGATGCAGCGGAGGGCACAGTAGTGTGCCATCGATGTAACCCTCCAAGTAGTGGCTTCAAAGAAGGGGCATCACTTGCGCACGCCATGACAGGTACTTATCTGTCGTAAGCTTCACCGGGATGAGGTGCGCGAAGTAAAATGACACAGGGGCCGCGACGTGATCCGAAGAGGGCGCCGAGGGGCCACCATAGGGCGGCGCGATCGGCGAAGACGCTAGATAGGCGCCATAGATAGATGTTGCGGCGGCCCCATGATGCACCGCGGGCAGGCCGTAGGAGACAGCAGGCGCGCCATAGGGTGGCGATGCGGCCGGCCAAGAGCCGGTCGAGACAGCAGCCGGGTAGGGCGGTGTGGGCGTCGCAGAAGTCATCGGCGACGGAGGTATATCGGGATTTCCTTCCCCAACACCCCTCCATACAGGAGAGTCAGGGTGTTTCTATATGTTCACAAAAAAATATTGAAGAAAGAAAAGCTGTTATTTTTTGGGCTCAAGTCTCCTACTATATTGCCACAAAATTGAAGAAATGAGAGATGTTGAAAATGCTCCACTATGGACTACCCATTATTTGAACCATCATATCACATTCTTCTTAGTGACTAAATAAACTCACCTTTACGGATCAAGTTTAGAGTTGAACTCCGAGTTGTAGAGTGCAAAACTACGGGGTACGGTAGTTAACGAGGCAATCATCTAAGTTATCCATCGTGTAAGAGCATGTCTAACAGAGCCCTCACACTGGTCAAACCCTCAAAATAACTGCCAATTTGAGGGTTGAGCAGAAAAAAAGGCATAGATCAGCACCCTCAAATCCCTAAACCCTCAAAAAAAATCCAGGCCGAACCCTCAACTTCGAGTCCAACCTGCACTAGTGAGGGTTTGGGCCAATTTTCCAGGCCGAACCCTCACTCGGTCAACCACGCGTGCGGGAGGGAAATTTCCCAACTTCTCTCCCCGCATGTCACGCCCCATATGCGACCCTATCCAAAAGGAACTCGAAGGTCCCACCAAGGATAGACCCGCATATTGAAACGCTTTTGCAAGGTGGATATCATTACATCAACATTACATAATAGATGGGGATACATACATAAGACAAACAATGCCACATGACTACAACATCGTAATACATAAGAGCATCATCCGACTACGGATGAATCACAAACAGAAACTCAAATGACATCCACCCTACTAGCCCAGGCTGCCGACCTGGAACCTATCCCTGATCGAAGAAGAAGCAGAAGAAGAACTCAACGCAAGCAAGCATTGCTCTCGCGTCATGATCATCGTACAACCTGTACCTGCAACTGTTGTTGTAGTAATCTGTGAGCCACGAGGACTCAGCAATCCCATTACCATGGGTATCAAGACTAGCAAAGCTTAAAGGGAAAAGGAAGGGGTAAAGTGGTGAGGCTGCAGTAGCGACTAAGCATATATGGTGGCTAACATACGCAAATAAGAGCGAGAAGAGAGCAAGCAGAACGGTCTTCAACTAGTAATGATCAAGAAGTGATCCTGAACTCCTACTTACGTCAAACATAACCCAGAAACCGTGTTCACTTCCCGGACTCCACCGAAAAGAGACCATCACGGCTACACACGCGGTTGATGCGTTTTAATTCGGATCTGGTGTCAAGTTATCTACAACCGGACATTAACAAATTCCCATCTGCCTATAACCATAGGCACAGCTTTCGAAATATTATACCCTACAGGGGTGTCCCAACTTAGCCCATGACAAGCTCTCGCGATCAACGAAGGAATAGACCTTCTCCCAGGAAGACCCGATCAGACTCGGAATCCCGGTTTACAAGACATTTCGACAATGGTAAAACAAGACCAGCAAAACCGCCCGATGCGCCGACAATCCCGATAGGAGCTTCACATATCTCGTTCTCAGGGCAACACCGGATGAGACCAGCTACGAGTAAAACCAACCCTCAAGTTGCCTCGAGGTGGCCCCGCAGGCAGCTCAGTTCGGACCAACACTTAGACAAGCACTGGCCCGGGGGGGCTAAAATAAAGATGACCCTCGGGTTGGCCGACCCAAGCGAAGGGGATAGGTGGTGGTGAGGCAAATGCTAAAACCAAGGTTGGGCCTTGCTGGAGGAGTTTTATTCAAAGCGAACTGTCAAGGGGGTCCCATAAATCACCCGACCGTGTAAGGAACACAAAATCTGGGAACATAACACCGGTATGACGGGAACTAGGACGGCAAGAGTGGAACAAAACACTAGGCAAAAGGCCGAGTCTTCCACCCTTTACCAAGTATATAGATGCATTAAAAATATAAGAGATATTGTGATATCCCAACCAAAATCATGTCCACCATGGAGAAATCTTCAACTTCACCTGCAACTAGCAATGCTATAAGAGGGGCTGAGCAAAAGCGGTAACATAGCCAAACAACGGTTTGCATAGGAAAGGTGTTAAAGGTTAGGGGTTCATGGCAATTTGGGATGGCTTGATAAACAGGTGATAGGTAGCGCAGCATAGCGATAGAACGAAACAACTAGCATAGCAATGATAGTAGTGAGATCCAGGGTAGCGGTCATCTTGCCTGAAATCCCGCAAGGAAGAAGAACAAGTCCATGAAGAAGACGAACGGATGAAGCCGAACCAAGCGTAGACGAACGAATCCTCACGATCGCAACGAAACAGGAACTATCGAGAAGAAGCACACAACATGGTAAACACACCACACATGAACAAGACATGATGCACAACAAGCATGATGCATGACAAAGCTACATTAAGCTACTCATGGCAAGAGATGATGCAAACAAGAGCAACACATCAAGGCAAGTTTTAATGAGGCCGAAAACAACATATAACAATTCCGGTAAGTCCTCATATGCATATTTCGAAATTGGTCCAGATCTGAATAAACTTTATGTTCAAGTTGTTAAACAGCAAGTTAAGATGCACAAGGATGATCTACATGAGATTCTAGTCAAGTTACATATAAAGTTCATTTAGTTCGGAGCTACGGCCTAGAAGATATGAGCAAAACAAGTTAAACATGGCATTGATGCAAAATGCATACAAACATCAAGCAAACACCTCAAAACAAGGATTCAACATGATAATATGAAGCTACATGCAATTCTAAGCAAGTTTCATATAGAGCACACTCAAAACGGAGCAACGGTTCAACACACACACATGAAACAAGTTTAAAGGACAAGCTGTCCAAAACAGCAACTAGGCATCTTGCAAGCATCAAAACAACATGCTACAGCACCGAAACATGAGAACAAGAGGCATGGGCATGATGTACAGGTAAAGCACAACAAAACATGAACACTGAGCTATCTCTAGAAATCACTAGAACATACTCAAACACACATGGTAAGATTGCAAGTTATAACAATTTCAGACTTTGCAGAAAATAACATCACGATGCAATGTTTAGAGCTATCAAACAACATGTTACAGGAACTTATAATAGCAAACAAAGGCATGGTATGAATCTACTAATTGCATAGATCAAAAGTCCCTTACTGACCATAAGCCAAAAAGGATCAGAAAATATGATGGCACTCACGTAAACATAGCAAGTTATATTACAGATCCAAACATGGCAGGAACATAATTATGAAGGCATGTTGATGAGTTTGTGCAACTCACCATAGAGCAATACATGGCATGGCAAGGCAACCAACAGTAAGAAGGCATGTTTGTGAAGCTAAGAATGGCAATAGCAAGGTCATAGGGTGCATGGATCACTAGGAAAACACATGACAACAACTGAACTTAATGTTAACAGGCTGACAACAGCATTTTCAAGCAACTTTGGAGCAAGATATGAATAAACTACAGCAAGCTATAAATGCAACCAGGGGCATGAATGGATAGAGCATGACATGTCGATCAAAACATGTTTAGTGGTCATCTCCAGATTATACATAGAATGATTAGTAGCAACATGTTTATATAGTATCACGAAATAACAGATTCAGCCTAGCAAAACAACAACATCATGTACACTACTTAACAAGCTCGATTCACTCACCACAAGTCATTGCATGACAATATAAGCATAGCATCATCAAGAAGACATGTTTGTGAAACAAACCAAGTCAAGAACAAGTCCATAGCATGCAAGGATCAACTACAACAACCTTGGCCAAATTGAATAAGAAGTAAACAATCTGCCAGGAAACATTTTGAAGGAAAAGTAGAGCACGAAAATGACATGCTAGGCTACTCCATAATTGCAAAAAAAGGCATGAATGGATATACAATAACCACATGTTCAAAACACCCTTAGTGAAGTATCTCAAAATATGCATGGATCTCTCTGTAGCATCAAGTTTACAAGGCATCAAAATAATAGCAGAACAGGGACTAAAATCAGCAACATCACGATGCCTAGTTTGCATGCTTGTGCTAGTCACCACAGAGATCACAAAAATACATGGTAAGCACCTATGTAAAGAAGACATGGCATAGATCAAAACAAATGTAGACATCAACCTCATAGGATGCACACATCAATCATGGCAAAAATGACAAAAGAGCTCGTTCTGTTAACAGACAACTGAAAACATTATGAAGCACTCTTACAACAATGATTCAGGCATCTACATGACCTCAAATAAATATGATGCAATGGAATGAAATGATGTACTCGTCGAGGCGAACAATTTGACATATTACACGCACGAAACGGAGCTACGGATGCAGAGATACAATGCGACGAACATGGCATGATAATGTGCAAAATTTCGGGGACTTGGGGAAAATTTCGGGGGTCAACCTTAGGGCTGGATCTGGATCCGGGGCGCGGATCCCGAGGATCGCCGGAGCTCCATCGGTGTTGCGGTAGAGGCGGCCGGGGAGGAAGAAGAGGGCGCCGGAGATGGGGCCGGTCGGATCCGGGGCGCGGGGCGGCGAGGGGCGCCGGATCCGGTGGCCGGACGGAGGAGCTCGCCGGCTCGGGGCGCTGGAGGCGCCAGACGGCGGTGGCCGGAGATGGACCGGGGCCAGCCGGCACGGCCAGGGCGGCGGCGGAAG